>NC_042619.1:14691865-15039781 GCF_901001135.1 Rhinatrema bivittatum | reverse complement strand
GGAAAATTGGTTCTTACCTGCTAATTTTCATTCCTGCAGTAGCATGGATCAGTCCAGACTCCTGGGTTTATGCATCCCTGCCAGCAGATGGAGACAGAGAAAAGTTTACTGACACTGCTACATAATCCCTGGTGCCACCTGCACTTCCTCAGTACTGACCTGTACCCAAGCACAAAAAAACATTTAAACAACAAATTTAGAAAAACTTTTTCAACAAGTCTGTATTCCATACCATGAAAAAATTGTAGTCTGTATCAAGAAATCGCAGCTGAACGGATGACTCTCCACCTCCACAAATCGGGCGGGTTCTGGACTGATCTAGGAATGAAGATTAGCAGGTAAGAACCAATTTTCCTTTCGCTGTATGTACCCAGATCAGTCCAGACTCCTGGGATGTACCAAAGCTCCCTACTTAGGGTGGGACCTGGAGAGTCCTGCTCGCCAAATGACCGAGACTCTGGATCACCCACATCCAGACAATAGTGTCTTGCAAGGGTATGCAGTGACTTACAAGTCGCCACTCTACAAATTTCCTGCGGTGAAACCAACTGCGCCTCTGCTCATGAGGCCGCCTGAGAACGCGTAGAGTGCACCCTCAAACCTTCAATAGCTTCCCTGAGCCACCTTAATAGCCTCCTTGAGCCACTTCACAATGGTAGCCTTGGAAGCCTGGGTACCATTCTTTGAACCGCTCCATAAAACAAAGATTGTCTGACCTCCTAAAATCATTTGTTACCTTGAGATATCTCAACAAAGCCCTGCAGACATCCAAAAGCTTAAGCTCCTGCGCATGAGGCAAGTTAGAATCCAACTCCGGAAAAGCCGGAAGCTCCACAGTCTGATTCACATAAAACGCCAATACTACCTTCGGTAAAAACAAGGGCATCGTCCGCAAGGACACTCCTGAGTCCGAAATCTCTAGGAATGGATCACAGCAAGACAAAGCCTGAAACTCAAGAGATTCTCCTAGCTGTACATATGGCCACTAGAAAAACAACCTTTAGGGTCAAATCCTTAAGCGTCACTCTTGAAGAAGTTCAAAATGCGCCTCATACAAACCTTTAAGAACAAGATTAAGATTCCAGGATGGACAAACTCTCCTCACTGGAGGGCATAAATTCTTAGCCCCTTCCCTGAAGAAATCTAACCATATCAGGATGAAAAGACAGCATGCAACCTTCTACTTTACTTTGCCGGTAAGTCAGAGCTGCTGCCTGGATCCTAAGAGAGCTGAAAGCCAAGCCCTTGACCAAACCTTCCTGAAGAAAGGATAAAATCTGAGATACCAAAGACCATAAGGCCTGCACTCCATTAGCTACACACCAGGCCTCAAAAACTTTCCAGACCCACACATGACAATGAAGTAGATTTCTGTCTAGCCTGAAGAAGAGTAGCAATGGCCGGCTCTGGATATCCTCTGCACCTCAAACGCCACCTCTCAAAAGCCAAGCCACTAGACAAAAGCAATCGGCCTGGTCTGAAAAAATGGGGCCCTGACGAAGAAGGCATGGAAGATGACTGAAGTGGAATGGCCCATCCACTGCCAAGTTGACCAGATCTACGAACCATGGCCGATGTGGCCACTCTGGAGCTACCAACACCACTTTGCCCAGGTGTTTCTCTCTCTGATGCAACACCTTGCCTACCAGATGCCAAGATAAGAACATAAGAACAAGGAGGAAATACGTAAAGCAAAACCTACCGAGGCCAGGGTAGCACCAGAGCGTCGACTCCCTTGGTCCCCTACTCTCGTCTTCAACTGTAAAATTGCGCCACCTTCACATTGAGACAAGTCACCATTAGATCAACATGGGTATGGCTCTACCTTTCTTGGATGAGTTGCATCGCTGTCTCAGACAGCTTCCACTCCCCCGGATCTAGTAAATTGCAACTTAGAAAATCCGCTTGGATGTTTTCAATCCCTGTGATGTGTAATGCCGCTCTCTGATCCAAGTGTTGTTCCGCCCAAAGGATTAGCTCCCGAGTCTCCTGGGCCACCGCTTGACTCTTGGTTCCTCCCTGCCGATTGATGTAGGCTACAGTCATCACATTGTCTGACAAGACCCTCACCGACCAGCCTCGAACCAAAGGCAGAAATGCAAGTAATGCTAACCTCACTGCCCTGGTTTCTAAGCGATTGATAGACCAAGAGGCCAAGTGCCCTGGGCTGATTGCCATTGATATACTGCTCCCCTGACAGACTGCCACTGACATACTCTCCCCAGACAGACTGGCATCGGTAGTGAGAATTACCCAATCCAGGACGTCCAGATTGATACCACGAACTAGACTGGACATTAGTAGCCACCAAGACAGACTGTCCCATGCATAACCCTCGAGAGGCAAGGGCAGATGAAATTCCTCCAAGAGTGGATTCCTCTGCGCCAACAGTGCTCTCTGCAGTGGTCTCATAGGCGCATAGGCCCACGGTACCAATTCCAGCGTTGAAGCCATCAGGCCCAGAACCTGCAAATAATCCCAGACTCTGGGTACGTGCAAACTCAACAAGTGCTGGACTTGCAAACTCTCTCCTCCATTAGAAACACCTTGCCTTTCAGCGTGTCGAACTACACTTTCAGATAGTCGAGAGTCTAAGACGGAATCAGGTGGCTCTTTACTAAATTCACCACCCAGCCTAAAGATTCCAGAATATTTATTACCTTCTGCACCGAAATGCAACAATTGTCCTCCGCCTTGGCCCTGATGAGCCAGTCGTCCAAGTAAGGGTGCACTAACACTCCCTTGCACCTTAATGCCGACGCAACCACCACCATTACTTTGATGAATGTGCATGGTGCCATGGCCAATCCAAAAGGGAGAGCCTGAAACTGGAAATAGTCCCAGCACCATAAACCGCAGAAAATGCGGGTGATCCAGGTAAATGGAAATATGCAGGTATGCCTTTGTCAGATCCAAAGAAGCCAGAACCTATTCCTTGCATACTGCTGCAATTACCGACCTCAGGGTCTCATCCAAAATCGCAGGATCTTTAGCGCCACATTTACCCACTTCAAATCCAGAATCAGGCAGAAAGTGTCTTCCTTCTCTGGAATGATGAAGTAATTGGAATACCATCCTTCGTCCTGGGGAACTGGAATCACTGTCCCTAACCTCCACAACTGGTCTAACATCTCCCGTACCACCTGACGGTTTTTCAAAGATCTGCAGGGGGAGACTAGATATAAGTCATGAACAGGCCAAGTAAATTCTAACGTGTAACCGTCTCTTATTACGCTGAGGGCCCACTGATCCTGAGTGATTTTGGCCTACTCCCCGTAAAACTGTGCTAGATGATCCCCTATACAGGGAACAGCGGAATGGAACAGCCTTGCCTTATTATGAGGATTTAGCCCCTGTAGCCCCATCTCCTGTGGAAGCTCTGAAGGGTCTCCGGCCTCCTCGAAAGAACTGCACCCAGGACTGACCTCAAGGAGCAAACTGGGATGTCTCTCGCTGGACGAGACCTCCTACATCCTGAAAACGTGACCAAGACTGAAAGAACCACCTGCCCTTAGGCTTGTCCTCTGGCAACTTATGCACCTTTTTCTCTCCCAGATTTTTCATCAATTGTTCCAGGTTCTCTCCAAACAAAAGGCGTCACTTAAAGAGCAGAGACCCCAACTGGGACTTAGAGGACACATCCGCTGACCAGTTATGCAGCCATAACAACCGCCTGGCTAACACCGCAGAACCCATAATGTAAGACGAAGTCCTCACCAAGTTATACAAGGCATCAGCAGCGTAGGCCACCATTGCCTCTAAGTGCTCCGCCTGGTCTGCCTCTGCCTCGAAACCTGACTTCATCTGCCTGTCCTGAAGTTGCTGCACCCAACGCAGGCAAGTTCTTTGCATGAAACTGGAGCAGATGGCCACCCGCAAGCTCAGGGCCGACACCTCAAAAATCCTCTTGAGATGAATCTCCAGGTTTCAATCCTGCACATCCTTCAACGTTGTGGAACCTGCAACTGGGATAGTTGTCTTTTTTGTGACCGCTGCCATCGCAGCATCCATCTTTGGAAGGGCAAACAGCTCCAACATTTGCTCAGGCAAAGGATAAAGCTTCACCATCGTCCTCCCCACTGTTAAGCCGGCGTCAGGAGCTCCCCTCTCCCGATCCACCAGTTTCTTCACTGATTTATGATAGGGGAAGGCCCTCGCTGGACCCCTAAGCTAACCCAGAACCGGGTCCCCCTCTTCCCTTTCCAAGCCTTCCCGTGGAATCTTCAGCCCAAGCTCCTCCAGTTCCTGAGGAATCAAAGGTCCTAATTCCTCCCTAGGGAACAATCGGACCACCTTGGGGTCATCCCCCTCAGAATTCGGGACTTCTTCCAGATCGTTCCCCGGAACCATGCCAGCTATGTTTGGATCCCCCTGGTCCTGCGCCATCAAAACCCCTGGATCTTTGGGAGCACCCTCTGAAGTGACTGACTCATCAGAGTCCTTGCCAGCCAGAGCAGGACTTAGTAAGAGCTGAACCATGGAAGGCCTCTGTTTCCGGGACTGCTCAGGTCTACAACCCAAACTCAGACTCATAGGAGGAAAAGGCTGAGTCCCCAGCCCTGCCTGCTGAGCTAAATACGCTTCATGGAGGAGCAAAATAAAAACAGCTGAAAAGGGTCTGGGAGTAGTAGGAATATGATGGGAGCCAGCTATAGAGGAATCAGACACTGCAAAGTCCTCATCTATCCTTCTCTGCTTCCCCCGGAGCTCACACGGACCGGGGAAAGCGTCGGGGGACAATCTCTCCCCCCACCCCGTCAGTAGGCACGGCCAGTGTAGAATGATAATCCAAAATGGCCGCTGTTCCCATGCTGACGGAGAAGGAGGCCCCCGACCTGCTGCAAACCCCCAGCATGCAGGGAGAGCCTTTGCAGGAGAGCCGGTATACCGCCTACAACAGTTAGCCTCAATCCTTCCCTCCGTTGGCCTTTCTCCCTCAGAAACACATGCTGAACAGAGTACCAAGCGGCTCAAGTGCGCCAGAGCCATGCACCATTAAGCCACGGTGGGAAAATCCCTGCGCTGACTCTGCAAAAACTCGGGACAGGCAAAAGAAGCCCTTCACCCCTTACCGCCGCCTGCACAGAGAAGAGAGCCGTCCCTTACCTCGGCTCCTCTGGTTCCTGATCTAACTTCCTTTTTTTTTTTTTACTTTAATAAACTAAACTCAAAAACTTCCTCAGCATGGAAGACAGAGCTGTCCAGCACTACAGGAGGATCAGCCTGATTCAAAAAGAAGAGGCACACTGACAAAAACCAGCTGCCCTGAACCTACAGCCACCCAAGCAGCCTCATGAAGGGGAGGGATCTGGACCACTAGATTTACATCTATGGAGCGAGCGTATAAAAGAGTCGCTAACCCCCAGCTTGTCCACCTCAACAAGAGAGGGAAGGATCCACCAGGACCGAAAAACCCCCAGAGAGGAAGGCTGACAAAACTAAAATGCTCTCCAGACTGTAGAACTGCAGATTTTGCACCATCCACCATCTGCTGGAGACAGAGAAATACTGAGGGACTGCAGGTGGCACCAGGGATTATGTAGCAGTGTCAGTGAAACTTTCTCAGTCTCCATCTGCTGGCAGGGAGGCATCAATCCAGGAGTCTGGACTGATCCGGGTATGTACAGTGAATTACTTTTAAAGAAAGGGCATGGTAAGCCATAGTGAAACTTGATCATCCTTAAAGCAAAAGTTAGCCTTTCAAGCTGAAGTTCTGCCCAAGGTACTAACTTCCTAAGCTGACTAATGTACCTGATTTTCCACTGCAAAACATGGGCACTCTCCCCCAGTTTAACATCCTGCGTGGTATCAATGACTGCACAAGTACCAGAATATTCAATATCATCGAGCAGGAAGTTGTACATCAGAAAAATAACCTAAGTCAAAACTCTGGCCATGAATTTCAGAGGTAGCCCACTAGTATCTTTAACTTGACATAATGGCAGAGTTCTAGGGAGCTCTGGAGATCAGGAAGTGCTGGCGAGGATTCTTTTTACCTTGGCTATGGAACTGATCCACTCCCTTGCCTCTTCAGGATTATCCAGTCCAAAGAGGTACAGCCTCTCCGATTCAGTGTAGATTTCGAAAGTGCTCACAAACCTGAGATTGGAAAGGGATGTGAGAGAGAGAGAGAGGGGTTGAGGAAAGGGAAAAAGCCAAACCATGAGAAAGAGGGCACAAGGAGTGAGTCGGTTGACAGAGTGGGATAACCTCAATAATAACAATACAGAAATGCACATTATCAGTAACTAATTAAGGAGTTTCCATCGGTCTATGCAACCAGTCCGACTCGGTGAGGCATTACGGCCTCAGCACATTGATTAATCATCCACCTGCCTCACTAGCCAGTGATCGTGCAAGCACATGTGCAGAGGATGGCGTAACCTGATCAGATTTGCCTTTTGTTGTAGCTTCAAATCATTTGTCTCTTTTCTCGGTCACTGTGCTAGTGGACTGGCTGTTACACATATTGACCTGTCACGTGTTCGTGGGCCTGTGAGAGATCTGGGGGGGGGGAGGGGTCAGTTCCTGAGCCCAGACCCTGCTCTGCGGAGGCAGGGTGGCGCGGGATACCCTGACGCAACAATGTCACCGACTAACTGCCAGGGGGAGGCAGTGGGGGCAAAACCTGAACAGGAAAGCCTGGGAGATGCGAGGGGAAAAGCCATAGAAAAGCGGGCTCAAAGGCAAGGCAACAGGAAGTAAATTGGGCAGACTGGATGGGCCCTAGGGTCCTTCCCTGCCTTTAGATTCTGTTTCTTAATGAGGGCCGTTTTCTAAGCCATTGGCGTGGACACTGGCTGGAAGCGGATTTCCTCTCCGTGTGGCTAGACGCCCGGCTTTTAGCCACACTTAAAGGCAGCGTTCCTCGCGGTGGGGTGGGGGGAGGTGAAAAACCAACACATTTTCACATTCCCTTCTATTATTTCCCATGACAGAAGCACCCGCAGAAAAAAGCAAGGACAAACAATAAGTTCAAAGCAAAGGTCCGCGCGTGTAGTTTCGCTTTGAGACTCTGTGCAAAGACCACGGTTACGAAAATCCCCATGCAGACGGTCTGAACACTGGTTCTATGAGACTCCAAGACGCAAGCACAGGAACCCCAGAAGAGGAGGAGGGGGGGGGAGAGGGGAGACTTGACAGACATTCAGGTCACTCAGTGGGCATCCATAATGAGCCTAAGCAAACACCGCTTCACGGAGGGCGAGACGGCTGCGCGGAACAGGCGGGGAAGGGCAACACAATGATGGAATTAAGATGTGGCACAGACACAGACACGTCGATATTCAGCACTTAAGCCGGATACAGCACTTAAGCCGGATACAATTGGATTTATCCGGCTAATTGGTGCCGTGTGAATATTCGGCAGCATTAGGCGCAAGGCGGTGCTTCCATTAGGGAAACTGAGGCGGTCGCTTAGAGAGCGCCAAGATTTGGGGGGAGGCAAAATGCGGTCGGTATGATGTCTAGACTAGAGGGCTGTCCTACCACAGCCAATGCCGTCAAAGAAGGGAGCGCTGCGCCGGAGCCACTGAGGGAGGGGGTGAATGAACGAACGTTTGCCTAGGACGCCGAATATGCTTGCACCAGCCCTGATCCAGCAGCCGCCACTTAGCCAGATAACTATTTAGCCATTTAAACAGTTATCTGGCTACGTGGTGGGCCAGCTTAGTACCTGATTCACTAAGGGTTTTTCCCATAGACACAAAATGGGAGAAAAAACTTAGTGAATCTGGCCCTTAGATGGATTAACACCGGTATTCAGCCTTAAAGTGGCCAACCCCTAGATTCATCAAAGCGTTAAGAAAAAGGGGTGTGTTTAGGGAAAATTTAGAATTATCCAACCACGCGGTAACTAACCGCTTCGCATTCGTGGTGCGGTAAACTTAGTGCACCCTGCGATGATCCCCATTTTTCACATCTTACAGATGTGGGGATAGTCTCTCTCTCTCTTGTAATAGAGAGAGACTATATACAAGGCCTTCATAGTAGTGAAATATTTATCTCTCTCTAGGAGGGCCATCTACCTCACCTCCGCCTAGGAGATTTATTTATTTAATTTATTTAACATATTTATATACCGTTTTACCAATCAAGGATTGAACAAAGCGGTTTACAGCCATAAAAATAAAATCAAATAATAAATTCAGATAAAAATAAAATATAAAGATAGAATAAAAATACAAATAATATCATGATCAATAAAATTAAAATCTGTAAAAGAATAGGACTAACTATTACGTTATAAAAACAAAGAAAGAGAACTTAAAGAATTAACATAAGAAGCCTAAAATGAATAAATATTACAAACGGCTGAATTTCCTAAGTTGATCCACTATTGTACCTGTTCTAAACTCCCAAAAGCTTCCTTGAACAAATAGGTTTTTAAAGCTCTTTTAAACTCCTTTCTATTATGAGATGGCCCTCCTAGAGAGATATAAATACTTCACTACTATGCAAGCCTTGTAGATTCTCATTCTCTCTCTCTCCTCAGAATGCAATTCAAAAAATGTATCTTTAACTGCATTATGGCCATTTCGGGCAAATCACACAGCCTAATGCCAGGAAAAAAGGTGTAGTTATTCCCGGCGTTAAAAAACTGTGCAATAGCATGCGATACGCTATCACACTGTGCGATATTGCCCCTCATTTAACTAAATCCTGCCCCTTCAAAAAATTTGAGATTCATGCTGTGCATTATTGTTCATAACACATGCGTTAATGCGTTATCGCATGAGTTCCCTGTACGTACCTGGATCAGTCCAGACAGTGGGTTGTGTCCTCCTTCCAGCAGATGGAGTCAGAGCAAAAACAGTAAGGACGGCCCCCTAATAGATTGGAGCGACCTCTGCGTCCGTTCAGTATTTCTCTGACTCCAACAGATGAAAGGTGGCACCTGTGGTTCCCCAGTATTCATGGACAGAATATAATTCCATGGAGTTTATTTTTCTCCTTCACAATGCTTATTTAGCAAGGCTCTCACATAAGCAGAACGCTATTTCAGCTCCTTCTCCTCCCAAGATCATCAGGCTCGAGGGGATCGGGGATTCTTCAGCTCTTTCTCATCCAGCAGGAGCACCACCAGGATCGGGATTAGAAATCCCTTCAGAATCAGGAACAGGACCCAGTGTCCCAGGAGCAGAGGCCCCACAATTGCCAGGGGTTCCTCAGGGGTCCTCTCGGGTCCGGGTGGTTTCCCATCCCAGAGTCCCCTCCTCCTCAGGACCCTCTCTTGATCCGGACCTGGATGATCCGGCTCCATACCTTCAAATGGAAGGAGATGATCCCCAGGTCTTACGGCTATTTCAGAGGGATGAGTTAGATCTGCTAATCCCTCATGTCCTAGAAGAATTGGATATCGAGGCCCCGCAAAACCCTGCAGGTCCCAGTACGACGGGGAGGAAGGGGGATCTTGTTTTGGCGGGCCTCCGCCCACCAGTGAAAACTTTTCCGTTTCACCCCATGTTACTTCAGTTGTTGTCAAGAGAGTGGAATGCTCCTGATGGTTCTCTCAGGATCGGCAGAGCGATGGACAAGCTGTATCCGCTCCCAGAAGAATCTTTGGATTTTCTCAAGGTCCCCAAAGTTGATGCTTCAGTGTCCGCGATCACGAAGAGAACAACTATCGCGGTCACTGGGGCGCTGCTCTGAGAGACACTCAGGACCGTAAGCTCGAGGTGTACTTGAAGAGAATCTTTGAAGTCTCTGCTCTGGGTGTCAGAGCAGCTGTCTGTAGCTCCCTCATGCAACGAGCAGGTCTCCGATGTTAACAACAACTGCTAAGCGCACAAGAACCTCCTCCAGACGAGGCACAGCAAACGGATCGCCTGGAGGCTATAATAGCTTATGGGGCAGATGCTCTGTATGATCTACTCCGAGTCCTGGCCAAATCCATGGTCTCTGCGGCAACACTTGGATCCAGGGGAATGGGAGCTCTCCGGAGAAGCGATGGAGCTGCTCGTTCGACGATGGGATCTCCCCATCTAGACCTGATAGCAATGCTCCAGAATGCGAAAGCCCCACGCTTCTTCAGTCGCAGAAGAGAACACGGCGCAGAGGGAGTGGATGCCCTGGTCCTTCCGTGGCCACGAAACATCCTGCTCTTCGTGTTTCCACAATGGCCGCTGGTAGGGAAGGTGCTTCAGAGAATAGATCTCCACCAAGGTCCGGTAATCCTCTTGGCGCCGGAGTGGCCTCGACGACCGTGGTTCGCAGACTTGGTCAACATGGCAGTAGACGGTCCCCTTCGGCTGGGACATCTGCCGAACCTCCTACAACAAGGACCGGTATTTTTCGACCAGGCAGATCGCTTCTGTCTTGCAGCCTGGCTTTTGAACGGCGCAGGTTGAGAAGGCGCGGTTATCCGGATGAGGTCATTTCCACCCTCCTTCAAGCTAGGAAAACCTCTACATCCATTGCATATGTCCGTGTCTGGAATGTTTTTGATGCCTGGTGTGTCTCCATGCATGTGTCTCCACATCACGCTTCCATTGCCAACATCCTCTCCTTCCTGCAGCGAGGCTTGGAGAAAGGCCTGGCCTACAATTCTCTGAGGGTCCAAGTGGCGGCCCTCGGGGCCCTTGTGCGTCATCTAGATGGAGTACGTCTTTCTTCCCATCCTGACATAGTTTGGTTCCTGCGGGGTGTAAAACATGTCAAGCCTTCAGTTCACTCCTTGTGTCCATCTTGGAGTCTGAATTTGGTCCTCCGGATTCTATGCAGTTCACCGTTCGATCCTCTCACCAGAGCTACTCTTAAAGATCTCAAGCTCAAGATAGTGTCCCTGGTAGCCATTTGCTCTGCTCGCAGGATCTTGGAAATCCAAGCTCTGTCGCGCAGGGAGCCCTACCTCCACATCACAGATTCAGGGGTTTCCTTGCACACGGTACTATCCTTCCTGCCTAAGATGGTTTCCGCTTTTCATGTGAATCAGTCGGTGGAACTTCCATCCTTCCCGGACGATAGTCCCAGAGAGCTTCGGAGACTTGATGTCAAGTGAGTCCTCATACGCTATTTGGAAGCTACTAATGATTTTCGATTAACGGACCACCTCTTTTGTGCTCTGGGACGGGCCCAAGAGAGGCTACAGGGCTTCCAAAACCACCAATGCGCGATGGTTAAAGGAAGCATTATTCCTTACCTGCTAATTTTCGTTCCTATAGTACCACGGATCAGTCCAAACAGTGGGTTGTCCCCCTTCCAGCAGATGGAGTCAGAGCAAAAACTGTAAGGATGGCCCCCTAATAGGTTGGAACGCCCTCTGCGTCCCTTCAGTATAAAGAATATCAGAGCCAGAAAATGCACATGGTATAGATCAACTAACACATCAACTAGAAAAACTGTAAACGTGTAACTCTTAGAACTTGCAAAATGAACTGTTAGACAGACACAGAAATAAGCAGTCAAGCTGGGCCCAATCCCTATCGCATAAATTCTTAGGGAGGGTGTCTGGACTGATCCGTGGTACTACAGGAACAAAAATTACCAGGTAAGGAATAATTTTCTTTTCCCTGTACGTACCTGGATCAGTCCAGACAGTGGGATGTACCAAAGCTTCCCTAAGTAGGGTGGGCCCTGGATAGCCCAGCTCGAATGACTTGAGTATCTAACGAGCCAAACCCGGGAGTGTGGACATGCAAGCAATAGTGCCATGTAAAAGTGTGCAATGATTTCCAGGTAGCTGCTCTGCAGATCTCATGCGGAGAAACCGCCTGGCTTTCTGCCCAGGAGGCTGCTTGAGCCCGAAGTGAATGAGCCTTGATGCCCTCCGGAGGAGCATGGCCAGCACCAATGTATGCGGAAGAGATTTTTCTTATAACGCTATAACACATTTTGATGAATGACCCTGTAAGTTAGTTGGATAAGTTAAACCAGATATTGAGCAGGTCTAAAGTTAGCTGGATAAACCTATCCGGCTAACCTTTAGATAGCTAGGTATATTCAGTGGTGAGGCAGTGCTGCTGAATATCCCGGCTAACTATCTCAGCTGCACTGTGATTGAATATTTACCTCAGAGCATCCCCAGTTGCAGAGAAGTGAAAGGAAAGCCAGAGATCTGAAGTTAGGAGGGTCTGTGAGATTGCACCAGGAAGTGAGCTGGGCAGATGAGGGCCAGATTTTATGTTCAATGTGACCTGTAATGTAATACTTCAGAAAAGTACATACTGATACCACACAGCTACCTCTTTTGTGGCTGTGTGGCTAGAGGATAGGAATAAATAAAAAAGCTTAACTGACACGGAGCAGCAGTTACTACCCTTACGAGAAACATGGGGGTAACCTGCACGGAGTGGCAGATACTACCTTGGGAAGCTTGCTGGGCAGACTAGATGGACCATTTTGGTCTTTTTCTGCCGTCATTACTATGTTACTATATGTGTGGAACTCCATGCTAATAATTTTGATGTCTTATCTGTATGAGGGCTTCAAAAGCAAGGAAGGGGGATGAAGGTAGTTTTTCTCAGTACCAAGGAACATTCTGGGAACCCATGGGGCATCTTAGGGGCTCACCCGTGGGTGTCTGGTGGGTTGATCGCCAGGCACACAATTTCTGTCATCTTGATCTCTCCATTGGGCGCAGAGTTGCGGTCGCTCTCGTAGTAGCTGAGGACTCCGTCATTGAGAACGCACCACCGCCGACTGAATTCTAAAAGAGACAGGAGACAAAGCACAGCTGTATCCTTACCGCTGCTGGATGGCGTGTGCGAGGCGGGGACCAGAGGCAGACCCGGCTCGGAGGTCGGGAGCCTGGGGGAACATCACAGTTTAATAAGGCCAAGAAGAACACAGCAAATCAAAAACAGGCACCAAGAAGAGCAATGGACTGACAGACGGAAGCCAGTGAGAAGGCCGTCTTGGGTTCTAAGCGTCAACGTTTGATGCTAATAATGAAATAAGCGTCAGCTAATAAGCTGTAGGTGCTATCGACCTTCTTTTTGGACTTTGTTCATTTGTGAAGTGGCTCATTTTATACTGGCCTGTTGAAGGCTGGTCACAGATGTATGACGTCCAATAAAAAGATCTCACCTACAGTTTGTTTGCTGACCCTTCTACATATTCAAATGCACCAACAAGGCAACCACACTACTGCACCTAAGAATGATAATTTAGATGAAATCATTAGACCTGACAGTACGCCATACTACTTCGGAACACAGCGTTATGGACTCTGGGATCCTCAGCTTGATTCCTCTCTGACACCAAGCAGGCCACGTTACCTCACTGTGCTCAGAGACTGTAAATTCTTTTGGAGCTCTGTAGATAACCCAAAGGTCGATATTCCAAAAATGCAGAGCTCTTAAATTTAGGGTGCTAAGTTAGGGGCCTCAGCTGATAATTTACTTAAATTTAGGCCTACTATCCATTTTCCTAGCTTTAGCATGCTCTAGTTAGGTGCCCAATGCCAAAAACCCATGCTAAGCTCCTAAATTTTCACTCTTCCTAACTCCACCCTACAGACATGCACTTTTTAGGCTCCTAAATTTAGAGGAACGGTGCAACCAGGGACCAAAATGTAGGCATTCAGGAGTCTGGACTGATCCGGGTATGTACAGGGAATACCAGCTTTTATTGAAACAGGAGGCCAACATGCTTTACAAGTCAGTGCATGCAGCCACCTTTGAGACGGATCTGTATGGCGGCTTTGAAAGAAGAGAGGGACCAGTTTATTACTCAAAGTTTCTAGTGGTAATCACCCGATTACAGTGGGGCAGACAGAGGAAAACCTGCAATCAAAGGTCTCCATATCTCATCTTTCGAATACTTTCACAGGAACTAGAAAATCATTAGACCTGACAGTCTAATCATTAGACCTGACAGTTTCAGCTTCTCGCCGAAACCTTTTCATGCTGTAGACCCAGGGTTGCCGACAGGGGGGGGGGTCCAACGGTAAAGGTAAACATGGACTCTTAAGCCCATACATGGCAAGCCCATTTCCAAAGACAAGGCATCCGCATGTGCCGTGCATGACTATCGCACTGCTAATGCAACCAACAGGACATGCGCACCCTTACATGAATCCAAATGATGGCCTAAGTCATGTGTGGTAGTGGCACGCCTGCTACCTGCGTATTTTTGAAAAATAATTTTAGGTATGTGAATTGTTTTCAAACACATCTACAAAAGGCCACCTCCCTCTGACCCTGCCTCAAAAGCTTCTTACACACACCCACCTACCCGGATCCGGCTGACACAGGACGCAAGTCTTTGAAAATTTATCTCAGAAGGCAGAGAACTCCTCTCTCACCTGACCTAGAAATGAGGCCGGAGATAGGGAGAGAGAATGAGACAGAGAGAAGGAAAAAGGAGAGAGAAGGAGGTACAGAAAGGGAGGGGAGATAGGGAGGAGGAAAATGAGGGAGGAAGTGTAATCCTGAAGAGAATTTTATCTAGGCTGCCCTTCATGGCAAGCTGTGTACCTGACTAGCATTAAGGAAAATTAGTTTCTTACCTGATAATTTTCGTTCCTGTAGTACCAAGGATCAGTCCAGGACACCTGGGTTGTGACTCCGCACCAGTAGATGGAGACAGACTAAAACTTGTGGGCGGAGCCATATATGCCCCTCTGCCAGTCACAGCCCCTCAGTCATACGTAATGTCAAAGTAGAAAACACAACCAGAGAACTAAAACCAAAACTAGCTATAAACCGCTAATAGAACGGGGAAAGAAACACCCCTTCAGGAAACGTACTCTCCCACCGAGAGAGCGAAACAAGCGGACAAGATTAACCCAGAATAGTGAGTGGACTCTCCGTTACTTCAGCGAAGCCCTGCGGGCGGGATCCTGGACTGATCCTTGGTACTACAGGAACGAAAATTATCAGGTAAGAAACTAATTTTCCTTTCCCTGTACGTACCAGGATCAGTCCAGGACACCTGGGATGTACCAGAGCCAACTTACCGAGGGTGGGAAGCAGAGAGTCCCGCTCGGAGTACCCTCTCTCCAAATCTCCCGGAATCGGTAGCCCGGACATCCAACCGGTAATGCCGGATAAAGTTATGCAACGACTTCCAGGTAGCCGCCCTGCAAATCTATTGAGGCTACACCTGAGAAGCTTCCGCCCAAGACGCAGCTGGAGAGCGAGTCGAGGGAGCTCGAAGACCCACGGGAAATGGTTTACCCCCGCACCAAGTACGCCGAACCAATGGCCTCCTTGAGCCAACGGGCAATCGTCGTGCGGGACGCTGCAACTCCTTTCTTTGGACCAGAAAACAAAACAAACAGATGATCTGTGACCCGAAATGGATAAGTGACCTCCAGACAGCGAAGGAGGGATCTCCGCACGTCAAACTTCCGTAACTCTCACGCTTCTGGATCAGAGGGCACCCCGACCGCGAAAGCGGACAGCTCAACCGATTGAAAAACATGGAAGGCCGACACCCCTTTCGGCAGGAAGGAAGGAACCGTCCGCAATGGAAGGCCGACACCCCTTTCGGCAGGAAGGAAGGAACCGTCCGCAAATAAACTCCGGAATCGGAAATACGCAAGAAGGGTTCCCTACAGGACAAAGCCTGTAACTCCGAAACACGCCGTGCCGAAGCAATCGCCACCAAGAACACCGTCTTTAACGTGAGAACCTGAATATTTAAGCGGTTCAAGGGTTCAAACAGCGCCGTGCATAAAGCGGAGAGAACCGAATGGAGGATCCAAGCCGGACAGGGGAGACGCAATGGAGGACGAAGGTGCTTAGCTCCCCGAAGGAAACGGGAGATATCCGGGTGAAGAGCCAGGAAAGTACCACGGACCTTACCTCGCAAACAACCAATCGCCGCCACTTGGACCCGTAGAGAACTGCAAGCCAGACCTTTGGCAAGACCTGCCTGGAGGAACGCCAGAATGTCGGAGACAGAAGCCGCAGTAGGGACCACCCCACGCTGCACGCACCATTCCTCAAAATCCACCCAGACATGGACATAAGCCAGGGACGTCGCCTGTTTCCTGGAACGTAGCAACGTGGCTACCACCGCATCTGAGTAACCTTTTCTCTTCAGCCGCTTCCTCGCAAACCCATGCCGCGAGACAGAAGTGATCCGCATTCTCCAAACAGACGGGGCCCCGATGGAGTAGACCCGCCATTCCCTGGAGCTGAAGGGGTGCCGCCACTGTGAGCTGGACGAAGTCTGCGAACCATGGCCGGCGCGGCCACTCCGGTGCCACCAGGATCACGTTGGCTGGGTGCAACTCTATGCGCCGCAGAATCTTGCCGATCATCGGCCACGGGGGAACCACGTACAGCAGAACATCCGTCGGCCCGGGGAGCGCCAACGCATCGACGCCTTCTGCCCCCCTTTCTCGACTTCGACTGAAACATCGCGGAGCCTTCGCGTTGTGCCATGTGTCCATCAGATCCATGTGGGGCACTCCCTATGTTTCGCAAATGAGAAGAAACGCTTCGTCCGCCAGCTCCCACTCTCCGGGATCCAGGCGATGCCGGCTGAGAAAAAAATCCACCTGAACGTTGTCGACTCCTGCACTGTGAGAGGCTGCTATGTTGCTGAGATGTAGCCCTGACCAGGCCATCAAGCGCTGAGCCTCCTCCGCTACCTGTGGGCTCCTTGTCCCGCCCTGGCGGTTGATGTAGGCCACGGTGGTCGCGTTGTCCGACAACACTCGGACCACCCTTCCCCGCACTACCGGTAGGAAGGCTTGCAGAGCCAGATGGACCGCTCTGGTCTCTAGTCTGTTGATAGACCACTGGGCTAGCGACACTGACCATAGGCCTTGGACCGAGGTCCCTAGGCAGACCGCTCCCCCACTGGAGAGACTGGCCTCCACGGTCACCACCGTCCCATTGGGCACCAGAAGAGACATTCCAGAGGTCAGATGACTGGAATCCAGCCACCAGAGCAGGCTGGACCTCACGAGTCCCCCTAGTGGAAGCGGTAAATGGAACTCCTCTGAAACCGGCGCCCAGCAAGATAGTAAAGACGATGGTAAAGGCCACAGATGAGCGAACGCCCAGGAAACCAGCGCAAGTGTGGAAGCCATAGAGCCCAGGACCGTAAGGCAGTCGCAGACCCGCGGCCGGCGGAGAGACAAGAAGCGCCTTACTTGAGCTGGCAGCTCTTATCTCCGTTCATGTGACAGGAATACCAAGCCCTGCGACGTGTCGACAACGGCTCCCAGATATTCCAAGGTCTGCGAGGGTGTCCGAAGACTCTTGTTGAAGTTGACCACCCATCCTAGGGACTGCCAAGGTGTAGGACCCTGGCCAACTGACAACCGACATTGATCCTCGGGCTTCGCCTGAATCCACCAATCGTCCAGGGAAGGATGGACCAGGAGACCTTACTGGAACAGCCGCGCCGCCACCGCGACCATCACCTTCGTGAATGTACGGGGGCCGTCGCGAGACCAACCGGGAGCGCTTGAAACTGGCAATGCCGTCCTAGAACGCAGAACCTGACGAAGTGCAGGAACGACGGCTGCATGCCTATGTGAAGATACGCCTCCATGAGATCTAGGGAGACCAGAAACTCGCCGGGCCGCCCCGCAGCCATTACCGACCGAATCGACTCCATTGTGAAGTGATAAACGGGAAGGCATCGGTTCACTCCACCAAGATCCAGAATAGAGCTGTCCGTGCCGCCTGTCTTGGGGACAACGAAGTAAATGGAGTAACGGCCCCTGCCGTGTGGTTGACCGGTACGGAAGAGGCAGCCGAGTCTGATCACGCGGAGGACCCACTGGTCTGACGTTACACCGGCCCATCTCTCTACAACCGAAATCAACCGCGCCCCGACGTTGGGAACGGCGTGCTGTGGCTGCGGTGAGAGAGCGAGAGGCCGACCATCTTTTATTGCGAAGCTTAGGACTCCTGCGCTCGCCGGGGCTCCCTCGTTTCCCCCCGAAAAAACTGCTGCTGCCATGGCGGGGTCCGGGAGGAAGAAGCCCTATACGACTGACCAGGAGACTGTTGAGGACGCGACGTCCTGGGATCACGAAAGCGGGACCTGGCCGAAAACGAATACCGCGCCCTGAATTTATCCTCGGGCCTCGGGAAATCATTTGATCTCCGGCAAGGGAGAGAGCTTACCCATAGCGTTCGTGACCTAGAGGTGCAAAACCGGAGTATCCTATTCACGATAGAGCAGGGCTGACACAGAGAGGTGAAAAGGAATGAAGCCCAGCCGAGACTACCCCCAGTGGGGTGGCGATGCCCCACCCCTCCAGGATGGCGGGAATCAGGGGCCAGCTCCTTCCTGATGAAGAGGCGGATTAAGCTCGAGTAATCCCCTTCCGAAGGCAGTGTCTGCCCCGCCGCCCCCTGCGGCTGCGTGCCATCCCCCTCAGCCCCCCTGGGAGGCGGGGAGGACGCCTTGGAAATCTGCGGACCCGACGATTCCGATGTAGACCTCTCCCCCAGCCCCCCTCGGAGGAGGGGAGGGCACCGAGGAAATACTGGATCCGACGAGACAGAGGCAGGGTCCGTGCCCAAGCTAGGCGGTAGGGCCCCCCTTGGCGGTAGGGCCCCCAACGGGCGTTTGGCTATGAATCGGCCCGCCGCGATCCGCGGCCGAGTACGCGTCCGGTCCAAACTGATAGGCCTCTCCGACCCCCCCGCCTGGCCAGAAGGTCACTTGTGAGGCCTGCGTGCCTTCAAGGCCCTAAGCCAGGCCACAAGAAAACCAGGGCAAAGAGCATTTCTCCCCCAGCCCTCCCCCCCACCGCCTCCGATGGCAAACAGACCGCGGAGTCGGCCGCTGGGGGGCGGGAGAAGGGGAGGAGGGGGGGGGGGGAACGGAAACGAGGGAAACCCTGGGACCTGCCGCGCTCGGTGTCGCTTTTGATGGTGGCCCCAAGATGGCCGACGTTCCCGCCAATTTCGCGCGAGAGGTCGGCGTCTTTTTTTTTTTTTTTTTTTAAATCTTTTCCCGCGGCAGACAGGAACTGCCTGGGGAAGGCCGCCGGACGGTCCCCCACCGCAACCGCGAGAGGCTGCCGCCGACCAAGCACCTCCCCGAAGTCAGGCCGCCGATCCTGCGCCCCCCCTTACCGCCGCCTGAGGAAACCGCGCTCGCTAGAGGCGCGTGGCGCTGGAGCCGCAAGTCGAGCAGGCCGACCCAAGCGGCCTGCTCGGAAGAGAGCACTCCCCACGCTTCGACGAAAACGCCAAGTAAAAGGAGAGAAGGTGAGAGGGAGAGAGGGAAAAAAGCCGAAACGACCGCTGCAGCAAAGACCCCGGCACACTGAAAAGAAAACTGCACCTTTTTTTTTTTTTTTTTTAAACCGAGCTGTCCCTCGCAGCGGTCCGGCGGTCCGACCGGGGCGAGAGAACCGAGCCGCAGGCCCTGCACTGCGAACCCCGAGGCATGCCGACGAACGCGGGAAAACGGAGGCGCGCCGAACAAAATCACCACACGGGAAAAAAAAAAAATTTAAAATAACTAAACGGCGCAATTCGGCGACCTCCCCCCTGCTGGCGACACCCCCCCCACCGACCGAAACGGAGCGGCAACGCCAGGCAACGGAGAGCCGCAAGAAATAAAAGTAAAACTTTTTTTTTTTTTTTACACAAAAAAACGCGCTGTCCCTGCTTCTGAAAGCCCTATTTCCTGCAGGGGTGAGTGAACCAGGCTCCCTGGTGTCACCCCTGATGCTGCCACTAGCTCAGCCGGGTCCTCAACCCTGGCAGCGGCCTCAACCGGGGGAGGGTAGTCCCCTCAGGACCTCTCAACCCCCCTGGGAGGCAGGGCACCCGGGACTAAGGATTAAAACAAACCCCAATTTAACATAAAACAACTAGGCCTAACAAAAACTAGCCCAAAAATCAAACCTGACTAACCACCAGAATCAGGTCAGGAAGGGCTGTGACTGGACCTGCACCATCTACTGGAGACAGAGTAAGACTGAGGGGCTGTGACTGGCAGAGGGGCATATATGGCTCCGCCCACAAGTTTTAGTCTGTCTCCATCTACTGGTGCGGAGTCACAACCCAGGTGTCCTGGACTGATCCTGGTACGTACAGGGAACAGTGTTGTCAAAAAGGAATTACCTGGGCAATTAAAAATTCACTAAAGTTATGCCAGTACCTTTCCCCTGCTGGGCCTGCAGCTGGAGGTGCATGGGGAACACTGCATGAGTACATTTCAATATTTAATATATCATGATGACCAGCCAGCGGCGACCCGATTAACGGCGCGATTACACCAGGCGTCGTGTGCCGGGCGTGACAAAGGGGAAAACCCCTTTGTCTCCCCTTCATGCTAACCTTTGTGCTCCTTCTAATATAATTATATTTATGTTTATGTTAATAATTTAACTTTTATTAATGTTATTTAGCTTTTTGCTTTGTTTAAAATTATTTCATTATTGACGCTTAAATGTATTAGACTAAGGAATTTTACTTCCTGCTCATTCTGTTTCATTGTAAACCGGTTTGATATGCATTTTATGCAGGAAAATCGGTATAAAAAAACTTTAAATAAATAAATAAATAAATAAATAAATAATATTTGTGCATTGTTTTCTCCAACCAAGTTACTTCTCTGCGGGAGTCTACATTTAGGGTGACCATTTAGCATCCTGCAGGGTTTGCGTTTCATCCTGGGGGGTGGGGGGTGGGGAATCCAGCGGCTAGATTCCTTTCAAAATTGACCTCCCCATGTCTCTGTATGTGTCGGGCAATGCACAAGTGAGAAGAGGCACTTTTTACCCACCATTCACATGTGGACACTCTCCTGCCCAATATTTTCAGCACAACTGTACTTAGAAGCAAGGCACTCAGAGATAGAAAAAGTGACTTGCTGACAAAGGTCAGAGAGTCACTGGCAGAATTGGGCTTAAAAAGCAGATGGAGAATGTGACACAGCTGGGATTAGAATGCAGGCAGAGAGGGATAAAAAGAACGGTTTCCAAAGTGACCTTGCTGTCTAGCTAAAGAGTAAGGTCTAGATGTCTGCTTTTTTTTTTTTTTTTTTTTTGCTGGGTGGCTTTTTAGTTGCTTTTAATGTAGGCACAACCAGGGGAGTATGTTGGTCAAGAGAACAGCATCCAAAATCATATTCAATGAAAAAACACAAGAAGAACAGAGGTTTTCATAAAGGCACCGTTGTGAAGGCAATGAAGTTTGGTGTCAATTGGTGTCAACATCTGACAACAATTCGTTTGGGTTTCGTTTTCTTTTGAGGGGGGAGGTTGGGGTTCAGTATAATAATACCATTGCTCATGCAGACAACACCTACCTTCACGGGATTTGCGCTCATTGACAGCTTTGCTCATGGAGGCGGTTTTATGCAAATACCCATTGTGCATAATGGAGAGCCGGGCGACATAATACTGCTTGTCCATGTTGCTCTTCAATTCCACCCGAGGGATTTCTGCAGAGGAAAAAAAGGAAAGGGAAGCCATCAGGGACTGGAAAGCGCACCCTGCCACCTGTCTTACAAGGCCCAGGATAGAGAGGTTTGTTACTTAATAACATGGCGCCACATGCAATGTTCCTAAAAATGGAGGAGGAGAAAAGGTCCCTCGGAAGCTGAAACTCCCCAATCAGACAAGCAGGCCAGCTGCAGCCACCTCACAGGTAAATCGAAGAACCAGAGGAGCAGGGTTCAAAAGCATATTAAAAAAAAAAAAAAAAGCTCGCAGGGTCAATTTTCAGAGCGCGCATCTTCTGTCGAAGGATTTAAATTTCCAGCAACTTCTGGAAGAGGAAACATTGCACAAGCAAAAATGTATGGAAAAAATACAGTGGGGCTTTTTCCTCCAAATTATAACATTTAAGGATCAGGCAAAAGAACCCATACCATTTTCTGCCATCCCTGTAGCTTACACAATATTTTTCCTTCCTGAGGGACCTACGTAATAAGCTGTGAAATTCAGTGCACAGTTTAACACAGGTGCTAAATTTAAAATTTCACTCCTGATGCAGTAAGCAGCTAAAAAAGCAGGAGTTTATAAAAGCGCACGCATAAACATGCACGCAGATCTGTATTAAAATCCGCGCTCAGCATTCTGCATAGGCTGCGCACACATTGTGACTTGAGCAGGAAAAAATGAGTCTCTCAGGCTCATGACTTATGCACAAATCATTGTTTGGTGTGCATAAGTCTTTTACGTGTGCATATAAATCAAGGGACAGGAGAGGGAAGAGCAGAGCCCATGGTATTACATCGGCCTGATTGGGATAACCTTTCCCCAAAGACATGGAACCATCTTAAACATCCAGTAGTCTCTGCTGCACACTGCCTTGCAGTCCAGGACTGCTGATGAATTAAAACTCACAGCCCGGAGCAGATACTAGGAGTTGATTTGACTTTGTTTTTTTTTGCAAAATATTTTTTTTATTTGGTAGCTACATATAAATACATGCAAATCAAACAAAGAACCAAATAAGTATAGCAGGGCTCACAGGCCCTAATAGCATAATAAAACAGCATAAAATATAATACAAAGTCACCGCTTTTCTTCTTAGCCCAACTCAACCCACTCCCACTCTACAAAAAAAAACAAAACACCTCACCCCTCCTCCCCACAAATCCTCAATCTACAATACTTCCTATTACCCCCATAACTCCAGCAGACCACGCATCCTATTCATATTCACACTACCACACAAACTTCACACCACAACCCTGAGAGAGAATCATCTGGTCAAAAAACTATGACATTTCAATTTGCCCCAAACCCACTAGATAATACCACAACCGTAGAAAGGTAAAAAACTGAATTTGGTAAGTGAAACAAGACATCCAAGGCATTAAAGAAAAGGCAGCCTAGCACTCCAAGATACAGCATAATCCTCGTTCTCTCCACATAGAGAATGTGGTTTTGTGCCCCATCCCAGGAGGAAAATCTTTATTACCCGTCAGCAGTAACATCAGGGATACATTCACCAGGGGGCCCCATGGATTTTGTAGCCATCTCCAGGCAAGCATGCATGGTCTCAAAGTATATTACCGAGCGTTAGCCTCCACTGAGAGGGGTCCCCGACACGTAACATATATAACGGATTGCAAGGAGCCACCAAGCCCCGTTCACGATACACATGCTTGTCTGAAATCCATTCGCCAACGAAACGCGACCGACGCACCACGCTGGAAAATCTAAGACGAGGGAAATTGATTCCACCTTCCGCCTTGTTACACATTAGCTTATCATAACCGATCCTTGCCCATTTACCATT
Organism: Rhinatrema bivittatum; assembly: GCF_901001135.1. Classification (NCBI taxonomy): domain Eukaryota; kingdom Metazoa; phylum Chordata; class Amphibia; order Gymnophiona; family Rhinatrematidae; genus Rhinatrema; species Rhinatrema bivittatum. The sequence continues at coordinate 15,016,655 of NC_042619.1, read as the reverse complement.
GCAAATAAAACTGCGGATCATATCCAGAAGGCACTTTCTATGCCACCAGGGCAGCATCTGCAGTTTGCGCAAGACCTTGGGCACGAGAGTGCACAGCGTCCCATAAAAGAGAGAGGAGGGGGGATCTCCTTCCAAGTCCGTAACTGTGTCGTTACCTCAGTCAGGACAGCTCTAATATTTCAACCTCACCATTTGCTTCGCAACGTTTTGTCTGGTTAGTTTTTGGTTGCTGTTCGCCGTCTGCGCCTGTTTTATCGCTATGATGTTCTTGTTGCTTTTTACAACATACGTCTGCAGCACACTTAGAGATTATTTTGCAGGGTATAAATAAATAATCCGTGAAATGGACAGGTTTGCCAGAAGTTCCATCATTTTTGCTGGCTTTCGACGCATCACAAATAATTGCTCAAACCCAGTGGCTTGAGATGAATCAACGAGAGGCCTTCAGCACCACTCGGCCATGACGCGCGACCCATTCACCAAGCCCAGCACTTCCAGCGGACAAGTATCTAAGCAGATCCGCAGCACCTGGGGTCTCTCCCAGCGCTGGGAGGCAGACGTGAGGACACAAAAAGCTATGGATCCAGTGTTTCTGAACGCGCCTTCGGGGAACATTTTCTCTTTGGAAATACTGATCACATTCCAACCAGTGGTAGAGGATTGTTAGTTTGGATGCTCAGGGAACAAACGCTGGCCCAGTTGTACCTAAAGGATTTTTTCCATTTTGAGTCTCTGGGAGACACGCTTGGTTCACCTGGGCCAGAGTAAGATGCTGCCCTGCCACTTCACCTGACCACATCTTAACCCTCTGTCAGACAAGCTCTGACCTTTGTAGTCAGGCTGCCTCCCTAAAGAGGACTTAATTAGAGGACCTTGTAGGAAGAGGCTGTACTAATCAGGCTGCATTAACTGAGTTGCAGTCCCTCGTTAATGAAAGAGGATAAAAGCCCCCTCCATCGCTATTCCCCTCTCATCCTTTCCACACTGCAGAAGGAAAACGTCAGTGGGAAGCAGCCTCTGGCACTGTCTGGGACAGCCTGGGTGCGACTCACACCCAAAGGTTATTAATAAAATGTGATTCAGCCACTTTCCGTAGCTCAGGAGATTTGCAGACTTTGCAGCAGGGGAACACGGATGAGAGCCCAAACCATCTGCTCTCCGAGCTCAGTCAGTCTCTTGCCAAACAATATGCAGTCACGAAGGATTTAACCACACCAAGGTGCATGCCATTCCCAAAAAAGTACAAAGCAGCCCATTAAAAGCAGCGGTGCTGCCTACGCAGCCAGATGTGCTTGAGGCCACGGTGAGCTTTGTTAGTGCAGGTGCAGAGAGGGCCCTGTGTTAAGACATGGGATGCAGCTGGGGGTGGGGGATGGAGGAGGTGTGGGGTGGAAGGGACGGTGCTGAGCTTTCACAACACCGAATGTTTCACCACATCTGGATTCTTTCTTTGACCAGCAGCACTAACCAATGGCAGGGTAGCTTTAAAAATGCTCGATGATATCACAATCTCCTCTACACTCCTTGCGATTTCAGCTGAACTGGCCCAATTCTCTAACGGGGAAAAAGAAAGAAAAAAAGGATTTTCTGTGTCGAAGACACATGAAAGGTGGGAGCCGGGGAGGGGTCACTGGGGCCTCCACTGTCTGTGGCAGAAAGTTTAGAGAGCTTGGATGAAGGGGGTGGGGGGTGACGGACAGACAAGATGATTTCATTATAAGGCCCGGTTCTTCGTAGGAAACCCGGATAAGGGAGAGGGGCTATTTCTCTCCATTCCCGACCACTCAGTGGCCAACGGGCTGGTGTGTGAACCCACGCAGCATCAGGCTCCTATCAGGACTTAAACAGAAAGACGTTCCTGTGCCCTGCCTGTCAGGAAACCTCTCCCGCAGGGTCCTGAAACGAGCCACCGTGTTGCCCGCTCCAGCTGTGCCGAGCTTTGCTGCTTTGGAAACCAGCGAATGGTAAAGCACCTCTGGGGCCGGGATTTGTGTTTCGTCTCCCCGAGAGCCTCTCAGAGTCCACCAAGGTGAACCCTACCACTAGTGCGATACACAAGCCCACTGCTTCATGTGTGTGGGGGAAGGGAGGGTATTTTTAGTTTACAAAACATTTGCAAACCAGCAAACAGCAAAAACAGGTCACATTTGGCTTGGCGGACGATATTAGGAGTTAGCCTCCTGTCATATTCCATATTGCTTCAGTACAGCGTCACCGCAATCGTGCCCCCCACCCAGGCACAGGTCCGGACCAGCTGGTCAGTTCTCACTGCAGGAGGGACCCCCGGCCTGGCTCCTGCCCCTGCCTCTCTGGCCATCTGGGTTTGGGGAGGACACAGAAGCAGCGCTCACGGCCCTGATGGGGGTGAGGGAGCCTCAGCCATTGCTCCACAGTGGCATTCAGTGACTGGATCAAGATCACATTTGTGCCGGAGGGAACTGCTGTGCCTCTCGGCCGGAGGATCAAGAGGGCAATGGCCGGGATGGACAGGAGGTGACTAAAAACGTGGCAGGAGGGGATGGAAGGTCACGAAAGGTTCATGGAGCCGAAGCGAAGTGGGGGCAAAAGGAAACTGCAAGTTAAAATGCAGAGCATCCCCTCTCCCCACCCCGTAATGCAACCAGCCAAACCCCCCCGCCCAGAATAAAATGTCAGGTGCAGCATTTCAGGGGGAGAAATTATTTAGCTTGGGGAAGCCCGGAAGGTGCCAGAGAAGAGATGCATCATGGGAAAGGAGGAGGAGGATGGGGGCCATGTTAATACAGCGAGGCAGAGGGAAGGGGGAAAAAAGTCTTCCCGCAGAGCGGACACCTCCAGTCGTACCCGGATCAGTCCAGACTCCTGGGTTTTGCCTCCCCTCGCGGTGACAATCTCCCTCCTCAGCAGTGCAGGCGCAGCAGGCCATGCATCACACATCCAAGGGTAGAGGGAAGAAAAACCTTTCCTTACAATACCTGCTCTATAAAACGTCAAGCCCACGGCCCCAGCACCTGAAACGTGGGAGAGCGGGCTGCTGGGCTTCCGGGGTTCAAGGCGCTCTCTTGTCCCGCTGACCCTAGGACCCTTTCTAGCTGAACTAGAAGGCACAGGTTTTCTTCAGCCTTAAACAAACAATGAGGAGGATTCTTCCACATTTTTCCCACTGTGGTGAGTCACCATTCTTATTCTTTAAATAAAGGCACAAGAGTCATGGAGATAATAAACACGTCAAAGCAATTAAGCCTGGGAGACTACATCAGAGAAGTATTTTAGGGTAAGGCAACTGCGAGGTAGATTAGTATGCGAAGCATACGGCTACAGTTTTAATAAGCTGGAATAATTGCTTTTGCAAGACCAGCAGGCACTTTAAAGGCGCAAATTCCTGCAATATTTTAATGTTCAGTGAGCACGGCTTGAGGTTTATTAGCCCAAGAGCTGCCTTAAAGAGCCCTGGTACTAGTAGTTTTCTGAGAACTAGGATGTCCATATTCAGTCACCGCACTACTGAATACAGCCGGCTAACTTTATCCAGCTAACTTCAGGACAGCACTCTGGCCCAACCAGACTTATCCAGCTGAATATCGGAGTTAGCTGGATAACCTAGCCGGCTAACTCAACTCCTCCCAGATATGCCTCCAGAATGACCCTAACATCGCCGGCTAAATTCTAGCAAACTATAGCTGGCTAAGTGCCCAAAAATACTCATTTAGCCGGATAACGTCTGAGATATCTGTCTAAATGCTTTTGAATATGGACCTCTAGCAGATTAGGGGCTAGTCTGATGTTGGGAGGCAAAGCTTTCCAACTGAACCACAGAAAGCTTTCTGTTTGGTGGCTGTTAGGAATAGTCTGTTAGATGCATAAAATCACCAGACATCAAAATATGGGATGCCTGCATTTACTGAGTGCAGCAGAAGTGAAATTAACCTAACAAGCTGGGAGTCATCTCCTGGCTGGTAAAGGAATTTCATCCTGCCCCCTGCATGCCCAGCCAGGTCAGTGCCTCTATCCCACTCTCACCACCCATGTGCCAACCCTTCTCAAACACACTCCAGAATCTGCCTGTACAGATTCGGTCGAGCAGTGCCATAGTCCCACTCCCATAACATCACTGCAGATCCATATATGGAGCCACATTCCAAGGGTGACATCACTGCAGGTCCATATACAGAGCCATATTCCATGAGTGCATGTTCAGGACATAAATATTAGTCCTGCGCTACTACAGAGCACAGAATTTGCGCAGAATTCCCCCCCTGTGCAGAATTGCCAAATTCTGCAGAAAATAGCATAGAAGATGAAGGCCCAAGCATACTGCGAATGGAGTGCGCCGTTAGCGGCAAAGATGAAGGCCCTGGTGAGAGTGAATGTGTGTAGAGAGATGTGTGAGTGAGAGAGGTGAGGGGGTATGAGAGAAGGGAGGGGGAGAGCAGAGAGGGGGTGTAAGTGGGGAGGGGAGAGGGTGTGAGAGAGAAAGAGAGAGCAGGGGGGTGAGGAGGATATGAGAGAGAGCAGGGGTGTGTGAAAGAAACCAGGGAGGGTAAGCAGGGGGGGTGAGAAAGAGCAGAGGGTGTGAGAGAGAGCAGGGGGGGTGCTTGAGTGTGGGTGCCAGAGAGAGGGAGCCTATATGAGGCGCTTGTGCAGGAGTGTGCATGTGCGTGAGAGACTGCGAGCTAGTGTGTATGAAAAAGGGATCGTGTGTATGTGTGAGACAAAGCCTGTGTGAAGGGATGTATGTGAGAGAGACATAGGTAGCCTGTGTGAGGATGTATGTGTGAGCGAGAAAGGGAGCTTGTGTGGGTGTGTATGCAAGAGAGAGGGCCCTGTATGAGGGAATGTGTGTGTGCGAGAGACGGAGGGAGCCTGTGTGAGGGGTAGGGTCAAACTCTGGGACTGGCGATAGAGTGGAAGGGGTTGAGCGTAGAGGTGGAGGGGAGAGATACTTGATAGGTGGAGGAGTTGGGGCCTGAGAGGGCGAAGTGGCCAGGGGAGTAGGGAGAGCGAGTGGAAGGGACACTCTTACAGTGAATTTCTAGGGAAATTCTGCTCAAAATGTTTAAAATTCTGCATCTTTAAGTAATATCTTTTTTCTGTATTAATTTAAAATGTAATTAAAGACTCCTGTAAATTGTGTTATTTTGACCAATATAAAGTCTCGCAGAGAGAGGCAACAGGAGATCCGGAGGTTCTTCTAAGCTCTAAATGGTTTTCACAAAATTAAACTACGGCACAGCAGATCTGGTTTCAGGATTTCCACAATGAATATTCATGAGACAGATGTGCACACAATGGAGGCAGCGCATGCAAACCCTTCTCGTGCATATTCACCGTGGAGATCCTGAAATCCAGGCTCGCTTGCGGCTCCTGTGCACCAGAGTTGGCCACCCCTGATCTACAGGTTTTCAAAAAGATTCACCAACCCCAAAATCTCTTTAGCTTTTCTCATGCCCAGTGCAGTTAATCATGATCATGCATGCTGCTCATTTTCTTACCTAGGTGACATGCCTTGATCAATTCCCGGTATTAGTGCCCTATTTACATTAAATGTTTTACCCCAAGGCTCATTACCTTCCATTGTTACTGAAAGTCCTCAACCCTTTGCCCCTACTTATGCTGTGCGACTAGCATACAAACAGTTTGCTTAACTGGAAGCTGAAATTAAATCGTTTACGGTTATGATTTTCCTGGGGATCCACTTGGAAGGCTGCAGGACTGGTATTATCAGAAGGACTGGAGGCCCATGTTTCCTGCATGGACCCCAACCTTTTGCCTCTCAATGGGGTCACACTCTCTTGACCCCACAAGACGAGGGGACGAGGACCATGCTGAAGAGTTACGGCACTGCTGGGGAAGCTGGCAGGTGGGAGTAGAGGGAGGAGCAGGCCCTCCCCCCTACAGAGCAAAGAAATCCTGGGAGGTTGAGACCCCACTAATAATCGTGCGATGATAAGGAGGATGAGAATGAGGATACAGAGCGAGACATCTTGGGGGCAGGGGTAGGACAGGGTTTGTTTGGTCGGAAGGAAGTTCTCGAGCTCAGACTGGGAGGGAGATTTGGACTCTGGCATAATATTAAAAAAAGACACATTTCTGCACAAAAGTGTCAGTGGAGGTGACAACCTCAAAGCAAAAGTGAAAAAGAGGGGGTAGAACAGGGGGCCAGAGTTCAAACAAAGCCTACAGGACAGGATCGGAGAATCCTTAATAACGAGAGCGCAAGGGCAAAGCCAGAGATCAAGTACGGGCAGTGGAAAAGAAGATGCGAGAAGGAAAATAAATCTTGTTTTTGATGGGAGCTGGGGTGGACGGCCGGGAGGATGTTTTACCAGCTGCTGCAGATAGGCAGCTTCCCCTGCTCGCCCACTCCTAAACAAACGGAAAACCTGACCCCTGCGGGCGGAGTTACTCAATCGAAAGCACAGCACTGAGGGCACACGTCCAAGCACAACCGCTCAAAGGACTTGGCAGCACCTCAAGTCCTCTCCTTCATTAAAACTGAGCTCCTATGTCCCTGCCCTGCAAGCGGGTGATGCTGAAATGTTTTCTGTGCGGGTACACGGTGCCGTGCCATCGTACTGTACACTTATGCTGCGTAAACTCTGGTTTACCACCGGCTCCATGTCTTCAGGACGGGTAGATCCAGTCCTGGTTTTACCCCCGATGCATGCAGGGACCTTTAGTTCAGATTCCTCCAAGAAAAGCAGGACTACACCCCCTTGTATTCAGTGAGGCACAGCTGCAGTGGTCACTCATCCTCTTTGTTAGAGGACACTCCGGTTATTTACTATTCTGTTCTCTGTCGATATGAAACAGGACACCTTCATGTCCTCTTATTTTTCTCTTGATACCCCCAACCGAACTTCAGATGGTTGGGTCGTGTTTGCATTCGTCCTGTGAATGCCAGCATCCTATTGGCCCAGCTTCCTAACGATGGTACAGAAGCGGAAGCTGTCGACGCAGGGTCCGGTCGGAAGCACAGACACAGAGAAGGTCATTTTCAAAGGTTGTTTCTGTGGCTTAAACAGTGCTTTACTCATAGAAGGTGGACGGCCGACGTGCATGTAAACTTATGCACATATGCCCTGTATGCACGAAGGCTTACCCAGACTGAGCGGCAGAGCTGGATAAGGATTTTCTCTAATCACATACGGGCCGATACAGTAAAGCGCGGCCGCGGTTACCCTGTTTCTAACCCGCTTTGTACCCACAATTTGGCCGCGTAAGTCTAACCCGCGATTCACTATCCGTTTTTACCAATCCTTACTGCTTCTTTAAATCGACGCGTATCCCTTTCCGCCCACGGCATGTATATGAGATGTAAACAATCGGATTAGCTATTCCCTCCCATACAGTAACGTGCGGCCCGATTATCGCCTTTTTAATCAACTGTTTTGCCGCGTCTTTAACCCGCTAATTTACCGCCTACCCTTACCCTGGCGTTAGAGGGATGTGACAGCAATAGGCAGGCTCCGGTCAAATAAGTGGGTGGGTTGGAGCAAGCGAGTAACATGGTGTGGCCTGGTTCTCCTACGCGGCTGCCACCGGGAGGCAGGGGAGCCGCGGTGGGTGCCTCGGGAGGAGGGGAGAGAGGACTGGGGCTGCTGGAAGCATGCAGTAAGTTTACTTTTGTTACAATTTCTATTTGCTTTAATAACATGTCGAGTCGATTTTCACCCTGCGCCTTGCTTTGGGAGGGGGGGAGAGAGGACTGGCAATCCCCGATGCCCGAGCGTAGGAGAACCATCCACTTCCTGGTACCTGTCATTTCAAATGACATTTGAAATGACAGGTACCAGCGCACCCAGGATACTGTATAGGCGCTGTATAGCGCTCTATACAGTAAAATGGATTACACTTCATGGACGTGCTTTGGACGCGGCTTGCATTTGCGTCTAATTTAAATACTGTATCGAGCGGTATGTGATCTGAACTGTGTGTGCGGCAAACGAGGGTGCGCCCGGCCCTGCCGCACTCTTTCTAACGTGTCCTTACTGTATTGGCCTGATAGTTGTGAATTTTTTTAAGTAGGCATGTAAATTTTCCCTAAAAATGTCTACATACAAATTAGCAGGTGTAATTGTGTGCAGGTAGTTTTGGTGGGATAATTTTCAAAGCAAACACATGTGCCTAATTTCCCTTTGAAAACTGCTATAACCTATGCATGTATTTGCTGACTTTCTTATATGGACTATTACAAAATTACCTCCATAGTAAGTCAACAGCTTAAAAAGAAATCATATAGTTCTAAAACACAAAAATAAACAAAGCCGTGGTGAACTGCAGTGCTTGGTATAATAAAGATGTGAAGATGAAATGATTTAAAGAGCTGATTCTTTGAGTTTATGTGCCTGTCATTAACTGTTGATTTGCTGTCACCCAAAAGTTGCCATCGTGTGCTAATGCACTGTTTGCAGAGTAGGTTGCACCAGCCTGGACATCACCCTTAATTCAAAATGTGCAAGCAAAAGACATCTTTCAACTCAGAACGGTCGAAGGAAAACAACTTCATAGCAGAAAGGGCGAGCATCATGAATTCAGCACCCTGTGCTGCTGTGGTACAGACGTCGTGCACCAAAGAAAGGGAGCGCTACATTGGCACAAACTGTCAGAAAAGCACGTACTAAACAATTGAAGTACACGTATCTGAGTCGCCTCAGAACAGTAAAATTACTGCAGCCGAACTTTGAAAAGTCCATGGTGCTGTAAAGAATCACTGATAATACAGAAGTTGATAAAGAAATCTAACACGACTTCAGCATTGAGAAAAATGTGACTTGTGGGGGGGGGAAAAAAAAAAGGTGAAATCACTGCGTGAGAACCTTCTAGCACTATATTCCATTCCAAAGCATTTGGATTACCTCACAGCAAACAATTTTATGTTTCTTTGGCAACCAATGCCTCAAATAAGGGTGCAACAAAGAACTTCCTCTTACTTCCGAGCTATTTTAATTTTGAAAAGGGGATCCAACATGCACTTCTGTATCTTTACAACGATAATCAGGAAACGTCAGAAGCAATCCCAACACAACTAGTATCCAAACTTGAATTTTTCAGTCTATGTCTGGCTTAACTTTCTGCACATGCAGCTGACGATGCAAGTGTTAATTATGCAAAGCAGAAAAAAAAAATCCCACTCAAAAGAGCATTGCCTGGCTCCTGTTATACACAAGGTAACAAGCCACCCATTGGATTCCTTTACCACGCAATGTGTCTCTTGTACACAGGACATGTTGGAGGACTGACCCATCTCCTAAAGCCCCCTCCCTCTTGGGAGGCTGTTACGGCAGATCATTCCTGCAGTGAGTACAGAGAGCCCCTAGAATGTTCTAGAAGTAGTAGTGGGCAGTCAGGAGTTGGCGAAGGATTTCGGAGGGAGAGAGGAGGCGTATTCTCTCTTTCCCAGGACGTCATCATCTCAAGGACCCTGTGAGCCCGCCTAGGAATCTGATCCCTGGAGTTCCTAGGTCTTTTCCCAGGATGCGGACCAAGGGGGTCCCTGAGCCCGACCCGACTGCTTCCCAGCTGCATGAGCAGCACAAACTCCGAAGAAAACATCGTGGGGCCCTCTGAATCATCCTTGAAGAGTTCCCCCTCTGCATCTGAATCGGGATCTCTCCAGTTAGCGTCACCCTGCACTGCTGGAGACAACAGGGGGAGGAAAATCCTCCAATCCCCTGATTGCCCCGAAGAGCCTTCAGATGCAGAAAACATGGCCACCTTTTCCCGCGCCTGGCGGGGGGGGGGGGGGGGGGGGGTCGACTTCAGAGGCGCTCCCGCACCTGCCCTCTCTGACTGCTTTTCCACTCCGGTTTGGCTTCTGTCTGCTCCGACCCGCCCTCTCCACCAGAGGCGCAACGGGAACAAAGTCCCGAATGGGAAAGCTGCGCATGCACGTGCATCCCCACAAGAGCAGCAGGCCATGCCACACGCGCCATCAGACCGAGCGGGAAATTCGCCGCGCTGGCAAAAGGCCTGACCGCATGGCCGATCAGCATCGCCGTGCCGGCAAACAAATCTGGCCACGTGACCATCAAAGCCCTGCCACCAGAGGACCCCCGACCCGGCAGCAACATGGCTGCCAGAAGCCTCGTCACTTATCTTTTCTTTTTCAAACTTTAATAAAAGCCAAGAATGCTTTCCTGTGCGGCAGGAGAGCTGCGGGACTCCAAACGTTCTCCTGGGGGAGGGAGGGAACTGGCCCCACCAGCTATGCACCCCCGGTGACAAAAAGACTGAGCCAGGCAAGGGTCCCCGAACTCCTGCTCATCTACCTTAAAAACCAGGAGGGATAGCCCCACCAGGGCCTCACAACCTCCCGGGAGGAATTACTCAAAATACTCTGGCCCTTTTCTCTGCAGGGATTCGCACCTCCACCATCTGCTGGAGACAGGACTGCAGGTGGCCAGCATTAGTGCAACTTTCTCTGTCTCCAACTGCTGGAAGGGAGGCAAAACCCAGGAGCCTGGACTGATCCTGGTACGTACAGGGAACTACAAATCAATTTTTATTGTTATAATAAGTATTTACTTTGGAGCACAAGAGACACACGGACAGGGGATGACGAAAACAAATTAGCAAGGGTGCAGACCCCCTCCAACAATTACTCCACACTCTCCAGTCAATCCTCTCCCTCAACCTGTATCCCCCTCCAGATGAGCTCCTCTCTCAGCCTCTGCCCCTCTTACATCCCCCAGCTCTTCTCACCTCCCAGCCATTTTTATAACCCCTAATTTATCCCCCAGTCATTCCTTCCCTCTCACCTCTCCAGCCCCCAATTAATCTTCTGTCGTCCCCTCCCTCTCACCCCATCGCCCATTCCTTCTCCCTCACCTTCCATCCTCACCTCCTCTCCTCCAACCCTTCCCTCGCATTGTTTCCAATGTATTCTCTCAACCCCGGCGGTTCTCTTACATGCCCCAGTTGATCTTCTGTCATTCCCCCTCACTATTCACAGTCAATCCCTCTCCAGCTGATCCAACTCTCAAACCCCCTTCCTGCATCTGATCCCTCCCTTCAGCAGCCTCCACTTCTAAACACCCCCCCTGATCCGGGTCAGCAGCAACATTTTCCTTGTGACCCTGGATGACAACTGGTGGGGAAGAGAGGGCAGGCAGTAAACAGGGGCAAATGTTTTCTCTTGGGTAGGTTCAGTGGTGGCTGAGGTGAGCGGATCAGTGGCAATCTCCCTGTGCACACTCAGGCCACCCTTCCCCTCATGGCTGGTCCCAGACACGACTGTGAAAGTCAGTTATCGCTTTCCCAGACCCTGCAGAGGTCCTGAGCTCTCCTCATATACCACAGAAACCCACACCAGAGCAGGGCCACCACAGGGCCTGTGTGTGCTGGTGCCAGAGGAGTTCTGCCCCTTGAGGCATTTGTGACCCCAGCTAAAGGTTGTGTGACCCCATTTGGGGTCCCTGACCCCCAGTTTGGGAAGCCCTGGCCTAACAGGAGATCCTGTCTCCAGCCTGCCCCCCAAGAGACCGTATATCCCACACTGCTCCTGGGAAGGTGGCCCCTTGGCACAGGGGCTACAGATACAAGATGTTAACATAGTCATGATGACAGAAAAAGACCAAATGGTCCATCCAGTCTGCCCAGCAAGTTTCTTATAGTAGTAACTGCCGCTCTGTGCAGGTAGACTTGTGTCAGACAGGCTGAGGGGGGATATGACAGAGGTTTTTAAGATCATGAGAGGTCTTGAACGAGTAGATGTGAATCGGTTATTTACACTTTCGAATAATAGAAGGACTAGGGGGCATTCCATGAAGTTAGCAAATAGCACATTTAAGACAAATCAGAGAAAATTGTTTTTCGCGGTCTGGACTGATCCTGGTACATACAGGGAACTGCTATTAATCAAGTTTACTTAGGGAATAGCCTCTGCTACTAATTGCATCAATTCACCAACTTTAACTTTTCCAAGGGAAACCTTGTCTGGTGGTTTTTGTACGGAAGTTTCATGTAAGGATAACCGATTTGCAGTTATCCTTTTCTTCGCCTCCATCTATTATTCTTTTATTATTTTTAGAGATATTTCTGAAAATGTTCACTTTTTAATGATTCCTTTTTTCTTATTTATTCTTAAAATCCCTTCTCCCCGGCTGCTTTACCGACCCACTTCAATTTTCGTTTTATACTTATCAAGGTCGCCATCTTTATTGATGTTCATGGGTGCGGAGCTGCCCATATAATATATATAAAAACCTCTTGAGAAATCTGAATAGCACATCCAATTTATAAGAGATAACAGGGAATTCAACTCAGAAAGCAATAAACAAGGGCCCTGACTTGATGGTCTGGGAAACTGATAAGTATGGGGGAGATCTGTACGGCATGGCTGGTGCTACCATAAGCTTGCTGGGCAGACTGGCTAGACTGTTTGGTCCTTTTCTGTCATCATTTCTATGTTTCTATATTTCTATGATATTCAAATGCAATTTTGATGGATAATGTAATAGTTATCCATCTAAATGGCATATCCAGCTATATTCAGCTCTTATCCATGTAAATTCTACCCTGATAAGTAGTTATCTGGCTAGAATTTAGTCAGATATAGGAGGCAATCTGGGGGGGGGCGGGTAGGAGGTGGAGATACGCGCATAAGTTAACGACTATTTCAAATATTCGGAGTTAGCCGATTAACCTGTGCAGCTAACGCTGGTCGTGCTCTGAGCTGTCCTAAAGTTATCCGGTCTTCTGTGGCTGGATAACTTTCTACTTAACCGGATATCTTAGGTGCTATCCAGTTAAGTAATGCTGTCAGTGTAACCCCCCCTCCCCCAAAAAAAAACAACCCCATAAATCAAAGGGCCCGCGGCCCGAATGTGAGCCTTCCCCACCTTAAAAACAAAAACTCTCCTGTTCAAGCCCAGCGCCCCTCAGTCCCAAAACATTCATGATCCCTCCCCCCCACCCCCCCTGGCAAACTTTCCCCAGGTTCAATATTAAAGGTCCAATCGATCCCCCTCCACCACCACCCCCCCAGCAAGAAAATGGGCTCACCCCCAGACTCCCTATTTCACACACACCCCCCACCCCCGACTGCCAAAATCCATCCCTGTTTTTATTTGGGGGTTATACTTACACTGCTACTCAACCGGATATCTCTGAAGATATCCTGTTAAGCAGAAAATTATCCGGTCACACAAGGCCGATAACTTTAAAACCTAACCGGCTATAGTCAAACATAGCTGGTTAGGTTTTAAAGTTATCCAGCTACAAGTAGCCACTGAATATACGGGACGAGTTACCTGGCTAACTTTTGACGGATAACTTATCCACTAAATGGCCCACTGAATACTGGCCTCATGATATTTAACACCTCATAGATTACATAAAATTACCCACAGAATAAAGAAACCATAAATCATAAATAGAAATGTACAGACAAAAACTGAACTAGAAATCACAACAAGCCAGACACTGTATGCAGTGCAACAATACCATTCCTCATAAAACATCAAACAATAAAATCAAGAACTAGACAACATGAATTATAATCGTAAAACCATACTAATAAAAAGAATAAATATTTCAAAACATCTGATGAATAGAACATACAATGATTTAAAAAATAAATTACAAATTTCCCAAAACACCAATAAAATATTTCAAAACAGCAGAAACATCATATAACACCCCAAAAATAAAACTAATAAGAAAGAACAAATCTCCTGATCTCCATACCTGGGATCTTTTGATTTCCAGTCACCCTGAGGTTGTTGTGGATTGGGGGGTGGGGAGCTGCATAAAACTCTCTCACATTCACATTTATACATTCATTCTCTCACATACTCCCTCTCGCATTCACATGCCCATGCTTTTACACACCTCCCTCTCTCTCCAATACACAAGCACTCTTTCCTTCACACACACACATGCACACAGGTTCTAAAACACAAACTCACACTTACACATATTCATTCTTTCACACTCTCACACACACATACATAGGCTCCCACACATTATGTATGACAGCTTATATGTGACACATAGGCTATCGCACACATGCTATATCTCACACATGAAGGGTCTCATACACACACAGGTTCTCATATACCCCCTTCTCTCACTCACACATTATGTGTGTGGGTGTGTGTGTGCGAGCCTGTGTGACTCATAGGCTCACACACACGCACACACAAGCTCTCTTTCACACATACACATACATGTTCATTCTCTCATACATATATCTATGTTCTCACACACACTCTCTCTCTCTCACATACACATGCTTCCTGTCCCTCATACTCACAGGCTATTATGCACGCATATAGGCTCTCACTCTCATATACACATACACATGCAGTCTCTCTCTCTCTTACACAAACACACACATACAGGCTCTCTTTCCTTAGCACACACATGCTCACACACAGAGGCGCTCTCACACAGGCTCAAGGCCATTTCCTCTCTAACTGGCTTCTTTTTCAGTCACCACCGGGTCCTCTGCTCCAGCTGCCAATGGATGAACTCCACGGTGGCCTGCCAGATTGCTGCTCCTTCAGATGCTGCGGAATGGGCGCGGCTGCAGGCCTTGCGCTTTCTTCAGCCACCAATGGGATGGGCTCTGTTGGTGGTTGCTGGGTTGCAGGTCCTTTTACATTTTTTGAGGGGGGTAATGCCACCCCCCCCCCTCGCCCATGGTCTTGGCATGGGCCCCACGTGGTAGCAGGAGTCGTGGTTAATCAACATCATCTCCTGCTGCCGCAGTGCCACAATCTTGCAGTAAGAGCTCTGAGGTCAGCCCTGCGGCAGCAGGAGATGACATTTATTTAAATGGTGGTGGGCAGGGAGGTAGAAACGGAGGATCACGCGGTTAATGGCTGCATCGGCTTAGGTAATGTTTTGATTTACCCCTGCTCGATTGCCACCCCGTAGCGATGCCTATTGGGTCTGGTCTGCCACACCCCCCCCCACCCCCCCAGTCACTGTATCCTGTGCAGTCGCCCACCTCAGAAACCGACTATGAACACCAGTTACTGCTAGTCATGGGAGCAAACAACCCATTTACAGGGAAATGGGCAACCAAGTAGCACTTCAAGGGTACTGGCAACGTGCAGAGGCAGCTTCACAGCCCCAGGATGCTGTAATATGGTTTCCTTTTGAAATCTGCCTACAAGGTACATGAACTAAAAGCGCCCATGGACACCAGCACCTGTTAATGCAGATGTGAAGGAGAAATCCGCGTTCACTGTGTCTCTCCCCCGAACCCCCCCCCCCCTCAATCCAGCAAAACGTACGCACGAGGTAGGACACCGCGCGGGTCCTTCACAGGAGTGAGTGAGGGCAATTTCTACGCGGGTCGGTTAACCCCTGCAAACAACTCGGAAAACCGTCCTCCGACAGCCCCTTCCCTCTCTTTAGAAAGGCTGCAACGGTTTTCCATGGTGGCTGGGGCGGGGGGCCGAGGGGGGGAGGGGTGTTTACAACCCGAGGGCGGAGGGAAGGGCAGGATTTTGCTGTTTTCAGCAGGTGTGGTTCGATCCCCCACTTTTGGGCATGGTCGTCAAATCATTGTGTCCCTCAAATCATTGTGTGTTCCCCCCCCCCCCCAATATTATACAGGCTCTCAATTACAGCCGAAAGGCCCAAGATGCTCACAGCTCTGACCCCCGTGCCCAAAAGGGGCCGAGAACAACAAGGGTCAATAAATCACGGTTAGGCATTGTGCCAAATAGCACTGGAGGCGCAATCAGATTCCGAGACTAGCCCCCCACCTCGCCTCCTCTGCCCCTGGCAGGCTGTAAACCAATATGGTGCCAGAAGGGAGCCTTGCACTGAGCTTTAAGGCCTTCTGGGGGAGGGGGGGTGTTTGTATCTTTCCCTGTTTATCCAAAGGCACAGTGTGCCCCCTAGCATGAGAATAGCACTATACAGGAGCGCTACACTCCCACTCAAAAGCAGCAGGGCGTGGGGAGCTGAAACGCACAAGAATGCAGATCGGTTTTGTATGGGAAAGAACGGGCGAGATCGAAGGCCAGTAAGAGAGAGAACAGGTAACTTTGCATGTCAAGGTACAGCAGAGTCTATGGAAACCAACCAGTTTATTGCTTTGGCCCAGCAGTTTCCGCCTGTTCCTGTGGCCTTCCAGAGCCGGGATCTGGCACCGTGAGCCTTCACTGGCAGTGGGTGTTTTTACCCTTCAAGTCGCCGCCTCCCACCTCATTCAGCCCCAGTCACTGCGACACTCCTCGACCAGAACCCTGTAATTGCAGGCCCCGCATAAGGCAACCAGGAGCCACCACTTCAGGACTAGGACTCTCCCAGGAAACTGAAGAGCTGAGACGGGAAGTCCCTCCGTATGGCAGCGCACCACCAGGCCGGCGCTGAAATCATCTAGATATTCAAACTGCTGGAGCCACCAGGAGCACATTGGGGCATCCGTGGCAGGGCCAGAGAGCTCTTCCACGTCGCCAGCAGACATGCCGCTCAGCCAAGCTAAAGTGCGCCAGCAAGAACAGGCTGGAGACAGATCCAGCATCTTGTAACACTACAACCTCTGCTGGCCATCCTGTCTGAATAACTCCACCCCACAATCTTTATCTGAAGGTTTCACCCTAGTTATCATACCAGCTATGCCTCCTGCAACTAAATGACAACTGTTCTTATTCCTATGTTTGAATTGTCAGCCTGAAACTAACTTCTACACACTGTGCTGGAGTAAAAATCCCAGCAGCAGCAGCAGCAGCACGTCAGCAAAGACCACCCAGCAGTTTCCCAGCCCAGCCCCAGAGGCACGCCTAACCAGTCTGCTTTATTTAATATCTATAATGAATGTACACGAGGCTGCAATCATTTTCAGGCATATTCATTGTGCCTGTCTTTGAAAAGCAAACTGGCTAGGTGCGCTTCCTGGACTGCTTTAGGAAATGCCACTGTACAGTGCAGGAAGAAAGACAGGACCTGGCTACGCACTCCAGCAGAGCAGCTTCTGAAATACGAATCCAATATCCAGTAATGAATGCGCATTCGCTCTGGACCGCTTGAGTTCACAAAAGAAGTTGAGTTCCATATTAATCCTAGAACAGGGAGATGGTTGGACCCCTGGATTGCACAGAAAACTATGCGTGCACATACTGGACTCATGGTAACAGACGCCAAAAAGGGGGTTGAGTTAGCATACGTTTGAAACTTGACAGCAGTAACGCCTTGACTGAGGCTACCGCTCACAAGTTGCAAACCAGTGTTAATTCAGTTCCTGGACCGCTACTCACTGGTACCAGATTAAATATATGCAATCAACTCCGTGATTAAATGCAAACACAAAAATAAGCTAAGCCACACTTAATCCTGGAGTTATTCCCCCAGTGTGAAGAAAACAGGGCGTGCAGGCAGATTCACTAACCCAGAGCTGAATGCTGGAGTGAGTAACAGAGAGTTTTCTAGGTGGCTATGGTGACCCCCGCAGAGAAAGACCCTCCACCAGCAGGCTCGGCAGGGTGGCACAGCACCATGGAGGAAGGAAGAAAGCTCTAAGCCATGAACAAAATAACTTTCTAAGAAAAGATATATTCGCTTTTATGGGGCTGACCACCACTACAATGTACATATCTGAGGACTTTTCAGCTTGCTGCACGCTGAGCTCGCCACTCCTCCCGCTACAAATTCAGCGGTTCTTGCACGATAAATGGGCGGGCAGCCCAAAAATGGAAGGGGATTATTCTAAAAGCGGGGGGCGCGCTGCTGCGACAGATAATGTGGCGAGATTTACTCCGGGGGAACTTCTCTTTGCTACGACTGGCCTGCTGGAAAGGGGCTCACTGGACCCGATGCTCTTAAAACGACGGCTCGCCTTGCATGAGGCGGCTCGGCGGTGGATCTCTCACGGCAGCGCTTCTGTCGGCCTTCAGCTTCCCCCGACCTGTCCCCGGCGCGTTGGGGTCTCCAGCAAATCCCACCTGCATCCCCAGCCTGACTCCTGGAAGGGGGCGACGGTATGAGGTGCCACGAGGGGCAGATATGGGAAGTAATATCAGAAAATATTTCTTCTCGGAGGGAGAGAGCGAGCAGGGGGGGGGGGGGGGGAGGTGACAAAGGCAGCCCAGGGGGGGCACAGAGGAGTCATAGTCGTAAAGTCAGAAATCAAATGGGATCTGTGGTTTTGTAACAGTGAGTAAACTGAGCAGACTGGATGGACCTTAATACCAGGGGCTCGCGCCCCCGTGCACGGAAGCTCGACCCTAATGGCGCCGCCGCTGGGTTGGGGCGCGCTCACCCCCCGCCCCCGCGCAGTATGTACCTGGTGGCTGAGTGCGTGCTCCAGAGGAGCGCGCACGCGCCGAGCCTGCCGCCGAGCGACATCATCAGACCGTGACGCGCGCTCAGTGCGCGTCGCGGCTCGATAAAAGGAAGCACCGTCGCCGCCATTCCCCCTTTTCCTCGGCGGCGACGGCACGAGACCCCGCCTACCCACCCTTTGCAACTGAACACCGACATGTCCTAAGAATAGCAATAACAGCTGCACTGCTTGTATCACTGTACACATTTGTAGACAGGAAGCTTATGATAGTTAATAAGAAGTTTACTTCAGCACTTGTGCTCGTTCCTCAGTTTTATCTCAACCTGTTACAGTGGCAAGTCTGTTATTCTATGCTGCAGCTTTAGGCCTGTGCACGAGCCGGGGGCCAGATTTTGTAGGCCTTCGGTATGGGCCCCCTTGCCAGCAAGAGCAAGGTGGGGGTCCGGATGAGGGGGACACGGCGGGGCAGTACCCGGGACTATTACTTATAAATACAATTATTGGCTTCTGCATCTCATATACTGGTTCCAGTTTGATAACGGTTAATAGTTCAATAAAGCTGAGGCCTCTTCCACCCACAAAATTCTGCACCTTGTATTTGTAGCCTCACAAGATTTTTTACCATAGGTTAAATTTTGGGATAAGAGGGGAAAGGGGATGGAGGCGGGCCACGCATCAGCGATCTGGACATTAGGGTTTTGTGTGTTTTAGTGTAGCCTGGGCAGCAGGAGGCTCACCCTGAGCAACAATCTTTAGTAACCTGGGAGCGAGCACCAGGAGGCTGGCGCTGGGGCTGTGCAATGCCAGACACAGAGTGTGCCCCCCCCCCTTTCCTCTGTTTTTAACTAGGATGGATCTTGTCTGACCTGAGCTGATTCTGTGCTGCCTGAATTCACTCTCGCCCCTGGTGCCTCTGCTGGCAATTCCTGCCTTAGGCACACGAGAGCCTCTTCCTGGGACCTCCGCCTGCCACCCGCTCGCCGCTGGGGCCGCTCCTGAGCAGCCTGACCCCAGCCTGCCGGTCTGAGCAATCCTCGTTCAAACCAGCAGACCAGGAAATCCAGACACAAAAATAAAATCTGAGCCAGGACAGAGCCGGGGGTGGCCAGGCGGCTGGCAGTCAGTGGGCTTCTTACCTGAGCTCCCGGCCCCTTGCACGCGCTCTCTCCCCGTGTCTCCTCGCCACGCGTGGCGCTCCCGGAGGGGGGGAAGGGAAAGCTCCACCACCGTGGGCTTTTCGAAGCCGACCAGAGAAGGGGTTTGCCAGGAGTGACCATCCCGCCCGACTGAGTGTGCCTTACCTTGACGTTCCGTGCCCGTCCCTTCTCGTCCAGCAATGCCAGGTGACCAGGAGAGGCTCTCACCTGAATTTCTGTTCTGCAGCAGGAACTCTGTCTGCAGCCTCTGCCCCGCTTCCTCGGCCAGCGCCAGGGGGCTGGGGTGCGCGGGGTCCCCCGAGAAGCAGCCCACCTCCGCGCCGCAGAAGACCAGGGACTGCGTCTCGGCCAGGTCGCTGGTGGTCACGGCAGCACACAGGGCCTGCGGTGGGAGGACAGAGGAGAGGGCACGTGAGGTCAGCAGGCAAAAGGGAGAGGGGGGAAGGGGGAGCAGGAGGGGAGACTGGGCACTTCTCTCCGGGAAAGAGAGAGGCAACTCAAAGGCAGGGAGTTACAGAGCAGCGATTACAAGCTCCCAGCCCTCCACACCCACATGGAAAAAATGCAGAGGGCTGGAAGGGAACTGGAACTGGCTTCTTTTCCTCTTCTCCCCTGAAGGAGCCCTGGCTGAGGTCATGGGGCGGGGTGGAGCATCTGGAGCAGAGCTAAGAAAGCCAGCCCTGGGCTGCTAGGATTCCTGCAGGTCCCCTGACTGCTACCCACAGCACAAGGCAGGAGGAGGAGGAGGAGGAGGGAGGGAGGGCTTCTCCCCTGCATAAAACAAACACAGGTCTGGCTGCTTCCCAGCCCCTCAGGTACTAACTCTTTCCTCCCTTGCAGCGGAGGAGAAATGTAAAGGTCAGCAAACAGCCTGCCGCCAGACCAGAAGGGAGAAAGAAAGGGCCGCCGGTGAAAGCAGAAAGTACGGTTTTAGCACGCACGTGCACCCAGAGGTCGATTCAGGCCGGCCTGCACTTTGGCAGACCTCATGGGCCACCTTTAAATAACGAGGGCTGTCCAAGAGAGCAGAGCAGAGCAGGGGAGGAGGATCAGCTGTGGGAGTACAGGGCAGGTTCAGCACAGTGCGCAGTAAAAGGATTGCTACAAGACAGTCAGCCTAAGACACAGTCACAGGACAGGGTACATCATTAGCCTACTGGTTAGTGCAGTGGGCTATGACCCATGGAAACCGGGCTTCAAATCCGACCCTCGCTCCTTGTGACCTTGGGCAAGTCACTTTACCCCCGCTCTCAGGGGGAGACAGGGAAATACCTACAGTACCTGAATGTAGTATACTTTGAAGTGCGGAAAAGTGGAATCTAAAAATACATCAGAGCTCGGCACAGACACAGGAAATCACAGGGTAGAGCTCAGAGCAGTTCCAGAACACGGTAAATCACAGCACAGAGCTCATAGCAGTCACAGGACCCAAAACAATCACAGCACAGAGCTCAGCAGAGTCGCAGAACACAAAAAAATTACAACACAGAGCTCAGCATGGTCACAGAACAGGGGAAATCACAGCACAGAGCTCAGCAGAGTCGCAGGACACAAGAAATTACAACACAGAGCTCAGCATAGTCACAGAACAGCGGAAATCACAGCACAGAGCTCAACACGGTCACATAACAGCGGAAATCTCAACACAGAGCTCAGCACGGTCACAGAACAGGGGAAATCACAGGGTAGAGCTCAGAGCAGTTCCAGAACACGGTAAATCATAGCACAGAGCTCATAGCAGTCACAGGACCCAAAACAATCACAGCACAGAGCTCATAGCAGTCACAGGACCCAAAACAATCACAGCACAGAGCTCATAGCAGTCACAGGACCCAAAACAATCACAGCACAGAGCTCATAGCAGTCACAGGACCCAAAACAATCACAGCACAGAGCTCATAGCAGTCACAGGACCCAAAACAATCACAGCACAGAGCTCATAGCAGTCACAGGACCCAAAACAATCACAGCACAGAGCTCAGCAGAGTCGCAGGACACAAAAAATTACAACACAGAGCTCAGCATAGTCACAGAACAGGGGAAATCACAGCACAGAGCTCAGCAGTCGCAGGACACAAAACAATCACAGCACAGAGCTCAGCAGAGTCGCAGGACACAAAAAAATTACAACACAGAGCTCAGCATGGTCACAGAACAGGGGAAATCACAGCACAGAGCTCAGCAGAGTCGCAGGACACAAAAAATTACAACACAGAGCTCAGCATAGTCACAGAACAGGGGAAATCACAGCACAGAGCTCATAGCAGTCACAGGACCCAAAACAATCACAGCACAGAGCTCAGCAGAGTCGCAGGACACAAAAAAATTACAACACAGAGCTCAGCATGGTCACAGAACAGGGGAAATCACAGCACAGAGCTCAGCAGTCGCAGGACACAAAACAATTACAACACAGAGCTCAGCATAGTCACAGAACAGCGGAAATCTCAGCACAGAGCTCAGCACGGTCACAGAACAGCAGAAATCACAGCACAGAGCTCAGCACGGTCACAGAACAGCGGAAATCTCAACACAGAGCTCAGCACGGTCACAGAACAGCGGAAATCACAGCACAGAGCTCAGCACGGTCACAGAACAGCGGAAATCACAGCACAGAGCTCAGCACGGTCACAGAACAGCGGAAATCACAGCACAGAGCTCAGCACGGTCACAGAACAGCGGAAATCACAGCACAGAGCTCAGCACGGTCACAGAACAGCGGAAATCACAGCACAGAGCTCAGCACGGTCACAGAACAGCGGAAATCACAGCACAGAGCTCAGCACAATCACAGAACAGCGGAAATCACAGCACAGAGCTCAGCACAATCACAGAACAGCGGAAATCACAGCACAGAGCTCAGCACGGTCACAGAACAGCGGAAATCACAGCACAGAGCTCAGCACGGTCACAGAACAGCGGAAATCACAGCACAGAGCTCAGCACAATCACAGAACAGCGGAAATCACAGCACAGAGCTCAGCACAATCACAGAACAGCGGAAATCACAGCACAGAGCTCAGCACGGTCACAGAACAGCGGAAATCACAGCACAGAGCTCAGCACGGTCACAGAACAGCGGAAATCACAGCACAGAGCTCAGCACAATCACAGAACAGCGGAAATCACAGCACAGAGCTCAGCACGGTCACAGAACAGCGGAAATCACAGCACAGAGCTCAGCACGGTCACAGAACAGCGGAAATCACAGCACAGAGCTCAGCACGGTCACAGAACAGGGGAAATCTCAGCACAGAGCTCAGCACGGTCACAGAACAGGGGAAATCTCAGCAAGAGCTCAGCACGGTCACAGAACAGCGGAAATCACAGCACAGAGCTCAGCACGGTCACAGAACAGGGGAAATCACAGCACAGAGCTCAGCACGGTCACAGAACAGGGGAAATCACAGCACAGAGCTCAGCACGGTCACAGAACAGGGGAAATCTCAGCAAGAGCTCAGCACGGTCACAGAACAGCGGAAATCACAGCACAGAGCTCAGCACGGTCACAGAACAAAGGAAATCTCAGCAAGAGCTCAGCATGGTCACGGAACAGCAGAAATCACAGCACAGAGCACAGCATGGTCACGGAACAGCAGAAATCACAGCACAGAGCTCAGCATGGTCACAGAACAGCGGAAATCACAGCACAGAGCACAGCATGGTCACGGAACAGCAGAAATCACAGCACAGAGCTCAGCATGGTCACAGAACACAGGAAATCACAACACAGAGCTCAGCAAAGTCGCAGGACACAGTACAGAAGTCAGCACAGATGCAGAACAGAGCTCTACAAATTGAGGTCTGCATTCATGCAAAACATTTCAACCTATGCTGATCTGTTACTATTAACTCACATCCTTAGGACTCAGCACTGCACTAGCAAGTCTACACTGCAAAAAGGGAAATATCAAGGGAGCACACACTGCACCAATAACACCAACACGAGTTAATCTACCAAGGGAGCATGCACTGCACTGATAACACTGGAAAGGATCTGATTTCCGAAAGAGCACACGCTGCACTGATAACACCGCCAAGACACTGACTTACTAAAAGAGTGAAGACAGCACTGTGGGCCTCACTGCAGTTTGTCTGGACTGATCTGCGGTATTCCAGGAAAGAAAATTAGCAGGTAAGAACCAATTTTCCTCTCTCTTAATAGGATAATATTATAATTTTATCTCATATATATTAATGAGCTGGGACTCTTGTAAGTCAAGTGATTTCTTATAAATTGAGCCCAGAAGACAGGGATGAAATCTAAGACTAAACTTGACATACTTTTTCACTTTTGCCCTACATTCTAGCATTTCAGCATATTTGGGCATATCGGCAATTTTCAATAATTCTACAAGTCTAATCAGTGTAAATTCCCAGTGCAATAATAATAGATTAAACTTTTTCAAAGCACCCTAACAGGAGGAGTCAGCCAGAGAAGATGAGGAGGTGCTGTGTGCACTGTGTGTGCTGCACAAAGTGTTGCCCTGCTATCCGTGCTTTGTATGCTACCACACTCCAGGGTTCATGCTGTAGCTAAAAGGAGGCACATATGATTACCCCCGCCCCCAGGCTTATTAGGAAATCCTTGGTGGTCTAGTAAAGAAAGGTCAAATCTCAAGTCTCTTCTGCTCTACTGATGCCATTTTTTAAAATGGCACCAGTTAATCCCCAAGCCCTTCCTTGCCCCACATGTGAAAGGAGAAAAGAAGCACTTTGGGTAAGCTAATGCCATTTTGAAAAAAGGCATCAATGGGGAAGCAGCAACTAGAGATGGATGGCTTTTGCCCCCATTAGACCACTAGGGATTCCCCAGTAAGCCTGGAGGTGGTGGGGGAACACTTTTTGTTATATGGAGGTACATCTTCACCAAAAGGAGCAAGGCTTAATCTTGAAGGTGTCACAGGGTTTCCCTCCAGGAAGAGCAAGGAAGGAATCTGGAGGCGACCAGGGACCTCAGTAAGCAGCCTTTGGAATGGAAACCACATCAATGGAGGTAGCCCACTATGCAAAGCACCTGGGTGGGGTCTTCACCTGACACCAAAGCCATTCTCAACAGGTTCAGCCCAAAGGTGCAGGCCACAGCTGGGACTTGGTGGAAATACCTGAAGGCCCAGGTGGGCAGAGGGCCTCGGGGTCTAGACATGGCTGGGCACCAGCATGGATCAGGAATCAGGGCTAGTCGAGCAGCATTTGCAAAAACAATGACCTCGGGAGACTGAATCAGCAAAGGTTCCTTATAGTCAGCCTTCAATCTGGGGGATACTCAGGGAAGTCCAATCAGGAGCTTCCAGGGGCAAGTAGATTAGATAGTTCCAAGATCTGCCAGTCTGGTGGATAATCCTGAAGGTCAGTAGTGCTCAGAGCTCCAGGTGGGGGGTCTGCAGGTTCAATGTCTTCCATAAGGGAGGGTTATATTTTACATTTAGGGCCCAAGAGGGAGTGTGGGGAGGTGGTCACTAGACCTCCAAGGATTTTTCCACAAGAGGAGTTGGGGATTTCATGGGCTTTGCAGCAATTTTAAAAAAGATGGCAGCCCTGGGATGGTGGGCTGCCTTGAGCAAGATCGCACGAAGGTGCTGGTCGCTGCAGTGCGAGTTAAAACTCCATTGGCTTTATTAAAACATGGCATATAGGTACCGCAGTTTAATAAATCCTGCAAAGCACTTACCCACGGTAAATCAGCGTTTTGAGTTCTGTTTTACCGCAGCTTAGTAAATAGGGCCTAGTGCTGGAAATCAGCATGGAGCAGTTAAACAGGGTGCAGGGTCAGATTTGGGGGAAAGAAGTTAAGAGCCTAAATTTAAGCGCTCAGGGGAATTTTCAATTTGCCAGATCTAGACACTGAACTTCTTAAGTTCGGCCACTAGACCTTTTCAATAGCAGCCTCGGTATTTCTAGTTCAGCTGTTCTAGCAGTGAGACCAGCAGGCTGACCAAGTGCACTGTAGCCCTGCTGGGTGCAGCCTCCTCTGCTGTCACTGCGGTGGCAGAACTTTTGGGGGAAGGAAGAAGAGGGATTACAGTGGGATGGGGAAAATGCTTTGTGTCACTTTCCTAATTGGCTGAGAGAGGATCTTCTACCTAGTCTCAGTCTTCCCGCGAAAGGCCCACAGTCAAGGAGAAGGAAGAACAGAAGAGCTCTGATTTATTAATACATATCACAGCCATCCAGTGCATATCATTTTACACTACTTCACACCACTGCACACTCCTCCATTGTGCTGCATACCGCATCTGTCCTTCACATTCCCTTCATTGTCCTGCACCTTCAGATACATGGAATATGCTAAAGCAGCTACAGTTAAAGAACCACCTGTACTGAGGTACTAACCTTGTTGAGCTCTTCTTGGTTCCCAAACAGTGGGTGGTAGCGCCGATACTTCCCTTCCTTGTACTTGGCTGTGATGAACTGTCTCCTCTCTTGGCTTGTGCTTGTCGCGTTGATGGCCTCGCTCGGGGGCACATTTGCTGCCCAGAACTGGTTCCCAACCGCATTGCCAAACCGCTGGAAGAGCTGAGAATAAACCAAGTCACAGATCACCCGGTGAAAGAGTTTCCGGCTGACACAGGCTTTGCCCAACCAGGACCGCCTTCTTCTGATGCTCTATTGCTAAAGATCCTAGTCAGTAATGGCCTACATCACCAGCGGGAAAACTAGCCGTTTGCCAACGGTGTTGCTCACAGAACCCCATTAAGACAAAAATTTGCAGAACCCCCATCACCCTCACAATATTACAGGTCTTCCAGAAAATAAATAATTACAATAATTCCTCCTTAAAGCCAAATGGAACGTCCCTTCTAATTTTCCATTCAATATCATACATTACATCAGAACTTTAGCAAAGATGCATTTTGGAATAGTACTTATGCAACTATTATTTTGTACTATGCTGAAAGCCAAGGCTTTTGCCCAAGACGCAGTACGGAGAAAGCCAGGTCTTTGTATAGTTTTTGTTATTGTTCCTACTCTTTACCCCATTGACTGTTGATCAAAAACTGAATTAAGGGTATTTTACCATTCACACTATATCCCAGCCTGGATCGAGGCGCATCTTCGATTGCATACAAAAAGAAGGAATGAAGAAGATGCTTTCTTTTGGAGAACTGTTTTTTCTTTGTTCTATATCTGGTTAGAGGGTAAACCTCTGGCACAGAATGTTGAATATATGTGGATGAACGAGAATGCATGGGCGTGTGTGCACGCAATCACTTATGGGTTTTAAGGCCATGGATCTTTGGTAAGAAACGTATATTTTTCTCAAATCTTGGATGTTGAGGCTGGGCATCATCTCAGTGTTTCTAAAAGAGTTTGACAACCAGGCTCATCTCAGGATACCTCCAAAGAAAATGGTTGAAATGAGGTTTCTTTCTCTTAATGTTTTTTTTACCCGTGGGGGTAGTGACTATTGTGTATGAGGTCACTGTTGTGTATACAGGTGTTTTTTAAAATTGTAACCATGTACATAAATACAAGATTAAAAAAAAAAAAAAAGATCAGCATACCAGATAACCCAGGCCAATCAATCATCTCCATTTATTAATACCTGCACAGGAACTTTTTCTGGACTCGTAAAATCCATATCAAAAACATCCATTACGACTACCAGCAGCTTCGCCAGAAACACTGCAGACTTCACAAAAAGCAAACTAACTTTCAACTTCATCCTAGTTACCATGGACATCAGTGCCCTATACATGAATATTCCTTACACAGATGGCACTGCGACCTGCTAGACATTCCGACTTAAATGCATTCCCGATATCACTATCATCTCAGATCCGTAATTCATTCACATGCACAACTTTTCTTTCAAAATCAGATACTTCCTGCAGGTCATGGGGACATCCATGGCACTACAATACGCCAGTTTAGAGGGCAACTTTCTCAACCAGCAACCACGCAAACATCTGGCATACCTCCACTGTACAGATTACATTTTATCTGAATGGAAGGTGGGCACTCACTTAAATAATTGCCAGAGGACTTGCCCCCGTAAAACGCACCATGGAACACTCCACCATGATGATATGACGGGACATATAAAAAGATCTGGCCACAGAAAAAAAATCACTGATATAATAAACAGGTCTTGGCAGCTACCATGTTGCTTGCTTCCCTTCCTTCATTTGAACCCGCAGCAGGTCTGGCTCATGAAGGATTGGACTTGAAAAGAAAATGAAAGAATTGTTCTCTCTTCCTGGTCCTTCCAGTTATTGGCCTTCTCCTGCCCCTCTCTCAACCTTCTGGCCTCCTGCGCATTATCTTGGCTTTTCTTCCCCTGCTCAGTGCAGTCTGTGTCAGCTTCAGCCCTTTTCCTCATCCCTTTCTCTCCCTCTACCACTCTCCTCTGTTTTTCCATACCCAGCCAGCGGAAGGAGTGGCACTCTTTAAATACACTGCTTTTCCTCTACATGGAGCACATGGTCCTGGCACATCTCATGCTGGTTTTACAAGACATTTGGATGGCAGCAAGAGCAAAGAGGGACAGCAGGGAGTGAGCCAGCAGCAGAGGAGGCAGACCTGGTCCTGGATACTCATCTGAAAGGAAGGCACGCCGAGCCAGATTCTTCTGAGGCTTTCCCACTCTATGGGCTAGTGGTTAAATAGTGGACAAAGATTCTGGAGAAATCCCAGAACATGAGTTCAAGGCTCCTCTCTGCCACTGACTCTCTCTCTGTAACTCTGGCTGTATCACTTTATCTCCCTCAGGTCTAATCCCAGTTCTGCGTCTGGGCACATCACTTATCTCTCCGTGCCTCCTGAACCCAGAAACAAACAAGGCGGCGTCCGTCTTTGTCTAATTATTTTGGGCAAGCAATAAAAAAAATAAACGTGCAGGCATTTTAAGCTTGACAACCAATCAGAATGCAGCTTGTGTGTTCTGGCTCAGTCCTTCGTCTTACAGTGCAAGATCACAGCTGAGATCTCTTAGCATAGATGAGATAAGCCCGCAACACAATGCGGGCGCCTGATGCACAGAAACTTCACAGTTCCAAACGGCTGCTAATCCTTGTTCTTGTCCCAGCCCTCAAGTTCTCATTCCCCCTTCTCTAGCCACTTTCTGGGGGGGGAAGGGGGGGGAACATCTGGGAAGAAACTCAGAAATAGAAGCCAAACCCACGGAGGAATTTCAGGAAGACGGCTGCCAGGAACCAGAGCAAACAGCTCATCTGTCTGGGCCGTTACGCCTGGACACTTCCAGGGTGTGTCCATTTCAAGGCTTATTAACGTGAGGTGGGTTTCGCTGATGCAGCCCTTGCCCCAGCTCCTTCATGGCAATGAGGACTGACGTGGGAGCTCCTGGGCCATTCCAGCACCTATGCTCCTGGGTTCTTCCCCCACGAGATGGAAAGGATCAAGTCCTTCAAGCCCCTAAGGGTTGTTTTTTTTCTCAAGATCTTCTGCAACAGTCGAGTAAAAATAAAAACACTCTGACATAGTAAGTGTTATTAAAAAATAAAACTTGATTGCAGGTGAAAAGTGACAGTGCACATTCAATACAGAAAAATAAGTTTTAAGAAATCCGTCTTAGTCGAGAGACAAACATCCTAGGGGTAGGTTCCATTTCCCTGGCCTCTTCCCTTACTGGTACCTGCAATGCTGGATACAGCTCTCAGGAGTCCAGTGATTTACACCTGGAGGTTCCTCCTGAGCTTCCGGCAGATGAGCTGAGCTCTGACAGCAGCTCCAGGATGGCTCTCCCCAAGCCTGGCAATGATCCTCCTCCTGACTCCAGCAGGAGAAACGCCAACCTTTATGCAGCTTGAAGCAACCTCCCTGGACAGCTGCTGAGTAAGGGAACACCCCTACACCTTCCTTACGTGAGACCACCTTTGGTTCTTCAACGAGTCTCAATGGTCCCCTCGGACACCAAGACAGGAAAATCTCGCAAGTTCTGAAAACCTGGGCCCCTGCTCCCTCCAAGGACAGAAGATGCAGCCTCTCTCTTGGAAAGAGTCTTGAAGAACTCCGAACCATGAGCGTTCATTACTTTTACTAAAAACGCAAAGCGACCTCCCACTGGGGAATATCAAGCACCTTCACCACACTCCTTCTCTCTCTGACCTTAAACTCAGAATCTGTTGAGCAGGGCCAGTGAAAGGGTATTAGGCACCCTAGGCAAACCTTACAGTCTGGCGCCCCCTCCCAGGACAAGCAGGATGGTAGTCCTCACATATGGGTGATTAGCAAGCTACAGGCTGAGTCATCTGAGTGTTGGACCAACAGCGTACAACTTGTGCAACGGGCACAACAACTGGTGTACTGTTGGAAAAGATGAGGCAACCTAAAATCACAGCAGGTTGGATGTGGAAGGAGTTGGCACTATACTGGAAACAAATTCTTTAAGACAGACTGTCCGTAGGCTGAATCCTGTCTTCCTTCCTTGTCCAGGCAGTAGTGAGCTGCAAAGGTATGAAGAGAACTCCATGTTGCAGCTTTACATATGTCAGCTATTGGCACTGAACGATAGTGTGCTACTGAGGTGGACATTGCTCTTACTGAGCGCACATTTACTCGCCCTTGGAGAGGAAGGCCTGCTTTTTCATAGCAAAACTGTATGCAATCTGCTAACCAGATAGAAAGAGTTTGTTTGCCCACTGCTTTCCCCAGTTTGTTTTTATCAAAAGAAACAAAGAGCTGGGTGGATTTCCTATGGGCTGCAATACGATCTAAGTAATATGCAAGCGCATGTTTCCAGTCCAAGGTGTGTAAAAAGCCCAATCTCCTTGATGAGAGTCCGGTTTCGAGAAGAAAGTAGGCAAGACTATGGACTGATTTAAGTGGAATTCCGTAACTACCTTGGGAAGGAATTTTGGGTGTGTACGGAGTACCACTCGGTCATGTAGGAATTTTGTATAGGGTTAGTATGTGACAAGTGCTTGAACTCACTAACCCCTTCTAGCTGATGTAATGGCTATTAAAAAGATAGTCTTCCAAGTGAGAAATTTAACATCACAGGAATCCATGGGTTCAAAAGGAGAACGCATGAGCCTCGTTAATACTACATTAAGGTCCCATTCTGTGACTGGTGGACGGTGTGGAGGTTTAAGTTGAATTAAACCTCTCATAAACCTACTAACAAGGGGTTGTACAGGTATCAGTGCATCCCCCATGGTATTATGATAAGCTGAGATTGCACTCAAGTGTACCCTTACAGATGAGGTCTGGAGACCAGAGTCTGAGAGATGCCACAGATAGTCTAATAAAGATGATGTGGGGCAGGAAAAAGAGTTAATACCTTCTTGTGTACACCACATGGTAAATCTTTTCCACTTAGAACGATAGTTTTTTCGTGTGGAAGGTTTGCGTGAAGCTACAAGCACATGAGAGACATTAGAGGAAAGATTGAGAAGTTGCAGGGTCAAGCTTTCAACATCCATGCTGTGAGGGATAGGGATTGAAGGTTGGGATGACGCAACCTGCCCTGATCCTGAGTTATGAGAGTGGGAGCTGTGCCCAGGTGAATTGGTTCCCTGATGGAAAGATCGAGGAGTATGGGAAACCATACTTGTCAAGACCAATACGGGGCTATGAGTATCATGGACCCTTTGTCCTGTTGCAGCTTCACTAGAGTCTTGGTTATTAGCGGTATCGGGGGATAAGCGTATAGAAGGCCTGAATTCCAGTGGCGAGCAAAGGCGTCTCTGGATAACTGGTTTCTCTGCTTGTGCAGGGAACAAAAGTTGTCCACTTTGTGATTCAGTGCTGATGCAAAGAGGTCTACTGTTGGTTGATCCCAAAGTTGAAATATCCTGGTAGCTACTAAGGATCCAAGGACCATTCGTGAAGTTGGAATTGGCGACTGAGGCGGTCTGCCACTACGTTGTGAATGCCTGCCAGAAAAGTGGCCCACAGAAATATTGAGTGTGTTACGGCCCAGTCCCAAATTTGTGCTGCTTCTTGACAAAGGAGATACGAGCCCGTACCTCCTTGTTTATTTATGTACCACATGGCTACTATGTTGTCTGTCTGTATCAGTATAGTCTTGTGTGAAAGGCAGTCCTTGAACACATGTAGCACATAACGTATAGCTCGAAGCTCTAGGAAATTTATCTGAAATGTGGCTTCGAGTTTTGTCCAAATACCCTGAGTTTGGAGATGACCAATGTGTGCTCCCCACCCTAAGGTGGATGCATCTGTAGTTAACATTACTTGCGAAATTGGTTGTTGGAAAGGTAGGCCTGTGAGCAAGTTGTTTATGTTCGTCCACCAGAGGAGCGAGGACTGTAGTTGTTATCTGAACTGGATAAGACAGTGGTTGAATGGCTTGTATCCACTGCCCTCTCAGTGTCCATTGAGTGACCCTCATGGCTAATCTGGCCATAGGAGTGATATGAACTGTGGTGGCCATGTGACCCAGAAGAGTGAGGCATTGATGGGCTGTCACATGCGTCCGTGTGCGTAGAGAGTCTGCTAACGAGATGAATGTCTGTGCACGGTCTTTTGGAAGGAAAGTTTTTGATGTTATGGTGTTTAATTCTGCTCCAATGAATTGTAACAGGTGAGATGGTATGAAATGGGATTTCTGGTAGTTGATTAGGAATCCCAATGAATGGAGTAGATTTATCATGAGCTTGAAAGAATTGAGAGCTCCTTGTCTTGTTTGGCTTCTGATGAGCCAGTCGTCCAGATAAGGAAAAACCTGTACGCCTTCCTTGTGCAAGTGGGCTGCTGCCACTGCCAGGCACTTTGTGAACATTTGAGGTGCTGAGGCAAGACCGAATGGTAGCACCCTGTACTGGAAATGTTGACGTCCCACTAAGAATCACAGATACTTGCGATGAGGAGGGAATATGTGAGCGTAAGCGTCTTGAAGATCCAGAGAACAGAGCCAATCTCCTTTTTGAAGTAGAGGTAACATGGTGCCCAATGATACCATCCTGAATGTTTCCTTTCGTAGGTATTTGTTGAGCTTCCAGAGGTCCAATATGGGACATAGGCCTCCTGTTTTCTTTGGAATTGAGGAAATAACGGGAGTAGAATCCTCTGCCCTGCTGAGGTCGGGAAACTGGTTCAACGGCCCTGGCTCTCAGAAGGGTGGATAATTCTTTTTGTAAAAGTGTGGATTGATTTTTCACTGTCCAAGACGAGGTGGGTGGAGTATCGTTTGGTACAGTTAGAAAGTCCAGGCCAACCCGAGACTTAGGGGGCGCCACGGCAGGCAGCCAGCCCCCGACTCGCCCTGCCTCCCCCCAGTGCCACCCTCCCAACTCCCCCCTGGTGGTCCAGAGGAAGGCCCAGGAGCGATCTGCCTCTCCCGGGGCCTCGGCTGCCGCTAACCAAAATGGCGCCGGTGGCCTTCAGCCCCTACAATGTGACAGGGGCTACCGGTGCCATTGATTGGCCCCTGTCACATGGTAGGGGCTAAAGGTCACCGGTGCCATTTTGCTTAGTGGCAGCCGAGGCCCCGGGGCGACAGATCGCTCCCGGGCCCTCCGCTGGACAACCAGGGGGGGCGTCGGGAGGTGGCACTTGGGGGGAGGCAGGGCAAGTCAGGGGCTGACAGAATTTTGAAAGGGCACTTTTTGCCCTTTCAAAATTCTGCTGCCTGCTGCGGCGCCCCCTAAGTATCGGCATCCTAGGAACAGGCCTAGCTCGCCTAGTGGTTCCTCCAGCCCTGCTGTTAAGGTTCTGGGGCCTACTAGTAAGGGACAGTTCTGTGATTCCCCACACACACGCACACACACACACACACTCTTCCAATGGAAGAGGTGAATAGCTAAAGATACTACAAGAGTGGCTGCCTGGTACAAGAGGCTCACCTAGTGCCCGACTGGTAGAATTCATTTTTAGAACAAAAAGAATCCCTGCTTCCAGGTGCCAGGCTTCAACTCTCCGGCAAGTGTATGAGACACTAGGAAAACACAAACCAAGGCAGTCTGGCACAGGATTCCCCGATACTTCTACTTCCAGGGCTCAGAGGAGGAAGAGGAAGAGGAGAAGGTACTTCTCTGTTAAAACCAACCACCCAAACTGCTCCGTGCTCACCATGGCACCTCTAAGCGATGCAGTGATGGATTAAGGAGCGGGGGCAGATAGGGCTGTCGCCCAGGACTCAAGCCCTCATTGGGATCATAAAGTGTCAGATTAAGGGGGAAAATATTGTTAATAGCCTTTGATCCAAGCAACAAAGAGCCCATGGCTGGGTTACCATCCAAACGCCAAGGCCCCCCTCAACTGTGTCCATGGCCCAGCAACACAGATAAACCCCACAACATGGTGGAAACCCTACGGCAGAAAGCAGGCGTGTGCAAGTGTGAACGCTCAAGACAGTGAAATGTGGTAGGCCGGCAGCAGTACCTGAATGAGGTCTTCAGTCCAGACCTTCCTATCCATCTTCAGACTCCGTACTTTGCTGATGTTCGGGCCCAGGCTCCTGTGTTCTCCTGCGGTCACACAGACAGACAAGGAAAATGGAAAAATCAGACTCCTAGACCTCTTAAGAAAGTGTTACTAAGTTCAGGAAAGTGTACTTTGTTTATGGATACAATCAATCTGCTCCCAGCTCACAGAGAAACTCCTGGGACGTTTGTCAATCAACGGAGAAAAAGATAACCTGCTGCTCGCCATGGGACATTAAGATTAAAGTCACAGACGGACGGACAGACGGACTCTCACCAGATGTGAAGGCAGCACACCCAAGCAATGACTCAGCTTTCTCGCTTTGGTTTACGTTGAGCAATTTTGGAACAACCTGTAGTGTCTGCGGGCCCGTGGCGGAAACACCGTACCCTAGGCGGGTCCTGCAAGCGCATCTTTAAAGAGAAACTGCCCGCAGAGTTTTCTCTCCAAAAATACAGGGCTGGCAGGAAGCTCGGATACTTTACTACCACCCCTCCCCCCCTCCCGTGGGGAATTCAGAATGAAATGCTCACGAGCTGTCTGCCTGCTGTCCGCCCCTGTTCAGTGCGGGCAAAAGTACCCGCGCTGGGATATGTTTACCCTGAGCAGGGGAGGGCAGTTTTCAGCTCTCCTCCCACCGCTGGATTTACCCAGTTGCTTTGTCACCTGGTACAATCTTCTGAAAATTCTCTCCTTCCTGGGTCAAACTGTGTGGAGTTGTCCATCTATTTAAAAGCTTACATCATGCTAAGATAAAGCAATTCCTAGGTAGTACTGCCCTAGCATGTACTGAACAGATGCCCCTGCTGTGGCTTTAGTAAGAATTTTTGGTACAGAAACAAACATGAGAAAACTTGAAGAGGCAAAACTCAGAATCTTTTTTATTTTAAACAAATTGACCTTTGAACCAGGAAAGGATACTGGACATTCTGTTTCTCCATAGAGATTGTGTTACCAGGCCTTCCCCACGCCTTCTCATCCCTGGGACTGAAAAGGAAAATTGGATCTTATCTGCTAATTTTCGTTCCTGAAGTACCACGGATCAGTCGAGACAAGTGGGTTTTGCATCCCTACCAGCAGAGCACTAAAAACTTTGAAGCACTGCTACATAACCAGGAGTGCCACCTGCAGTCCCTCAGCGTTGACCTGTACCCAAGCCAAGATTAGAAAAACACCTCCCCTGTACCAGGGCAAACCGGAAAATTCCAGGGTTGGCGCCCCCTGAACTGGAGACCTACAAACACCAGTACCAAAACAGTCTGTCAACCATTTAATTCAGCAAACATATCTATTTCAATTGGAAAGAAAAACACTCTTCGATATACAGCATTTAAGTACCAGGAAAAATAGTCTTTCAGCAGTAACACTGGGGTGGGTCTCTGAACTGATCTGTGGTATTACAGGAACAAAAATTAGCAGGTAAGAACCAAATTTTCCTTTCCTGAATATACCCAGATCAGTCCAGACAAGTGGGATGTACCAAAGCAGCTCTAAACTGGGCGGGAATCCGAAAGACCCGCTCTCAACATACTTTCACCAAAAGTCGTATCATCTTGCGACCGCATATCCAATCGATAATGCTTGGTGAAAGTATGAAGCAAGGAGCACACCGTGGCCCTAGAGATCTCTTGGGGAGACAAGAGGCTGCCTGTGCTCTAGTCGAATGCGCCTTAAGTCCCGTCAGAATGGCGTGACCCTTACAAATATAGGCCAAACAATTAGCCTCTTTCAACCAACGAGCCAAAGTAGCTTTGGAAGCTTTCCCTCCTTTCTTCGCTCCACCGAACTCCACAAAAAGATGGTCCAATCACCAGAAGGAATTAGTGACATTCAAAAAACGCAACAGAGCACAGTACACATCCAGAAGATGAAGATCTCTATCCTCTGCAGAATCTCTAGACCACTCCAGTAATTCAACAGTCTGATTCACATGGAAGGTAGAAACCACTTCTGGCAAAAAAGAAGGCACTGTACACAAGGACACTCTATCGCTGGTAATATACAAAAAAGGATCGCGACAAGACAGAACTTGAAGCTCTGAAATCCTCCTGGCTGATCAAATCGCAACCAGAAAAAACGTCTTCATCCCAAAGACTCAAAAGGTGCCTCACAAAACTAAGTTTAGGTTCCAGTCTGGCCACATCTTCCGAACCGGGGATCTCACATGCTTAATCCCTTTCAGAAATTGAACAACATTGGGATGGGAGGCCAAAGACTTGCCCTGCATCCTGCCCTTGAGACAACCCAAGGCAGAAACCTGGACATAGAGTGAACTATATGCCAAACCCTTGGGCAAGCCCTGCTGCAGAAAGGACAAAATATGGAGAACTGTCTCCAATAGAGGACCCAGCCACCGCTGTAGACACCAGGTCTCAAAAACTTTCCACACCCTGACATATGCCATGGAAGCGAAAGGCCACCTAGTCTGGAGAAGAGTAGAAATTACCGGTTCTGAATATCCTTTCGGGCGCAAACGCCACCTCTCCAAAGCCAAGCCATGAGATAAAAGTGATCCACTCGATCCAAAAATATGGGCCCCTGCCCCAGCAGACCCGGCAGATGAGCCAGCCAAAAAGGTTCGTCCACCACCAGATGCACCAGGTTTGCGAACCAAGGACGACATGGTCAGTCCAGCGCCACCAGCACTACTGCTCCTGGATGCGCTTCTATGCACCGTAGCACTTATGAGTGGCCACAGAGGAAACACATACAGAAGGATCCTCGTCAGACACGGGCACACCACAGCATCTGGTCCTTCTGAACTGACTTCCCTTCTGTGTCTGAAGAACCTTGCCGTCTTTGCATTGGCCTGTGTCGCTGAGGAATACCCCATCTGGCACAAATGTGATTCCAGGCTTCCGGGAACAGCTCCCATTCCCCAAGATATAACTGTTGTCGGCTTAGGAAATCCGCCTGCATGTTGTCTACTCCCGCTACATGGGAGACCGCAATCCCGTCAAGGTAACTCTCTGCCCAAACAATAGCTGAGTCTCCCGAGCCACTGCATGACTCTTGTTCCGCCTTGACTGTTGATGGCCACTGTTTTCGCATTGTCCAAAAACACTCGACCCATTCGACCCTGAAGCAGAGGCAGAAACACTTCGAGAGTCCTGCACACCGCTCTCGTCTCCAGACAATTGATGGATCAGGCCGTCTCCACTACTGACCAAAGACCCTGAGCAGAACAACCCAGGCACACAGCTCCCCAGCCCTTGAGGCTGGCATCAGTGGTCACCACCACCCAATCCAAAGCTTCCAGGTCCACTCCCCTTTCCAAGTTGCTCTTCGACAGCCACCAGGAAAGACTGGACCTGGATTCCTTTAGAAGAGGTAACGGGAGATAATACTGCTCCAACATCGAATTCCATCTGAACAACAACGCCTTCTGCAACGGACACATGTAAGCAAAGGCCCACAGAAACGGATCCAACATTGAGGCCATGGAGCCCAGCACCTGTAAGCAATCCCAGACCCTTGGCACTGGGAGACGTAGCAGCCAGGTCACCTGCGCCTGCAACTTTGACAATTTGTCCACTTTCAGATACATCCTGCCCCTCTGGGTATCGAAGCGGGCTCCTAGGTACTCCAATGACTGAGATGGAACCAGGTGACTCTTTGCCACACTGATCACTTAACCCAGAGAGCTGAGGGTGTTTATCACCCGTTGCACCGAATGACTACACTCCTCCTCCATCTTCCCCCAGATAAGCCAATTGTCCAGATATGCATGGACCAAAATCCCTTCTAGTCTCAAGGCTGCTGCTACCACTACCATCACCTTTGTGAAGGTTCGAGGAGCCGTGGCCAGCCCGAAGGGAAGAGCCCGAAACTGGAAATGCTGACCCAGTACCTTGAACCACAGAGATTTTTGATGGTCCTTTTGAATGGGAATATGCAGATAAGCTTCATTGAAATCCAGAGACCAAGATCTCCTTTGCGAACCACTGCAATCACCGTACGCAGCGTCTCCATCCGGAAACACAGCACCCACAAGCTTACATTTACCTTCTGCAAATCCAAGATGGGACAAAAGATGCCCTCCTTTTTTGGAACCACAAAATAGATGGAGTCCTTTTCTCTGCCCCCGCTTGCTCAGCAACACTAGAACTATGGCCTCTAAGCTTATCAACCTTTGCAGAGTCCCCTCTACCGCTCCCCTTTTGCTTCGAAAAGAGCAATGGGGCTCCAGAAAGGCGTCCCTGAGCAGACGCGAAAATTCTAAGGCGTAACCATCTCTTACAACCTCCAGAACCCACTGGTCTGAGGTCTTCTTGACCCACTCCTCATAAAAACGGAACAACCTGCCCCCTACCACTACCAGCAAGGAGTGGGAGAGCCTGGCTTCATTGGGAGAGCGTACTCCCTCCGGTCCACTGACCAGACCCGCTTCTGGAGGATCTGTCGGCACCCTGCTGACGACCTGAGGACTGCTTAGAACCCAAGGCGGAAGACCCTCTCCCGGACCTAAACATCCTCAAGTCCCAAAAATGGGATCGAGGTGGAAAGACCTTCTTATTGCCCTTCTTATCCTCCAGAAGCCTATTTCCCTTAGTTTCCCCCAGGGACTTCATTAGCTGATCCAGCTCCTCCCCAAAAAGCAGCTTCTCCTTAAAGGGAAGATTGCATAAGTGAGTCTTGGACCACATGTCTGCTGACCAGTTGTACATCCACAGAAGCCTGCGCTGCCACCACTGAGACCATACTCCTGGTCGATGTGCACACTAAATCATACAACACATCTGCTACATAAGCTACCCCCACTTCCAGACGAGCTGCCCGAATGGGGGAGAGGACACCCAACGAGGCTTGCTCCTGAGGCTTCTGAATCCAGCACAAGCCAACTGAATCATGATAGCAAACATTGCGGTTCACAAACTTAAGGCTGACACCTCAAATATGTGCTTCAACTGAATTTCTAATTTGCGGTCCTGGACATCCTTCAGCATGGCGGACCCCGCCACCGGAATCATAGTCTTCTTAGTTACCGCAGAGACTGCTGCATCCATCTTAGGAGTCTTGAGGTAGTCCAAATGCTCTTCCAGTAAAGGATAAAGCTTCGCCATCGCCCTACTGACCTTCAAGCCCACTTCCGGGAAATCCCAATCCCACCTGATGAGCTTCTGAATCTTTTTAGGTATGAGCAGGCCATCACCTGATTGATGCCTTCATTATCCGACTCCTTCTGAGCTAGCTTCACCCCCATTTCCTTCAACACCTGAGGAATGAGAGGCTGAAGCTCCTCCATCTTAAACAGGTGGACCACCTGGGGGTCATCTCGCTCAGCCCCAGGCCCTTCAATGAGGTCCAGATCATCCTTGTCCACATCCAGATCCGGGGTCTGACCCCCATCCAGGTCCACATCTGGGTCCACTCCCTGAGGAGACGCAGCATTCTCCTGCAGCTCATCCAAGTCATCAGGATTCCTGGGGTCACCCTCCACACCAGCGCCACACGACCCCAGGTGCTTAAACACATACCCAGAACCGCTTGCCATAGCCAGCCAAGGTCTTTTGGGTGGCCCTGGATTTCTCACTCTGGATCTCTTCTCTCCTGCACTCTTCCTAGCCAGGAAAGCCTCATGCATTAGCAGGACAAATTCAGAGGAAAAACCCCATGGGCCTTCAAACCCATTTTCAGGAAGACTGGACTCCGAATCCGCTCCTTCTTCCTGACCATCCTCAGGCTGCTGTCCCGCAGGAGAGAGAAGAGGAGGAGAGTCACTGGATTCCCAGCTGGCCGGGGTCCCCTGGCTGCGATCCCCCTTGGGAGCAGAAAAAGCAGAGACCCCCCTTTGGCTCCTGCCGCAGGCCCCACTGAGCAAGTAACCATCCTGGCCTTTGTAGCCTTACCGGAGGATCCCTCCCCCCATCCCCCACCCTGAAGCACAACGTGTACAGAGGGAGCAGGAATTCAAACGGGCAGACCAAAGCCCACAGGCCTTACAAGCCTCCATGCACGGTTTTTCCGCCATGAGGCCCGCTGTCACTTGAGTCAAGCGCACTGCCGCAAAGTAGGCCACACCACGCCATACCACATGGCCGCCTTGCCAAGCCATGCAGAGACACACATCCATGCTGAACAGCCAGTGCATGGGAAAAAAACAACCCACAGGCAATGTAAATTAGCAGCCTCTACAAAGATGGCCAGATTTGAACATTTCTGGAATCTTCTATCACTTTTCATCTGCTCCCTCCCTACAGACCTGTTGGACACTGTGGCAGAAAAGCCTGGGGAAACATCTCTGACTGTCCAGTCCTCACACTTTAAACTATTTCTGTGTAGTCACTCTGAGTCCTTTCCCCTGAATTAGTTTCATTACCAAAGCAAGGCAAGAGTAAGATTCCCTGTGGACTGGCACCAGCATCACACTCTGCCGCACAGCACAACCAGTTTCTGAGTTTCTGTCTGAGGGTGCGCTGGTGTCATGATGCACTGTAAGGCTAATGGAAGAACACAGCATGGGCAACCCCTGCCAGTACAAAGGGAGACAAGAAGTGTTCAGCTGCGCAGGACTCCCCCCTATCGCTTGAAGGGCCTGATTTGCTAAGGTTTTTCCACTGTCTGGACTGATCCAGGTACGTACAGGGAACTCTAGAGTTGCCTCTACCAGTATGCCAGTTCCACCAATATCTCTGCCAGCTCGCCACTTCTAAATCTCCACCACTGCCTCTTGCCGAGGAGCACAGCCAGATGATTTCTTACCTGCACATCGCTTGCAGAAGACCACGCACAAGTTGACCGATGCCCAGTCTGGCTTTGGGGAACAGCAGTCTGCACAGATTCTGTTCGACTCCACTGACCAGATCTGTTCTGCCACTTCTGAGTTGGAAAGCGCCTCCACTATGGACTGCTGCATGGCCATCACCCACTCCTCCTTCTCAGAGTCTGAATCCGCCAAAAAACTGGGAGGAAAAACAAACCCATGAGACAAGGGCTCCCAGAGCAACAACAACAAAAAGGCCACTCCAGGTCTCAGTGCAGGCGTTATTCCACATCCCTTCCAACTCAAGAAGCCTTTAAAAACCCAGCAATAGCCACATACCTTCCTGTTTCATAGCTCTATTACCGTCAACTTGTGTATTATTCCTAAGTCTCTATTATGTATTTGAGGTAATACTTGAATGACAGACTATAAATTAAACTATTAATGCATAAATAAATAATGACAGTCCTTGGCCATGGGCTATCAACTGTGGCTCCCTCGGTAAACTGGTATCTGTGCACCCCTGGTTCTGCCACTAGGTGTCAGCACTGTGCAGTGGCTAGGCCTCCCCTCCCCCAGCACTGTGAAGGGATGCTGCATGGGGAGGCATTAACCCAGGTAAATGGGCCATCCAAATACAGTCTGATTGTCAACCGTAGGGATTGTGAAGGGATGCTGCAGATTAAAAATGACAAGTGGAGGCAGAAGTGATTTTGTAACAGTCGGGGTGAGGGGGGCTCCTGTGCCAGGCTTCTCTCTATCATGTCCCTACCCCAGTCCAGACCTTGTTTCTCCTCCTCTCCTCTCCCCCCCTTCTTGTGGGCAGGCGGCAGTCTATCTTTGGTGGCTGGGAAGATAAGCTCCATTAATTTTGATACCCATGTACCAGGCTCCAGTACTTCTTGGCTACTAGTCTCATGAGATCAGCAACCAGGAAGTGCAACACTTATGGTGCCTTTACTATGTGGCACATTTCCCCGGTCTCCTGAGCCTTGAACTTCGGAAAATTAATGAAAAGTGAAGTTCTAAAAGGTGCCAGATCAGCGACCCATCCTGACCCACCAGAGGATGAC
This sequence comes from Rhinatrema bivittatum, assembly GCF_901001135.1. NCBI lineage: Eukaryota > Metazoa > Chordata > Amphibia > Gymnophiona > Rhinatrematidae > Rhinatrema > Rhinatrema bivittatum. The sequence goes on along the minus strand of NC_042619.1, from coordinate 14,975,153 downwards.
AAGGAGAATGAAGAATGGCCAGGGTACATCTGTGGTCTCTCCCCACACACTGCCCTCTAGTGCGGGTACTGGGGATCAGCTCATGGCCTTGCTGGCTGGCAACTGGCTCCACTTTTTCAGGACAGACCGGCCCAGTCCCTGTTTTATTCCTTCCCATACATGGATTCACTATAGTCCTGCTCCTGCTCTTAGGAAAATGAGAACCTTCAGTACAGAGGTTCAGTGGGGTGAAATCAGGACCAGAGCAGCTTGTCCAATTGCCATCCCGTTGTCCACTTTACCAACAGAAGCTCCCAGAATGCTCGGCAGAGATGAAGATTCCCAAAACCAGACTGGGAAAGAAGCTGGCAGGGTTCCCAGGAACAGGCCTCACCTGAAGGTCCTGTAAGGAGTCGTGAGGTCAAAAGCCCTGCGGTCCATGTCCTTCACGTTGCCTAAATTCATCTCTATGAAAGTGATGCCGATCCCCAGGCGGAAGTCCTGCCGGAACAAAGGTCAGACAGGGAAAAAATGTTTTAAAACCCTGAAGAGCCGCCATTCAATTAACATATCCAAGCCTATAGCTTCCAGCAGAACTGTGCGACTATGTTCAAGGTCACCTTGAGAACACAGCAGCAAAGTAACTGCTGGTAAGGATTTCTTGGCCCATCCAGCTTGCCCAGATGCCCAAACCTACCTGTGTCAAAATGCATTCAATTATACAAATGGCTAACTCTGCAGGCATCAAAGATCCCAGGGCCAACTGGGATCTTTGATATTGTATCACGGACTGTATTTAACTTAGCATCTGCTGAAACCCCCCTGCGGAAATAACTTCATTAGGTTTGGGAAAGATATCGCCCCTTTGCTTGATGATAGGTGATGATAGTTCTTTGTAAAGAACTTTCCAGAACAGTTGAAGAGGGACAACCTAACCTGATGCAATGGGCCTTTCCCCGTCTCCTCCCCAGGGAGGCCCAGAAGCCCCCATTAATCTGCGTCTGGAACCATGCCACATTACATTTAAAAAGAAACTTAAGACTTGGTTATTCAAACTAGCTTTCCCCTAGAACCAAGAACAAAAAAAAAAAAAAAAAAAAGTCTTTTCACTCCCACAATGATATTTTTTCAGATCTTTTTTAATCTTCATTATTCAATTAGAGATTCACACATTCATGCTGTCTACATACAGTCTACATACACATTCATGTGGACTTACATATCTCCATGTTATTTTTGGATTTATTAACCGCATGTCTATTAATGGTTTAATAGTATTTACTATTTGCCTACTTCTATTAAGTTGTTTCAAAGTAAAAACTTTACTTCGTTTGTTTCAATGTTAAAACTTGTTTACTTCTTTTTGCTCAATGTAAAACTTCGTTGTTTAATACTGTTCTATGTAATCCGCTAAATGTAGCGATTGTTACTGTTCTATGTAAACCGGGGTGATATGTATATTATACAGGAACCTCCGGTATATAAATTATTTAAATAAATAAATAAATAATCTGCCCTTCCAGCTTCACAGGTTTCTCTTTCCTCAACGATGAGGAGGAAAAAAGAAAAAAGCAAATCAGAGGAAACAGGAATTGCAGGAGCAGCTTCCCACCCTCCCCAGTCCTCCTCCCAAGATTTGGTGCTTGCAGAAAGGCCTCAAGGCGAGCTGCAGGAGGAACAGGGAGGCCCCTGGCTTTCCCTGCCCCTTTCAGTCTGACAAGTTTCCGGAAGTACGAACCTCAAAGCTCTTGTACAGGAAGACCTTATCTCCAGCGACTGTCACGTAGAGTTTGGGTTTGCAGCCCCTCAGCTCCAGAGGCCCTGCCTTCTCAGCACCGTCCATACCGTTGGCCCACATCTGGATCATGGAGAACCTGTCTAATGCCTTAAGCCTTCTCTCCTCCATCACCTGCTGCAGGACTCGCACCCAGTTATTCCGATCCGCTGCAAGGAAGAGAAGAGGAAGTCAGAGGGGGGGTCAGAAGGGTGCGATTCCTAGGGCTTCTGCACTCCCAGAATCAGAGACCTAGATTTTCTCCTCCCTAGCAAAGGCTCTTGGTCATCTGCCACCTCGCATTTTCCTATTATTGGCAATATAAACTAACAGTATATCTAGGGGGTGCTTTCAGTTTTCTCTCTGACTCCATCTGCTGGAGGGGAGGCATAACCCAGCAGTCTGGACTGATCCTGGTACGTACAGGGAACTTCTAAATGCTCCATGCAAAAAATAAAATCTCTTCTACCTAAAACCTCCCGAAAAGGAAACAACTTAATCGTGAACACGGCCACCAGTGTGAAACACTGCTCTGACTGAAGTATTCTGCTTCGTTTTGGCAGCCCACAGGACGATTCCGTGAGCCGCCGCACTCACCCAGACCCGACGGACCTCCCCTCCCAACACAGACGCTGCTGACGAATAAATGCTGTGGAGCGCCGCTTGCCGTGCCTGGAAACTGCCACCCTGCTCAGTCTCCCCCGGGACATCCCACATGCGTGCATGCACAGCGTGCTCAAACGCTTAAAGGGCCCGTGCCAGGAAAGGCTCCCGGCTCCCTGGGATAACGTTACACGCCAGGATCTATTTGAGGACTCCTGACCTACAGTTCCCTGCCTCGGCAACAGGTCACCGGTCGTGCTTTGCTCTTCAGTGCGTGATGCCTTGACCTTATGTTCTTGTCTGGCTCCATATCCCTGTGTTCCTCTTCCCAGTTCTGTTTCTATCTCCTGCCTTGTTCCTGTCTTGACCCCTCCTTGCCCTGTCTTATAATTCCTCAGCTTGATTTCCTGGATTCTGACCTTGGCTCTGGACTCTGTCCATTCTCGTTTGCCTTCTGGACCTGACCTCGCCTTGTCTGCTGCCTGCTCTGACCTCCAGTCCATCTACGGGTTCTCGCTGTCTGCTGCCTGCCCTGACTTCCTTCCAGCCTTGCACTCTTTGTTCTTGCCATCGCCTTAGGAACCCACCTAACACCTGCTGGCTTCCAGAACCCAAGGGCTCAACCATGGGGGGAAGGCGGTTAGCAAAGGCAAAGCTCCAGTCCGTCCCGTCATAGGGCGTGTCTGCCTGCTGACGGAGTGGACCTAGCGGGTTTCCCATTAGGTTGCGGCATCAAGGGTCCACCATCTGGATCCATTACATATACATTCCAGATCGCAAAAATGTCTGCCCCCAACACCGCCATGTTCTGACAGTCGCCTGTGAATGGGTGGCGTTTTTTGCCCCCTCAAGCAGACAGGCATCTGTCGAAACACTGTGGTGCTGCGGCAAACATTTCTGCGTTGTTTCACACTAGTGTCCGTGTTCACGACAGAGTTATTTCCTTTCCAAGAGGTTTTAGGTAGAAGAGATGTAATTTCTGCATGGAGCATTTTGAAGTTAGTTTATATTGCCAATAAAAAGAGAGTGTGCAAAGTGGGAGCTGATCTCAGTGGCTGACTGAGCTGGGTGTAACTGGCACTGCTGAAAAGTGGTTTTCCTCTTTTCTTTCTAAGAGATATTTTCAGGTGGAAATAAAACCTCTGGGTGGTTTGAAATTCCATCTGGTGTCCCGCAGGGTTCCTCTCTCTCTGCCACCCTATTCAACATATATATTGCACCATTGTGTAGGGTTTTGGGTGGTCTGGGGGTGGAATTCAGGTTGCTTGTGGATGATAACCATTACAGATTCACTACCAGAAGCTCTGAAAGCATTAACCGTTTACCTTCAGACAATAAAAGGTTGGTTGAGTCAAAACAGACTGGCATTAAATGTAAATAAGACCGAAATCATTTATTTATTTATAACTTTTATATACCGATGTTCTTGTATAGGATACATATCGCACCGGTTTACATGAAACTGAACTGTCGCCGAAGGGAGGATACAATGAAACATGTGGTACAATGAACATGCGGAAACAATGAACATGAGGAACATTAGAAATACACTATAATATAATAATAATAAAATAATAATAATAAGATAATATAATAATAATAAAATAATAATAATAAGATAATAATAATAATAATAATAATAATAAAATAGAAAACTTAGGGCTATGCCTGATGAAACTTCCAAATAATCTTTAGGAGAAAGCCATCATGACGGGAAAGGAGGCGTAACTGAAAGGTAACAGGAGAGAACTAACTACGCCTGCGGGTAAGAGGAAGGGAAGAAGTCCACAAAGTGCAATAAGATGTTTAACTTAAGAGGATTCATAGAGGGACTACGTGACTTGTAGCTGTGTGAAAAAGTCCGTGGCTAGGTTAAGGAATTAATGTAATCTTTGTCTGTTATGATGTTAATTTGCCATTTTATTCATAGGAAGGAGCGGATTTGAAAATATCTAGAGCCATTCGCGACCTGGGGGTTTCAGCTGGATTCCAGCTTATCAGTGAAGGAACGTCTTCAGAAACTGGTAAAAGCAGGGTATTATAAGCTGCGCATTTTACGTGGCCTGAAACCATACCTCGAAAGGGATGATCTTCGTTTGGTTTTACAGATGCCGATTTTTAGTAACACCAATCATTGTATTTCTTGGTTTTTTTTAGGACTTCAGAAAAATGTTATTAAATGCATACACTTGCTCCAGAATTCAGCCACTAGGGTGCTGCTGGGGGTAGCGAGATACGATCAGATTACGCCGGCGCTTTGCCATCCCCACTGGTTGCCGATGGAATATAGAGTTTGATTTAAAGTTTTAACAAGAGTTCACAAGATTGTTTATCAGCTAGAGACTCCGAGAGAGCTACGCTCTATGAACTCCTTCCCGTAAGCGGGTTCATCTAAGGGCTGTGAGTGAAAGGGCTACATCAGTGGCAGGACTGGCGCTTTGCAACGTACTGCCGGCAGAGCTACGGTTATTGGGGGATCAGAAATTTTTTTTTTTTTTAAATGGGGAAAACTTGGCTCAAAGTGTTAACTGGAGCAGCGAGGAGGGGGATAGTTTGGGGTAGATTTTGAAAGGGTTACGAGCATAACCCCCGAAAACCTACTCCTGTGCGCGCCGAGCCTATTTTGCATAGGCTCAGCAGCGCGCGCAAGCCCCAGGACGCGCACATGTCCCGGGGCTTTCCAAAATGGGCATTCCAGGGGCGGGACCGGGGGCATGGCGGCGGTCCCGAATCCTCTGGCACAGCGGCCTGTGCCAGGGGATGGCGCGCCGGCAGCTGTCCGGCACGCACAAGTTACGCCTGCCTCAGGCAGGCGTAACTTCAGAAACAAAGGTAGGGGGGGATTTAGTTAAGGTTGGGGGGGTGGGCTAGTTAGGGGAAGGGAGTAGAAGGTGGGGGGATTGAAAAAAAAAGTTCCCTAAATCGGAGCGGCCTTGGAGGGAACAGGAGTAAAAAAGCCCACATGCAAGACAAACTGCTTATCTGGGCATAGCCCACGCTGTGCTGAGAAAACAAGTTGAAAAATTCTTAACGTGACAGCCTCAGCACCAAGGAGAGAGCAGGGAGACCCTGCCGACTCCTGCCTGTCTGACTGCCGGATTAAAGCCTGAGGACCAGAAAAGGGCCAAAAAAGGTAAAAAAAAGTAAGAAAAATTCTGGTCAACTGCTGCAGAAGTCAGAGGTATTTGAATACCTGCGACTTCGGAACTTTGGTACCTTTTAAACTGATTTTTAAACTGATTCTTTTAAATCAGTAGTGACTGAGCGCAGCAGCGGGTCTAAAACCCTCTCGGCAGCCAGAAAAGGGGAGCGAGTCCCAGAGGGAGACGGTCCCACACCTGGAAGGTAACCCGGACTCAGACTATGCAGCGCAAAAGGGGCAAATAGCCCCATGAGTCCGGCAAGAGCGAGGAGACGAAGTCGCCTCCCAAGAAAAAAGAAAGACACACTAGGGATCAAAAAACCCCAGAAATATAAACTTTTCTGAAGTACTTGCTTGAATCTAAGAAGGAATAGAAAAGGCTGACAAACCAGAGACAGAGAGCCGAAGGGGAGCTGTTGCACCTGCTGGGAGACAGACGAATACTGAAGGGGTTAGTGTACAGGTTCTCCCCTTAAAGGGACATCCTCACAATTCTGGTCTGTCTCCACCTGCTGGATAGGGGACATAGCCCAGTGTCTGGACTGATCCTGGTATGTACAGGGATCGTTAGACGAGTATCGTCCTGCTGCGGGTGGCAGCTGCCAGGAACACACATCCTGAGCATGGTGTCGTCTCTTTACCGACCTTGCGCATGACGGTGTGCATCCTTACTGCTCTGACATCCTGTGGGAACCACTGCTTAGCACAAACTGAAAGAGGATTTTTTTTTAAATTTCCTCCTGCTCCTTCCTATTCAATTGGAACTGCCTCCATTGGACTACAGCGCTATAAGGCTTCATTTCCCTATCACATATCCCCCTCCCAACTCACTTATTCCCCCTCCTCCACACAGCGAGTGCGGACTCTTGAATCCCGCTACTGGGTGTCCCCATCGTGCAGGGACCGGAACTCTTCTCCCTGCAAGGACTGTGAACGCAGACCCAACCCGTGAATGAAGCCCCGGTCATCCGCACAGCAGCACGTGGCACTGCCACCACACCGGACGCGAATATTTTAATGCACCTACTGAGCAGTGTAGGGAGCTGTTCCAGTTCTTACACACCAGGATTCTTCGCAAGGTGTTAACGCCTTTTTATTGGATGAATGGAATAACTCTCCTCAGGTGACGAGGTACACGGATTTTGAGGATCTATGCTGCAGGTCCCTACTTTATTGTCTAGGGGACACCCCAGGCTATTTTTGTGCTTGCGAAAGGGACAGCCAAAGGCTTTCCAGCTGTTCAGGTGTAGGACTCAAGCACAGGGGAAATCCTGGAGCGGCTCAGGCTGCTGAGAGAGTCAAACAGTGACACTTGTACCTTGAGCACCCTAAAGCCAAGCATGCCGGGCGCTTCCGGCTGGAATAGAGCCCTTACAGCTGGGCCGCCAGCCTAAAGGGGTCATTTCCCCGCTTTCTCTGCACTGCTCTCTGTGTATGGTCTTCCAGTTCCTTCTGTGTTATCTGCTGGAAAACCCGAAATCTAATACGACAAACATGTAGCAGAGGGAAATCAGAAGCGGCTCAGGGGATTGCTACAGAAAACCTCACAGCACATGGCTATGAAACCAGCTCAGGTTAGTAGCGACCAGAAGTCAACGCTGATGGCCACGGGCTGGTTTACCTGAGGTGAGCTGATGGGCGCTGCTCCTAACGGACAGGGGGCTCACGTCCCAAAAACCTATCAACAACAACTGAAATATCTGTGAGATGTGGACTGGTTGGTGCCAACCTCGCCTCTCATCTCCTGTGGCTCTCCCAGGAAAGGGTTGAACGTGCTCGCTGGGCAGGGAGAGGAAGCCGGCACTGCCGTTGCATGCACCGTGCCTGATCTTCTGCGCTCCAGTGCCGCCAGCAGGGTCCTGCCTCTCAGCCTTCAGTCGGGCCCTACAAACCACGGCCCCTGGTGACTCCCCTTTGGGCCCCGCGCACACAGCCACTGTCTGACCATTTTCACTGGACATAGGTACAGAGATTGAGCGTTTCCCACCCCACGGTAGCCTCAGGCTTGGGGAAAGGGAGCCGGCCGGCCTCACTCACAGTCACTCTCTGCTCGGAAGACGAAGTTCCTGTTGTAAGTGATCACCTCGAATTTCTGGTCCCCGATGCTGGACACGCGAGATATTGAAGTCACGGGGATGAATCTCTTGGAGTACATATCCTACAGGACAGGGGAAGAAATTAAAAACAACAAAACAGAGAACAATGAAACAGGGAGGCGGGAACCGGTCCGTAGTGGTGCTGAGGTAACCCAGATCATTCGGGGAGGATGCTGTATCTGAGCTCTGGAGACCCTGCCAGTCCCTTCCCCAGATGCAACGCGCCAGAGACTCGGCACTTCTTGAGATCTCAGGTACATCAGCCTTCGCTGCACAATTCTCATGCCAAAAATGTAAAGGGAAAACAGAAAAGGCCCCCATATAACCTCCTCTCCTCAGTGCCAGCACTTGCTCTGCAGCCCCTGTGCGGGAGAATCAGGCGCTCCGCCAAAATCCGGGGACCAAATCTGATAAGGGAGAGAAGGGGAGGCCTATGTGTTTCCGCTGCCGGGTGCCAGCCTGCTTTTCAACCCCTGCTTCCTAGCTTGTGAGTCGCCTTGTCTGTGCTAGAGGCCCTTGCGTCTCACTCTCTGCGGGATGGAGCTGAAGAAGCGACCCCTCTGTAGATCAGCTCTCCTCCCTCCTAGGCTGGGCCTGCAGCGCTGCCCCTAGCAGGATTAAGTGACACCTCCTCCTTCCAGGAGCCACCGCTGGCAAGCTGCATAGGAGAACCGTGAGGAGTGAGTGAGCGTCAGATCCCTAGAGCTGGAATGCACAGGATTTCTGGGATTTCTAAGACGACGGGGGGTGGGGGGGATCTCTCAGCTCATGGAGGCAGGAACTTCAGGCCACACTGCTGTAAATATCCCTAGACTGACTGCGAGTGTGACTATTGCGTTTGGCGAAGTTTCACCCTTACTGGCAGGCTAGTGCTGTTCCAAAGCTTTGATGGAATAAGCATTCACTGTGAAGTTACCTGTGGCTTGGACTGTGCGAGCACTGCTCTTCCCTGAAATAAACAGATCTTTGCTGGAACCACTCCTACTGCCTGCAGCCTGAACTTATTGTCTGGGATCTGGCTCCCCAGCAAGAGAAAGAATGTGTGGGTTTGCCAATTACCGTATATTCTAAGTCAGTGCAGGTGAAGGAGCTTTTGCCATCTACGGAGAGGTCTGGTGAGCCATGTGCAGTGAGTGGTTCATCCCCTAGTTCACTACAACATCTAATCGGCAATGGACTGTAAAGAGCCCTAGAAACTGCTCCTCCCAGGTCTCCCAGCGAGCCATCTCTATCCTAAAATCAGGGTCATGACTTATCTTTCCCCAAAGTCGCTACACCCATATAAACCCCTCTTCTCAAGTCACTGCATTGGCTCCCTATCCATTCCCGCATACAGTTCGCACTCCTCTTACTCAGCTACCAGATCCTTCACTCTGCAGCACCTCCCTACCTCTCCTCTCTTATCTCTCTCTACACCCCTCCTCGTGCACTCCGCTCATCGGATAAGTCACTCCTATCTGTGCCCTTCTCCTCTACCGCTAATTCCTGACTCCGTGCTTTCCCCCTGGCTGCGCCGTGTGCTTGGAATAGACTTCCTGAGCTGATGCCTTGTCTCCCTCTCACACCTTGTTTAAATCCCACCATCTTAAGCCCGATGGTCTACCTTCAGCCTCATTAACTAACTTTAACCGCTGTTTTACTATAAGAAACACTCCAAGTCTCTTTTGCCCTGCATGTTTGCCTTGATTAGACTGTAAGCTCTGTTGAGCAGGGATTGTCTCTTGTACAGTGCTGCATATGTCGAGTAGCGCTATAGAAATGTTACGCAGCAGCAGAATTACAGCTTTATAAAAAGCAGTGCCAGATTGCAACGTTTCCCCTTTTCAGTTCACCAATGGTAACCGGAAAGTTAAAGCTGGCCAGCGATTTGCCAGCACGGTACCACTGCTACTACTACTCCATAATACAGAGACCCTTTTACTTTCAAGTACTGACATCATACACAAGGACTTCCTCTCTGTTACTTCCCATCTACTCTGAATCATGGCATTCTTCTCGCACGGTTCTCTAGCACTGGGCTCTCAGGTACTGTCCTTTCTTGGTTCAGTTCCTACCACATGGAAAGGCATAGCAAGTTAGGATAGCCAATGACACATCCTCCTGGTATCCCATCATGACAGGCGTTCCCAGATGCTCTACACTTTCCGCTGTCCTGTTCAACATCTACCTCGCACCCCTCTGTCACCTCCTTGCAACATTGGGCTTATCATACAGAATTTACGCCAACGATATCCAGTTTTTCTTTCCTATCACAGCCTCATGATCAACCACATCAAGGTTGGTTCCCTTAGCCTCTCCTCCATCAAAGCATGGCTCAGCCACAACAGATTATCTCTTAATCACAAAAAAAATAGAAATTATGATACTAGGTCACACCATCCCATGACCAACCTATTCCCATTACGAAGACTGCTTGTAACCTGGGCATTCAATTGGACTCTATATTATCCATGCAAACTCATGTAAAATCTGTTATACGCTCTTCATTTTTTAAACCGAGGCTTCTCCAACACCTCAAGCCTTTACTAGATCCACAAAATTTCAGGAAGGCCTTACAATCACTCATACTTACATCATTAGATTACTGTAATGCACTACATGCCGGTCTCCCACAATCTACTCTCAAACCATATAAGTTAATACACAACTCCACCGCATGCCTACTGACTGGAACAAGGAAGCCTGAGCATATTTCTACAATTCTTCAATCCCTCCACAGGCTTCCTCTCCAGTTTTGTATTCAATATAAACCTGCTTCATTAACTCACAATCTACTGCACCATGTATCATCATCATCATCCCTTAAATTCTATGTTCCAACAAGAGCGCTCCGTTCAGCATCTCATTTCCTTCTTGAAATCTCCTCCGTCTGAGCTGCAAGATTAGCGAGCACATGCAAAAAGAGCCTTCTCGTTAGCCGGCTCAACTCTTTGGATCTCCATTCCACAATATCTGCGTGCTCAGAACGAGAGAAAAGGGTTCAAGAAGGCTCTAAAAGCATATACTTATTTTCACTTGCTTTGCCCTAAATGTAACCAACACTCAGACTCCTTGATAGTGGATTTGAGTATGCCCTACGCTAAGCTGGCCTCTGGACATCAGTGATTTTTTCGGCAAGTTAGTCTGTTGTCTAATTTTTGTCTATATCGATGTTAAATTATGTATATTGTTATGTTATCTGCCCCAAATATTTGGAGGGTGCGGGCTACAAATAGTTTTAGATAAAGAAATACTTATTTCTATGGAACTTCTAGACGCAGGCAGTGCTGTACAGATACACATATGAGAGAGTCCCTGGAGCTCACAATCTGGTCGAGATCCACACATATGAGCCAAAAGAAACTCTGGCAATACAGCGCAACCTGGCCGCGGATAGCGCAGTGAAGAGCCACTGCCACTCCTGTATTTTACTGTGGCCATAGGAGGATGAGGAGGGGACATGTGTCCTGCCTCTGGCCCCTCCCCATATGCAGCCTGCTTGTATTACAGGGCTGGTGCAGTAGTAAGTCTGTAATTTTGTAAACCACTTGGAACTTGGTCATTTTTTTAAATAAATACTGTGCTAAAAAGAGGGACGAAAGAATGTAGCTGGAGAGACAGCAAGAATGGAAGAGAGAAAGCTGGGGATTCAATGCACAGGAGGGAGTAGGAGGAAGCCTGAGGGAGGTAAACAGCTACAGAGAGGAGGAAGGGGGGAAGGAAAAAGAGGAGAGAAAGGAAGCAGGGCACTGTGCGGGTTCTGTGCGCCAAAAATCACCTTATAAACAAGGTGAGTCACGTGGCACCTACCTGCACAAAAGGCACATCAGTGCCTACACAGCAAACTGTGGCACTGACCGGAAAATACTGGCCCCCTGCCCCCAACCTGAAGGTGAGGGAATCTGGGAAGAACAGTGCAGCTGGACCGCACATCTCCTGCCCTGGGGTAGAGGTCCGAAACGTCCTCTCCACCAAGTGAGGCTTTTTCCTGATCACCTATGGTCAAACATTTACAATTCTGTGTTTTGCCTGTCAGGTATGATCCTCTGGCCTCTCAAATGTTGCATAGCGATGATCAGCCAGTGGCCTCAGCAAGTCACGTGGGCGTGTTCAGCTGGAGTGCTGCACACGTTACCCCTGTACCTGGCTAGGAAAGCTTCAGTGTTACAGTCCAACAAATAGGAGAGTCACACGTCTAATTCAGGAAAACATTACCTGCCTTCACCCCATGGATACGGAACTCGACACTGGTCTTCAGGTAACTCTCCATCAAGTCACATCCGCAAAACTGGGATATTTCATGAGAAGTGGTGGGCCTGGCAGCTTCCTGCTGCTCCTTTGGGTTTCCAGATCAACTGGAACCGGCTTCGGTTGGGCTACGGCGCCATGAGCCTCCATTCACAACTACCCAAGGGTTCCCCTCACCTAACCTGGCCACAGACCGCAGCTCCTTCTGGAACCCAGTATGCGTGCAGTTAGAAGGCCTCGCCACGAGCAATGGCTGGGGACTCCTTCCTTCCAGACACGCTGCTTCTGCGGCATCCCCAGCCAAGGGCCAGATCCAAACCCAGGTTTTCTGCACAGCAGAGCACAGAACTGCCATTGAGCCATCCACAAGGAAATCCCTGAGAGCAAAGGAGCATGTTTGAACCAGAACAGCTTCCTATGTCACCCCCAAGACTATAAACACTTTAAATGCTAATATCAGGATAATTAAAAAGGGGCATTCCAGAAAGGTTGCCTCCTCCTGTCACAGTAACAGTAAACTATGGAAGAAAAAGATCAAAATTGGCCCATCCAGTCTGTTCATTCAAGATTCTTCCACTTTAGTCACAGAAATATACAATAACCATATGCAACCCATCATTGGTTTCCCACTGTGGTAAACAAGGGTTTTGCATGCACTGTAATTTCTTGTTGTGTCTTAGGTTTGTATTTTTCCCCAGAGACAGCTCATTTCTGCTGGCTGCCCTGCAGGCGGTGCTTGACCTCGGCACTGTAGTTCAGACAGAGACTTGAGATACTGGCTTGAGTCATGAGGTTTGGACAGCATATATCTCTCAGTATCACTGAGGAAGCTGTAAGACTGGAACAGTGCCATTGGCCAGAAATTTATAACTGGTCAGAAGTTCATTGGTCAGAGACAGAATGCTAGTACTTTGCACCCTGATTGGCCCTTCAGATAGAAAACTAGCCGTGAAGTTGCTAGAATTCTCCAGTTTCAGCTGGGAGTACAGAGGGAATAGATCTTTGTGCTGAGAACCTGCTCCAACTCTGGTGGCAGAACATTTCCTGAAGGGCTTCAGGCATTGATAAGTAGTGGAAATGTATTTATTTAGTTAACTTTTACTGTTTAATCCTTATTTTACATGTTACTGGTTGCAAAGTAAATCTTTTTGCAGTTCACTGTTCCTGCTTTTTCTTAATTAACTCTTCAGTTTATTAGCTCTGTCCTGTGACTGGTTGATGATTCCAGCATTTTTTGGTTTTGGTCTGTAAGTGTATTGCTAGTAACTGTGTGACAGTTACTAGCAATTCACTTACAGACCAAATGTGGGGGTCTCAGTGTCCCTAGAAACAACCAGGAGATAGCTTGTGCATGGAGTTCTAGCTCAGAGGGAAGCAGGAACCAGCTAGTGGGTGGCAAGGGCAGCTCAAGGCAATCTGCTGCCTGAGGAGAGGGATGAGCTGGCACCCTCCTTGTCCCCCTCTCTCTTTTACACACACACCCATACACACACATACACTCATTCACTTCTCTCCCTCTTCCATACACACATGCACTCTCATTGTCTCTTCTCACCTCGATTCTCGTTAGCCACAGGAGCCTCCTCTTTCACCAGGCCCGTGAGACATGCACTCTACTTCCTCCTCCTCCTCCAGGAGCGTCGGCCTGCTCTGCCCTTGTTTAATTTTCAGTGCACAGCCTGACAACGTTGCTCCTCCTCCTCCTGCATCTTCAGTTTCTTGTTTCTCACGGAGGAGACGACGCTCCTGCTCGTCTTTCTTGCCATGAAGCACCAGGCTTCACGTTTTCTTCCCGGAGCACAGGTGCTGATGCTCCTCTTTCTTTGAGCGCGCGCTGTTCCAGGCCTTTTCTCTTCCAGCCTTCTGCAGCAAGGCGCCCGGAGTTTTCGGGTGTTGGCCTGGAGACCCGGCAACTCGTTCAGAATTCTGGAGTCCCCGGGCCAAATCCGGAGAGTTCCCAAGTATGAATGTAAGGCAGCCACGGCAGGGGCAGACAGTGTGAGGCAAACACCACAGCGGCGTTCTGAGGGGCATTTTCTTTTACCACCTCAAAATTCTGCTGCCTGAAGCAGCTGCCTCACCCTGCCTCATTATAGAACCGCCCTTGGTGGGTGAGAGGCTGCCAGTGTAAAGGCACTAGCACAGGTGCAAGTGGGTCTTGGCAGACTCAGCAGGATCTGCTGAGGCCATGGGGTTGACCCTGAGTGGATGTTATGGGTGGCACTGAGGCATTATGTGACCCCTATACCTTCCCCCTCTTTCTGTCCCAGTGCCCCACAGGCCCTCTTCTTCTCTCCACTTTTTCCTCCCGTAACCTAGGAGTCATCTTCAACTCCCCTCTCTCCTTCTCTACATATTTTCAAAACTCTGCTAAAATGTGCTGTTTTTTCCCCATAACATTACCAAAATCCATTCTTTCCTTTCTGAACACACTACCAGAACCCTTATCCACTCGTTCATCTCTTCCCATTTAAACTATTGCAACCTGCTCCTCACAGGTGTCCCAGTGAACCATTTCTCTCCACTGCAATCTACTCTAAAGTCAGCTGCGTGACTTATCTTTTGCCAAAGTCACTATACTCATACAGCCCATCTTCTGAAGTCACTGCATGGCTCCCTATCCATTCCTGCATACTCACCTACAAGAGCCTTCTCTCTGCGGCTCCTCACTACCTCTCCTACACCCCTCCTTGTGCGCTCTTCAGGTGACTCCTATCTGTGCCTTTCTCCTCTCCGTCTGGCTGCGCCGTGTGCTTGGAATTGTCTTCTTGAACCGGTGCGTCCTGCTCCCTCTCTTGCCATGTTTAAATCCCATCTAAATACCCATCTTTCTGAGGCTGCTTTTAAATCTGAAGCGTGATTGTCCACTTTCAATCTCACTGACTGATTTTGTCTTACTTACTAAGAAACTCCCCACGTCTCTTGACCTGTATGCCTTGATTAGGCTGTAAGTTCCTTTGTGCAGCAACTGTCTCTTACGTGTTGTTTGTACAGCACTGTGTATGTGGATTAGCGCTATGGAAGTGATGAAGTCCATTTTCAGCCGGATAAAGATATCCGGCTAACTAGCAGGGTATATTCAGCTATCTTAAAGTCAGGCGGTTATGTTAGCCGGCTAACTCCGCTCCTCCCCGTAACGTCCCATTTTATCCAGCTAAATTCTAGCCAGGTAACTAGTTTAACTAGAATTTAGCCAGATAAGGGCAAAATTTAGCTAGGTAAGCCATTTAGATGGATAACTATTAAGTTATCCATCTTAATGGCTTTTGAATATGGACCTCAACAAGTATAGCATGTTTTTGTTTATTTAAAATATTTATATACCACTTATCTAATTGCTAAGTGATAGTGGTCCCTTCCTCAGTTTCTTCTCTTTGTCCTCCTCCTCATCTCTCTTCCTCTCCTCCTTCTCTCCTCTATTCCACTCTTCCACCAATTCCTCCTGCGCAAGCAGCCCTATCTCCTGCATAGTGAAACCCCTCAGTGCGGCCTGCCAGCTGAGCCCTCGAAATAGTGTCTCAGCTAAAGAGTGGTCCAAGGCAGGCGCTATATTTTCGGCCTCAGCAAGCACATATTAAATAGCATGTGGAGGAGAACATATCACACTAGTTAGTACACGTGCTCACTAAAGCCTAATCTGCACCCAACGTGCTTTCATCATTTATAGGTGTGTTCGTGATAAATTTTAGTGCGAACAGGCCCTTAGTGGGTGGTGAGGGCAAGATTAACGGCCTTAGCATGCATGCTAAGCTTCAGTGCACAGGCCCTGTTATCTCCATGACAGAGGGCTACAGAGAAACAAAGCACACTTGATGTCAGAACAATATGATGGAAGAACAGCAAAACACTGGTTACCAGCAAAGGTGAGATGCATTGGAAGCACAGAGATAGATTGGTGCATGCCGGCACTCAGGACTCTCTCCTCAAAACTCACCTTCTCGCTGTCAAAATATCGGAGATAGTCTGTGTCGAGCCTGACCCAGCGCCTCTGATAGATGTATGATCTACAAGAAAAAGAAAGGTGACATCAGACAGGCTCCATGTCTGAAATCAAACAAGCCCCATCCAACACGCTGTCCCATGCCAAGAGACTCCAAGTCCTCATGGGTCACGCTCAAAGCCCAACACCATAACGCAAGGAGGAAGACCCGCTCTACCCAACCCAGTGAATGCCCGCGTGTGTAACTCTCTGTCCTCGGGGCACACCGTCAGACATTGCTGAGACCAGGCAAACTCGCTGCATTCCCGCCGATTCTTTCAGATGGTGCGAGTGAAGGGGGGAAGCAAAGTGCTTCTCGGCCCAAATGGATCCATTTCAGTCACTCAAATGAAAGGTCTTCACACCTTAAAATTTTGTTCCAATCGAGAAACGTTTAGAGAGGCAAAAAAGATTAAAATAGTTGCACGACATAAAAAAAATACTTCTTCCAGAATTAGTCATTCAAGAAATACAGTCCAGAAAAAAAAACACAGAACAACACTTAGGGATTATTGTTCCAGACGTCTCTCTGGTTCCTCTGTGTAAGGATATTTCACCCTTGTGCTGTGGTGTGGTTGACACAGCCTCGTAGATGAAGCTACGAGGCCTATGCTGGCAGCTGGCGAACACGCCCTGGACAGGGACAAGACTAGAACTTCACCAATACCAGTCCCGTTCCCTGCGAGTTGAGCCTCTGGATTCCAGGAGCCAGCAGGACTTAGGCGAGGGTCCCACAGGGCATATAGAGAGTGAGAACAGGGCACGGCCAAGGTCTAGACAGGCTACCAGGAGCTAGCCGGGGGTCAAGGCAGGCAGCCAACGGGCTTCAGGAAGAGTTTGTAGCTGAGATCAGTGACAGGTGGCAAGGCTGAGGTCAGTGGCAGGCAGCAGGTATGAGGGAGCTCCGGGTGGCAGACTGACGAAGGACCGGGATGAAGGGAAACCAGGGACAGAGCAGGCTGGACTGTGCAAGGCAGGACAGGCTGGACAAGGAAGGGCAGACTAGGCAAAGCAGAGCACGCTAGGCAAGGCAGGCAGGCACCAGAGGATCAGGAACAGCACACACTGCATCCAAGCAGGCAGACCCGCTGTAGAGGCAATTCTGTGGAGCATGGTCGGGCCTTTTCTACCCAGTTGTATGACGTCATCACCAAGCGCCAGTAGCCAGGTTTCCCACTGTGGGCACTTCATAAGGGGTCCCCGGGGAGCAGTGTTGCAGACAGCGTCATGGCAGTGTTGCTGCCTCTTTGGAGGCCGTTGACGTCCCGGGGTCAGCGGCACCGGTTACAGGACAACCCCGCGAACGGCAAACGATACACTCTATTACAAACTCTCCCTTGTACCTATCAGAGTTGCAACCCCTCATGAATGGCTCTCCTCTCCATCCCTGAGATGGAGACCCTCTAAAGTTAGCACTCAGACAGCAGTTTGCTAGGGCTCAGCAAGCTGCGGAGCCCTAGCATACTGCTGGGATCCCTGATCTCAAGCAAACTCTGAAAGGGTTCAGCTGCCTTTCCCATGGGGAAAAGGAGAAACTCTCCCACTACCAAATTAAAAAAAAAAAAAAACAACCAGGCACACTGTCTGTGCAGAAACACAAACGGCCTTTCCACTGGGAAAGGTGAGAAGGTGGAGATTCTGTCCAGAGAGCAGGCCTGCACCGTGCTGCCTCTCCCAAAACAAACTCCTACCTTAGATTCTCTTGACAACCCTTCCCCGTAAGGGCTGGGACATGTGAATGAATTGTGGGGGACTGTGAGAGTCCCCGAGCCCTATGCACGCAAAGGACAACGGACTGCAAGAGCACGCAGCCGGTGGTGACAGCTCGGGAGCCCAGCTACAAGCCTACTGCCTCCATTCACTGTCACTCTGAGCGGGTTCTCTTCTTACTCGGGGCGGGGGGAGAACGTAACCTGTACAAGCTCCTTCTCCGTACTAAACCGTGTGCCAGGCAAAGCCGTAGCATGCCTATGGGCAATAGGCGCCACTGCGAAAAGGCACCAAGGAGAGCAGTGCGGCCGGCGGGTCCTCAGAAAAAAAAAACAAAAAACATTTACATTGTTGCAGTGCATACAGAATTTGGCTTGTTGTGGTTTCCAGTTCAATTTTTGTCTGTACATTTCTGTTTATACTGTATGGTCTCTTTATTCTGTATTTGAGGGTCTATCTGTGTTTTGCATGTGTGACTGAAGTGAGTTATTCCATTAGTGTGTAGTTTCTGCAGAGGGATCTATAGCAGCTGGGCTTGTTCTGTTTTCCTAATAGGGGGTTTATTACTATTTTAGGCCTGGTGTAATATTTATAGTATTAACTTTCATAGGCGGAGTTGTTGCTGTTTGAGTGCTGGCAGTTAGTGCTGTTTTTATGTAGAAAGTCTTTTCACTCATGGCTCTCTGAGGGTCATGCCCTTGCCCAAGATGCATGACCGTAGGCCTAATACCATACAGATTCCAAGCATCTTTGCTGTTTTGCAGGGTTTTCTGGTTGAAACCTCAGCAGTGCATGTAAATATATTGTACATAATGTAAGTAATATTTTTACCTCAGAAGACTGTGCTTTGAATGTTCTTTTTCTTGTAAAATCTGTATTATAAATACATAATTTTTAACTGTGTGAGAAGAGGGGGTGATGGGGTGAGGGGTGCAAGGCTATGACGTTTTCCTAGGGCCTCTAAATACCCTTGCTCTGGCCATGGGCATTGCTATAAAACATTGAACAGAGTCTCCCAACTCGTGGTGTCATGTCTTGTGTAAAGGGGGAGTGTATAGATTTTCACTTGGCCATAGGCACCAAATTCCCTGGCTACGGTTCGGATGCCAGGTTCCAGTGTGAAATGACAGGATTTGGAGACATGGCATTCGGCTTTGTTAAGTGGATGCAATTCCAAGTCTGTTCTCACTATGGCTGTCTTCAGACATTTTATGGAATCTCGTCGCTGCAGGTCTCCTGTTGCCAGCCAGGACTGCTCTCTCTCTCTCTGGAGATTACGCCTGCTGCGTCTTGTCCCTTTTAAGAAATAGATCTCTTTGATCTGCTGCCATCGGTGGTAAATCCCAGCACCTGCCTTCCACACAAAAATCGTTTTGTTGGCTTTCCAGCCATGAAGATGCACGTCTCAGCAAAGCACATATTTCCATGCCCCAACTTCGTATAAAATGTACAAGTTATCTGTATGGGAACCTCTCTACAGAAAAGCCCTGCTGAGGGATTTCAAAGGTGCCCCATGGCCGCCAAGAGAAGCCCGATAAGTACGGGCTGCAGAGAAACGAGCCCTAGCAACACCTGGCATCGTGAGGGCGCTAGCTCCAACCCCTCTGCAGACTGTGAGCCAGCACTTCAGATGTCCAAGCCCTTAACTTATCACAGCCCAGCCACAGCCATCAGAAGGCACTCCTGCTACGGAGAGCTGCCAGCTATCACCCCAAGGGCTGCGTGGACCACCGGGCAGCGCACCCCCGCTGTCTCTGGGCAGATGATACATACCAGATCCCATGTTTGGCGGCATGATATCTTGCCATGTGGGCACGGCGACACCACCAAGTCTCCTTACACCACGTGTGTCCTCCACCATTCTTCTGCTCGTGATTCACCCTTTTCCCCTACTCAACCATCTCTTCACAAGTCATGTTTCCTTTCACACCTACTGCAAGATGTCTTACTTCAGAGATCAGGACCCGAGATTTCCCTTTCTAAAACCAAGGTAGGTAAATCCATCCACCTCTAAGCACAATGAGCCCGATATTCAAGAGACAGAGATGTGAAAGCTTTAGGAGACTATACTATTGAATTTAAAAAGTTTGATGAGCTCAGTGCCTATATTTAGGGACCTTAAATCACAAGGCCCCTAAAAAGTGGGTGGGGACAGAGCAGGGAATGAATTTAGGGACCTAGTGCTGATATTCAGGGCTAGGCGCCTTAATTTAGGTCGCATCAACAACAGTATTAATTTTTGGGGCCTCGAGTTAAGGTACCCAAAGTTACATAGAAACACAGAAATGATGGAAGAAAACGACCAAATGGTCCATCCAGTCTGTCCAGCAAGCTTAAGCCAGAATCTGCTGCACTGTGCAGATCACCCCCATGCTTATCAGATTCCCAGACCGTAAAAGTCAGGACCCTCGTTGGATGCTGTTTGAATCCAATTTCTCTTAACCGTTGCCATGGAAGCAAAGAGCAATGTTGGAGCCACATCAAAATTATCAGGCTTAGTAATTAAGGGTAGCAAAAGCCACAACAGCAAGTTACCCCCAGTTACCCCCATGCTCTTTTTTCTTTAATTCCATCCTCTAGCCTTTAGGGATCCACAGTGTTTATCCCATGCCCCTTTGAATTCCTTCACAGTTTTCATCTTCACCACCTCTTATGGAAGGGCATTCCAGGCATTCACCACTCTCTCCATGAAGAAATATTTCCCGACATTGGTTCTAAGTCGTCCTCTTCGGAGTTTCATTTCATGAACCCTAGTTCTATTGATTTCTTTCCAACAGAAAAGGTTTGACTCCTGCGCATCATTAAAACCTTTCAGGTATTTGAAGGTCTGTATCCTATCACCCCTGCACCTCCTCTCTTCCAGGCTGTACACATTCAGATCTTTCAGCCTCTCCTCATAAGTCTTCCAATGCTGACCCCTCACCATGTTATTTGCTCTTCTTTGGACAGCCACTAGCCTGTCTCTGTCCCTTTTTGAGATACGGGCACCAGTACTGAACACAGTACTCCAGGTGAGGCCTCACCAAGGACCTGTACAAGGGCATCACCACCTCCTTTTTCTTGCTGGTTATTCCTCTCTCTAGGCAGCCCAGCATCCTTCTGGCTTTAGCTATCGCCATGTCACATTGCTTCGCCGCCTTCAGATCATCAGACACTATCACACCAAGGCCCCTCTCCCAGTCTGTGCACATTAGTCTTTCACCCCCCATCTCATAAAGCTCTTTTGGATTGCCGCACCCCAGATGCATGACTCTGCACTTCTTAGCATTGAATCCCAATCGTCAAGTCTTCAACCACTCTTCAAGCTTTCCTAAATCACTTTTCATCCTCTCTATTTCTTCAGGAATGCCCACTGTGTTGCAGCTCTTAATATCATCCACAAATAGGAAATTTTACCTTCTATCCCTTCCGCCAGGTCGCGCACAAAGATATTGAACAGAACTGTTCCCAAAACCAATCCCTCAATCAGATTTATCGAGCAACCCACTGGATTGTAGATAGTTCACTAGCCTTTGTTTAGCAGCGACTCCATTACTTTTCCCACCACCGAGCTGAGGCTAACTGACCGGCCTGTAGTTTCCAGCCTCCTCTCTACTCCCACTCTTGTGAAGTGGGACCACTACCGCTCTTCTCCAATCTCACAGCACTACTCCTGTTTCCAGAGATCTCTTGAACAGGTCACACAGCGGACCCGCCAGCACATCTCTGAGCTCCCTCAGTATCCTGGGATGACCTCGTCAGGCCCCATGGCTTTGTCCACTTTCAGTTTTCCTAGTTCTTCCCATACATTGACTACTGTAAATGGAGTTACATCTACTCCACTCCCCTCCAATGTCTTCTCAACTAGCGACGGTCCTTCTCCAGAGTCTTGTTTAGTGAACACCGAACTGAAGTATTTGTTTAATATTTCGGCCATTTCTTCATCTCTTTCCACAACTTTCAATTTCACTATACCACTTCAGACCTTTCTCCATTCTCTGATATATCTGAAAAATATAGGCATCTAGACTCTTAATTAAGGCATCTTGTATCAGGTGGAATGCTCTACATGGAAATGCAAACTACACATTTAAAACCTTTCCTTGGTGTGGATTAAACTCTCCAAACTACAATATCCTGAAGAGCCTCTCGTGCTGTTATTATGGGAGTTTTGATTTAGAAAGACAATATGGTTCTAGAACAGGGATTCCCAGATCTATCCTGGGGCCCCCTACTACTGACCACTCGACGTTCACAGCACTGTACAAAAACACATCAGAGACAGCCCTGCTCAGTACAGCTTACAATTTAATCAAGACAGATATAGAGGACAAGAGGCTTTAGGAATTTCATTTATTAAGAAAATGATTACAATCAATAAGGCTATAAACGGGATAATTAGGTGTTAAGATTTAAAAGCAGCTTCAAAAATGCATTTTCAGAATGGATTTGAACAAGGTGAGAGAGGGAGCAGGATGCAGCAGCTCAGGAAGTCTATTCCAAGCACACGGCGCAGCCAGGTGGAAAGCACGGAGTCAGGAATTAATGGTAGAGGAGAAGGGCATAGATAGGAGTCACCTGACGGAGTGCACAAGGAGGGGTGTAGAGAGAGATAAGAGAGGAGAGGTAATGAGGAGCCGCAGAGTGAAGGCCAGGGGCGGATTAGGGTAAAGATCGGCCTGGGGGTTTTCCACCCAGGCGATGCCCCGTGGTCTGCCGAGCACAGGTCTGTCACAGCCGCGCTCGGCAGACCACGTGACCAGAGCGACCGGCCCACCGGGGGATGCCCGATCACCCGATAAGCCAATCCGCCCCTGGTGAAAGCTCTTATAGATGAGTAAGAAGAGCTTGAACTGCTTGTGGGAACGGATAGGGACCCAATGTATGACTTCACAAGAGGGGTTACGTGGCAAAAGATAAGTCACGCAGCTGAATTTTGGACAGATTGTAGTGGAAAGAGGTGGCTCGCTGGGAAACCTGTAAGTAGCAGGTTGCAACTGCCCAGGATAGATTTGGGAAGCCCTGGTCTACAGGTCAAAGGACAGAATTACAGTTTGCAAGAACCTCTTAAGAGTCAAACTCTAATCCCTGCATTACCACAGACTCTGCTGGTCAAGGCGCTTTATCTACCACATCCATTTCTTTGCCCTTCTCCCCTTCGGAAACTGCCAGCAGCTCATCTACCCAAAACCCCACAATCTTAAGCCCTTTGCATGCGCACCTCTGGAGGGCAGTGACAGTAAAGCACTCTGGTGTCCAGTTGCAATGAAAAGCATTTTGAAATCCATAATCCCCTTTATTATCTACCAGCCAGAGTCCTGGGTGGAGATTCATTCCTCTGCTAGATGCAAGCTTCAATCTGAGACTGTATTAATTTTTTTTTTTCTGAGTCTTTGACATTCTCAGGGATGCAAGAAATTCTCATCTCCAGAAAACCCCCCAAATGTGCAAGCTTTTCTTTACTTTCTTCAGCACTGAAGGAATCTGAACACAAAGCACACATTTCACGTTCTGCACGAGAAAACATGCAGGGCCGGAAGAGCGGAGGCCACCCGCCGCAGTGTTTTCAAGAGCGGCACATTCCTCAGCGGCTTGCTTGGAAACCCATGGCAGTATCCAGGGCAAGGGAACGCACAGCCCCTGCGGTTAATGCTCGCCACCCAGTCAACAATCATTCCTCCTCCGAGCTCTTCCGGAGCAGAGGCA
The DNA here is from genome assembly GCF_901001135.1 of Rhinatrema bivittatum. NCBI lineage: Eukaryota > Metazoa > Chordata > Amphibia > Gymnophiona > Rhinatrematidae > Rhinatrema > Rhinatrema bivittatum. The sequence goes on along the minus strand of NC_042619.1, from coordinate 14,951,958 downwards.
GAAGGCTGTAGAAAATAAGAAACCAGAAGGCCAGCTGGGAAGAAGAAAAGTCTCAGGAGCCGATGCACATCGCCTTTGACCCAGTATCCGAACCACACAGAACCCGGTTTTCAGGGGGCCCAGTAGTTCATATTCACGCTAGAATTCTGCACTAAAGACCGCCCAGCGGCGCACAGGACGTCCCGCAAACGCTCCTTCTGAAGGGGGCTGTGGGGTAAGGGGGGGGGGGCTCCAGACCTCCCAGCGGAACGCGAGGATGGGGACGACGGCGGGGGTAACAGTGCAAACGGAAAAGACCTGGGGGGGCGTCACTTGCCCAGCAGCCAAACCGGACTTCAGAATAAGCAGCAGGTTACGAGGCTGCCCGCTTCATGTGGCGTGCAAAAGCAAAGTGAAAACTGCCACGTCGTCGCACTGGAAGCTGGAGATTATTTCCCATTAAGTACAAACTGTTTTAGTTTGTTTTCTTCTGGGCTATCGTCATCTTGAAACTTCTTTTCAGTCACGGCTTTCTGGTCCATACGTTTTGAGGGTCATTTTCAAAAAGATTTGCGCGCAGGATCCTTCGGTTTTAGCCTTTTAAACTTTTTTTTTTTGCAAGGGGTGGTGCACGTGAAAACCCACACGACCGCAGACTCACGCGCACGTCTTTCTGCAGTCTGCAAAGAGGCGTTCCAACGGACGGGGGACATCGTTCCTGCGCACGCTTTTCACTCTTCCCGAGCACATGGGTAAATGTGCGCGCAGAAAGTTACAACAGCTCCACCCACGCAGGCGTACACCCGCCTGCTCCGAAAATTCAAGCTAAAGTCTGCAAGGTCCATATTCAGTCCCTGATAAATTTATCTGGCCAGCTCTGCCGGGATATTCGGCGGCAGGGGCGTGACACTTAAGCATACCCAGCTATGTTAAAATTAGCCAGCTGGGTTCAGTTGCCTTAACTGCTCTTTGTTAGTCCTAAACCTATCCAGCTCCGTTAGCTGGGTAATGCTAAAAATCGACATTTATCCGGGTCTCTTAGCTGGAGGTAACACCCACCCAACTCTCATCTGCTGGAGTCAGAAAGATACTGAGCTCCAGCAGAGGGAGCACTGGCTTATACTGGTGACGTCCCTCGAAGTCTGTTCTGACTCCATCTGCTGGACGGGGGACATAACCCACCGTCTGGACTGAATCTGGTACGTACAGGGAAAAACGAATCTATTCTTCCGGCTTTCCTGACCGCTTGCTAAAGAGACAAGAGCAACACCGCAGCGCAGGGGTCAAACTGGGAGAAAGTCCCTTCAGCACCCGGCTGTGCAGCGCAAAGTACCGGCAGGCTTCTCCACCTACTTTTTCCGCAGGTCCTGTTTTCCATGTAAAATAACAGGGGAGATTTCAACGTGCAGCCTACACACCCCCCCCCCCCCCCCCAACTCCTCCTCTCCTCCAACACCTCCTGCAAATGCAGCTAAACGTCCACGCGTGGTAGAACGCCGCATGTGCTTCCCGGCGGATCGACAGGTGGTTTCCACCTACACAATGGCTCCGACACTTGGCAGCCCCCTCTGCTGGGTATAAAAGCAGGCTGCGGCATGCTAGTGAAGATTTTTTTCTGCGTTCCCAGGAGGAAGGTTTGTGGTCACCCTTCCTGCCTGTAGAGAGCTGCTGTGTTCCCTGCTGCTGGACTTTTCCTAAGAAAAATCCCAACGAGACAAATAAAAAGGAGAACTGTGAGGAAGACCTAAATTTGTGTTCTGAGGACACCCAACCGCAGCCTTCACCCTGGGAGGGAGACACCTTAGGGAAACTGTGCGGAGACTGCAATTCTTTTTCTCACCAGTATTTTTGGAAGAAGTTTTACGTCCCAGCTAAGGAGGCCCTGCCCAGCTGGGAGCCTTAACTGAGCCAGACCACAGGGGGCGAGAGATTCCTTGCCCTGTAGCGAGAGACACTTGCACAGGTAAACTGGAGAACCGTGAACTTCACTTTCTTCAAGCCAAGAACTGGCGTAAGCAGTGCCAAATTGCTCCGTAAGAACTCCGACAGTAAAGATTTAATTGTGGACACTCAGTCTGAGCCATGTGGCCCCTGCCCTCCTGGCCCCTAAAGCAGCTTAGGTCTTGGGTAAATTATTCTTTTATTGTACGAATACCTGCCTCTGTGTCTGTCTTATTCCACCCCGCTGCCCTCGCTGGGACCCTTAGCATATTATTCGTTACACCACCTGCCTTCATTCTTCTTTGCTGGCTCCTTCTCCTTCCAGCTCAGTGGGAAGCAGCGGTGGGATCCTGCTGTCCCGAGCCTCCATTCACAACTAGCCAGGACCTTGCCCCCTCCCACTGTTCCTGATCTGGTTGTGGGAAGGGGGAGGGGGAGGGGGCAGGACCCGGAGACAGCTTTCAGGCACTGCTGACTCGGCCTGCATCCGAAGCTTTAACCTTGGAGGTAACGCGGCACCGTGAGACGGTCCGTTCTCGACGGATTGGCCGAGAGATGCCCCTGCTCTTTTATTAAACACCCCCCTCCCCTCACCAAGATGGGTCCCGCAGCAGCTCCGAGAGTGCAGACAGGATGCCTTCAATGCCTGCAGTCTCTCTGCGCTTGTATTAGATTCTCACTCAGCAGCACGTCCCTGTTTGCTGAAGTAAGGGGTTTGGGGTTTTTTCTTCTTTCTGAGATTGCCCCTTCTGTAACACTCCCCTGGAAACCATTCACGGCTCCAAGGAACAAAACCAGATGTTAACTTCTATTCCCAGCCAAGACTTTAGGAGAAACAGATCCTCTCTCTCTCTTTCTCGGATTAATGTACAGCTGGCGAAGTCTTGCCCCTCTCAAACACCGGCTGATTACTTACGGATGGCCAAGCTTTTCCGGGACAGAGTGTTTGGGACACCGTAAATCTCTCCTCTGGTGCCAATCTGGAAATGATAAAGATGGGGGGGGGGAATATCCCTGGCTACGTGCAAATGAAGGCTTCTGGTGCCAAGAGTCCAACCTTGGTTCCGATTCAGTTGGAAATGCAAAGGAGCAGGGGGGGAAACCAGAGCACCGCGGAGCCCATGGGCACATTTCGGTTGGAACATTCTGATGCACCGATAAGATGTGGTTAATGGACCCGAAGCCCAGGAATCCCTTTAAGGCCTTGACGAAAATCTCCCAAGACGGGACTGCGGCACAGAGAATAATTGTATCAGTTTGCCTTGGCTGGCACACGCTTGCAGTAAATGCATCGTCTGTACCACGCTGACTCTCTGCTAACCAGCGTCCGTCTGCCCTGTACCCTGCTGATAAGAAAGCTGCTATTTCACTTTCCACCCGAGTGGCTCTGAAACACACAACAGAAAGAGCAGATAAGGAGCCTGAGGCCCATCTGCTCTGCCCAGTTTCATGTCTGTTACAATGCTGCAGACCCCTCTGTCTGATCTCTGGCCGTCCCCTCATAACTACAGATCCTCTGCACATACCCCAGGCTTTCCTGAATCCAGTTACTACCTCCAGCACCATCCCCGGGAGGCCATTCCACGCATCCACCACCCTGATATTACACCCGAGTCTACCCCCAGAACCTTGTATCATCACCTCTTCCTCTACACCTCCCATTCTTCTGAAAAAGGGTTTGCCTCCGTGTGCCAACAGGAATCGCAATGAACGATAAGCAAAAACACAGAAAAAGGACAAAAGAAAATTCACAAGGAAGGATTCAAAGCCAGGACCCCCAGCAGCGATAACTCAAGCCCCCTTGCTATTGGCGCCAGTACTGGCAAAGTATGATGGTTCTGCTTGTCCTGTTCGTTAATGAATATCAGAGCCGTTCGTTTATACGCCAGATTCCAAGCAATAAATCAAGCACAGGGATTCAGTTCCCAGATATCATCAACGCTTTTCTCTCAAGTGAGGCCAGACTCAGTTGACGTGGAAACAAATGGCAACCTTGGGGAATCAGCATTTTGGCTGATCCAGGAGATTGTCTGTGGCGAAAGATGAAGCAACTGCACCGGCCGCACAAGACAGAGAGCAAGTCATCACAGCCCCTGTGCTTGATCTGCCGAGGCTGATACACACTAGGAACCAGTGTCATTTGCCAAACCTGTTTCATGAGTGAATCTGTAAGTGCCACCTTCTTTCCCCCTGCCCCCTCCCATCCAGGGGAATTTCCATTTGCGTGTCACACCAACGGGCAAGAACTCTGCAGGTCAGTTTACTGGCACAAAGACTTCACATGCTGTGACAGCTTCCCGTTTAGCTGTTATCGCTCAGGCGTCATCTTGGATAGTTCAATAAAAGCACTGGCCCAATGGGTAGCGATGGTCAAAAAGACTAATGAAATATTGGGAATTAGGGGGCGATTTACACACCAAACAGAAAGCCTCACTATTCCATTAGACCAGGGGTTCTCAACCTCGTCCTCGGGTCACACCACACACCGGGCCAGTCGGGTTTTCAGGATATCCACAGGGAATATGCATGAGGTAGACTTGCATGCACTGCCTCCACTGTATGCAAATCTGTCTCATGCATATTCACTGAAAATATCCTGAAAACCCGACTGGCCCGGTGTGTCCCGAGGCCTGGGCTGAGAGCCCCTGCGCTGAACAAATCCAGGGTGCGCCCACATCTTGAAGACAGTGTGTAACTTTGTCTCCCCATGTCAAGAGGAGCACAGCACACCTAAGACAGCAAAGTCGACCCTGGGAACTCCAAAAAGATCACCGACTCTTCGACTTGGAAATGAGGCAACTGAGGGGAGATATTTTGGAGGCGGCAGAATATCATGAAAGGGGTGGGGAAAGGAAATATGTCTCATTGTACAAGAACTATCAGACGGCAGCTTTCGAAAGGAGCAAAGGAAGCGCTTCTGCCCAGGAGGAGCAGGTTGTGGAGCCAAGTGGTATGATGGAGCAGAAGAGAGGACGTGATCAATCACAGGCCTTTAAACCTAAGTAAGGGACACCAGTTTGGGTTCAGTGCATCCTTAACTGTGACATCCGGCACCTGGGAGAGTGTGACGGGATGGACAAGACTTCATTGCGTCCAAGTCGAGAGCTGGGAAAAACGTAAGTCTTTACGCTTTATCTTCAGAGTATTTATCCCGCTCGTCCTCCTACGGGAGCTCTCCGATCTTACCCGCCTCCGACATCTGCAAGAAAAACCTACAAGCCACATTCAACTGCCTTTCACCAAAGCTGGGGAATCAAATCCCTCAAGAGTTACCCACAGAGACGTGCGACTTTGCCTTCAGCGAGATGAGCAATGCACAACTTGGCTGCTCAGACAGACCTTCGCTTAGGACCTGTGTAAATGGCGTCTCCTCTCCTTACTATCCTGTCCATCCCAATTGGTTCTACTTGGGGGCAGTTCCCAAGGCTTCCTTCAGTTTCTCTCTCCCCCCCCCCCCCCAGACTCTTTAACAGTGGGCTCACCTGCTTTCCGCCCTCCATTCACCTGTACTTCTTGACCGCCTCGTCTCTTATCAAGGAAAAAGGCGGAAAATCAAATGAAAATAAACAAACGCACAAATCCGAACGCGGTCTGTTCCTTCTACACTCCCTCTACGCCCCAGTGCTTGCTACCACCGGAGCAGGGAGACCAGAGGGTCCCTTCCTCTGATCTAAATTTGGAAATGATTCATTTTTACGTTCCAGTGTGTATGAAACAGCGCATCTTCAGCTGAACAAAATCATTTCGTGAAACTTCGTGGAGGGGGGAAAAAAATCACGTTGGGTGGGAGCGGTCGGGCATTTTCCTGAAAGAGCTAAATCCAAAGACCTAACACAAGCCCCCCGGCACTTCTGACAAAGATTTTTTTCCTTGTGCAATTTTTTTTTCCGTGGAATGTTTTTCCTTTCCAGATGTTACAAGAAATTTAAAAATTAACTACACCACGACTGTGCCAGCCGAGTGACTTGTAGACTCTGACCTTTTCCCGAAACTTAAATCTGGCCCCGGCTCCGTCACTTTCAGGCCGATACTGTAAAGTGCGCTCAGCTGAGCGCACCGTTTAACCCGCTGTTGGACACGCGGTTTCGACGTGCGTCCACTACCCCTTACACTGGTAAGAGGTTGAACACATCGAAAATGCGCATCCAACCCCTGCCGAAACCAATAGCGCTCGTCACATGCAAATGCATGTTGATGAGGCTATTAGTCATTCGCCCAGGATACCGAAAAAAAAAAAATGTGCACTTGAACCGCACATTTTACTTAATATATATACTAGCGATATTAAGTCGGAGGAACCAAAAGGTAAGAGAAAAAAAAAGATTTAAAAACAATAAAAAAAAAAAAGTGCCGGCTGGTCACGTTAGGAAACGGGCACTCAAGTGAACCCGCTGACAGAGCCACCTCTACTGGGCCAAGGAGGTGCTAGGGACGCCTAATCATCCCCAACGCCTCCTTTTAGCACAACCCCTCGTTTAGATACGGGATCGCGCGCACAGGAGAGGTGGCTGGGTGTGCGTTGCGAGAGCGGGCGCTCAACTGGGAGCACCCATTCTCCTGAGCACTTTACAGAATCGGCCTGTTTGTTAGCAGAATAATTTACAGGGCCGGATTTACAACGTAGGCGACCATAAGCTCTGGACACGCCCCCCCCCCCCCATCCCCTTCTGAAATCCAGAGGGTGCGGGGGAGGAGGGGGGGGAATACCTCCTCCCGCCCCAGGAATCATCGGGGAATTGCGTGCCCGGCTCACGGACCAGGCAGCGCCCGGCCCCCCTGCTCCAGCATGGGCTTTCCGCTAGCAGGGGTGGAGGGCCGCACGCGCTGCGCTCGGTTCAGGGGGGGAGAAGTTCCCGCCGCGGGCCCGGAGGAAGAAGTGAGGGTCGGCGGTCCCCGGACGGCGCTCATCAAAACCAGACACCGGAGGCAGCTGCCCTTGCCTAAATCCGGGCAGACTCGGTTCACCCTGCCTTACTCCACACCTCCTAGCCAGTCTGATCGGGGTGTTTAATGCATTCGAGTGACTCCAGGAGGACGTCGGTGCCCCTCCACTCCAAGCACGGGGGGGGGGGGGGGGAGGGAGAGAGGGGGGGCGCGAATGCCCTACACGCTTGGTGCAAACCGCACGGGTGCTTTTATTCCTGAGCTTTGCACTAATGATTAAAGCAGAATGACGCTGGATTTTTGCTTTCATTATAAATTATCCCCCCCCCCCCGTGCTCGCTTTCTTTGTGGATGATTTCACATGCGAGGTTGAGGTCCCCAGCCTCCCCAGTCTGCTTCGGTTCTGCGCTCTGCTCTAGCCAGAAGCCAGCCTGAGAAATGGCATCTGTACAAGAAGGGCTGCCACCAGCCTGTGGTTCTCAGGGTTATTTATAGTCACGTTTCTATTTATAGATTTTACATTTACATCTTTTTTTTATCTTGGTGGATAACGAAAACTTGCAAAGCAGCACAGGCAGGAGAGGGGAGAGTTGGGGGCAAACTTTAAATGATACTTTTCAGAGAATCCCATCTGGGACCCAGCTGAAACAATAACGTGACAGAGCTGGGATTAGAACTCAAGTGCAGAGAGATAAAGTGACTCGCCCAGAGTCACAGAGCGGGGATTAGGACTGGGGGCCAGGGAGATAAAGCGACTCGCCCAACGTAGCACAGACAGCCAGTGGCAGGGCCGGGATTCGAACCCAGAGACTCCTGACTTCCCGCACACAGGCTGCAATGTGCCCCTCCCCTTCAGGCCTGTGTGATTAACCGTGCACGACCACGCGCCACGACCAGCACTTACCCCTGGGGCGGGTTCTTGTCCAACCAGCCGGACTTGATGACAGGCGAGTTAGCGATGGAGGCGTCGGCTCCGTCCATGGTGCCGCTGGACACTCTGGATCTGCCGGGCTGTAGAGTGCTCAGGCCCTGCTCATTCCAGCCGTCGCTAGGGAGCGGGAGAAAGCAACAGCGCAATGAGACGGGGACATGGAGACGCGTCACAGAGCCGAGAGACTCCAGCGCTCCTTGACCCTCCCTCTCTCTCTCTATTGCTCCCATTCCAAGGGAAGTTGTTTGTCTGAAATGTTGAGGTTGTTAGGGAACCTCTGTCCCCGTTTCTTTAAATGATAAACCGGTATGATGTCCCCACTAATACCGGTATATAAAAGTTTCTAAATAAATAAATATAAAAGTTTCTAAATAAATAAATAAGTTTTTCCTCTGACACTAACCTCCTGCTCCAGCTCAATCAGAACCAGCCTACGTTGGGTCACAGTACCATGAGCCCCTCACAACTATCTGTTTGTATAACCCTTCCCCCCCCCCACTGCTCCAAACATGACAGTGACGGTCCTTGGCCAAGAGTCCCAGACCACGGCTCCCTCCAGAACCCGGCATACGTGGACCCTAATTTCGACCACTAGGTGTCGCTACCTTGCAATGACTGGGACTGCCCCTCCCCTTCCCCCAGAGGCTGAGAGCGCTGCCTCCTTCGCATCTCTGGCCGCAAGGGCCAGCCCTGAGATAACGTCTGAGTGGCCACTTGATGACGCTTCCCTGAAAAGCTGGCAGCCTCTTCCCCCTCTCCTCCTAATCTGGCAGGCCAAGCTGGAGTTATTTTACTAAAGCTAAAGAAGATCTGAAAAACCAAGGGAAAGCCAGCCCATTGGTGCCTAGCCAGCACTATAACCCAAACACAGAGAGACTGAGGAGAAGAAAGAAGGGACAGGGGAGAGAATAGAAACATTCAAATATCCAGAAGGTAGTAAAAGCTCAGGACCATGCAGGCAGGGAGCGGGGGGGAAGCTGAAACGAATGTGAGACTGAGAAACTACAGAGGACAGACACAAAAATCTCCGTGGCGGAGGGAGGGAGAAGTTCACAGATGGGAGTAAGACCTAGGAGGGTACGGTAAAGCCGGCACACAGGGTCAGGCCATGGACCGGGTGGTCTTTATCTGCTAGCGTCTCTGTTTCTGCAAGGCACGCCAGACCTGCAGGGTGGAAGCTTCCCCCTGGAAACGGGCGAGGTCCAGTCTCCGTCAGCCGGGCCGCAGTCGGGAACCTGCAGCGCCTTTCCCGTCAGACCGGCGCACGCAGCCATGTCAAAAGCTCCACTCCCACGTGCGTCGCGCTCCCTCCCCCACCCCGAACGAGGCAGGTGCTCCCCACTGCTTCAGGGAGGCGGGCCTGGGAGAAGGAGGGCTTCGGGTCCAAGCCCCAGAACCAGGCCGGCTCCTCTCAGGACCTAACGTGGTGTGCCGCTGCCCAGGCACCAGCGCTCTCTCTGGGCTTCATCGGCCCGTCCTCTCCTCTCCGTCCAGCGAGCGGGACGTCGCCCTTCCTCACGCCCCCCCCGAAAGCTCCCGCGGTCGGCGGTAGAACCGAACCCCCCTCGCATCCCCATTCAGCAACGCTGAGCCCCTGCCGCTGGGCGTTTGTTCGGTAAATCCAAGGCGGGGGGAGGGGGGGACGTCTGCTGGATACGTCCAGAGCAGAGCAAGCAAACAAAATGAAAATCTGCACTCGTCTCCCCGCTCCTCTCTGCCAAGTTCCCGTGACCTCACGCAGTCCTGCCAGTAACCAGCTTTGTTCCTTCTTGGCAGCTTTTCACCAGAGCTCAGCTAATGAGTTTCCCTGCCAGCATCCAAGCGTGACCGCTCTCCCTGCATACATAGAGCCAGCGTCCCAGAGTAAGGCGCTCTACCATCCTGGAAGGACGCGCCCTGCTGACCACTGGCAAAAGTGCACCGAGGGGGGGCAGGGGGGCTTTACTCTTCAGGACCAGCTTTTAGGGTCTGCGGCCACACAGGGTGAAACACACGAGGCGGCAACGCCACGCCGGCAGCCTCTTTCACCTTCGTAACCTTCCACATCATGTGGGCTGGGGAAAGAGAGGGGTTCGAGGTAATAATAGTGCTGGGCAAAAAAAAAAAAGAGACCTTGGTCAGGGGGAGGGAGAGAAGGGGGAATGATGTGCTGGAGCCACCACCACCACCACCAGGAGGCAGCACTGTGCCACAGCGGATAACGCTGAAGGAAGGGGGTCACCAAATTCACTTTTCCCCAAAGCTGACCCTCTTGCTCTCTCTGCTGCCCTCTGCTGCTTAGACATGGAATCCACTCTGGGCCCCAAGGTGGGCGCCCCCAGTGTCTCCCCCCCCCCCCTGCAGCAAGTTACAGAAGGCCTCGCTCTCCGGCCAAGCACCAGTTTCCCAGCTGAAGGTCTTGGAACCTGAACTTTGCAACCTTTTCGTTTCAAATGGAGGACACAAGAATAATGGAGCTGGTAGGGGATCCAAACTGCTCACCCACAGGGGTATTTAACAGCCGGAGAATAAACAGGATCTCCCAATACGCAGATCAAAAGTAGCTGCATAACCCAAAAATGATTCTACACAGCTGCCACGGGTGTTCAGCGTTAGCGAGCCACGTTCTGCCGCCACAGGCATACGGTTTTAGCAAGTGACACACTGCCACCCCCAGGCATACATTAATAAATCACACCCTACCCAGTCTGCTGCCACTGGGTGTATGGCAAGGGGCATGGTCCGCTGCCATAGATGTACAGCATTGGTGAATCAACTTCTGCCACCGGGGACATCCAGCATGAGTTATGATTTGCATGAAGCAGCAGTTACTACCCTTAACAGAAGGCAAGGGGGTAACCTGCACGGAGCGGCAGTTACTACCCTTAACAGAAACATGGGGGTAACCTGCACGGAGCGGCAGTTACTGCCCTTAACAGAAACATGGGGGTAACCTGCACGGAGCGGCAGTTACTACCCTTAACAGAAACATGGGGGTAACCTGCACGGAGCGGCAGTTACTACCCTTAACAGAAACATTGGGAGGTAACCTGAAAGAAACGGCAGTTACTACCCATAACAGAAACATGGGGGTAACCTGCACGGAGCGGCAGTTACTGCCCTTAACAGAAACATGGGGGTAACCTGCACGGAGTGGCAGTTACTACCCTTAACAGAAACATGGGGGTAGCCTGCACAAAGTGGCAGTTACTACCCTTAACAGAAACATGGGGGTAACCTGCACGGAGCGGCAGTTACTACCCTTAACAGAAACATGGGGGGGTAACCTGAAAGAAACGGCAGTTACTACCCTTAACAGAAACATGGGGGGAGTAACCTGCATGGAGTGGCAGTTACTACCCTTAACAGAAACATGGGGGTAACCTGCACGGAGCGGCAGTTACTGCCCTTAACAGAAACATGGGGGTAACCTGAAAGAAACGGCAGTTACTACCCTTAACAGAAACATGGGGGGGGGGTAACCTGCACGGAGCGGCAGTTACTACCCTTAACAGAAACACAGGGGTAACCTGCACGGAGAGCAGTTACTACCCTTAACAGAAACATGGGGTGACCTGAAAGAAACGGCAGTTACTGCCCTTAACAGAAACATGGGAGCAACCTGCACGGAGCGGCAGTTATTACCATGAACCACTTCCTGGGCAGACTGGATGGACCTTTTGGTTTTTATCTGCCGTCATTACTTTTATGTTTCATTACCTTGCTGACACAGGTCTTGTATTTACTTATTAAGTGCCTGTTGTCCTAATGTGGGTGCAGCCACATCCCCTGTGCACCCGATGCAGTATTTAAATGAGAGGAAAATCGAGGCAGCGTGAAAAAGGGCGCGCTAAGGCGGCATTGTGCGTCTCTGGCACTCAAACATTTATTGCATCGGGCGCCCACCACTGCAATGGGCGCCTGTTTTGATCGCGCTTCTTTTTGGTTATTTTGTAAGGTGCTAACTTCAGTGCAGAAGTTTATTCTATCAGGCGCCACTGCTAGGGGCATCTAAATTGTGCAGTCATAAGAAACGTGCACTTCCTTTTGATAAAATAAATGTACATATGTTTTTCTCCACTGCAAGCAGAGAATTAAAGAGTCACAACGATACTAAGTCCGGCTTTTGGGCGCATTGCATTGGGCGGTAACAAATAATCAGGCCGATACAGTAATTTACAGTACAGTAAATTATAAGAACATTTTCTTATGTTCTTATAATTTATCTTCGTTCTCCCCCTCTTTTTTCCTTCTCCCAGTTAAGGCAACCTTGTTATAATGTAACTTTTATGCTCCTTCTAAATGTCTCTTGTTGAATTGTTGGTTATAGTTCTGCTTAGTTCGATGTAAACCGAGTTGATTTGATCTGTATCAAGAAAGTCGGTAAATAAAAGCCTTAAATAAATAAATAAATACAGTGTGCTCCGCGTTAGCTTTACTCCTTATTCAGTAAGGAGTAATAGCGCGTCGAAAACATGAATCCCCCCCCGAAACTAATAGCGCCGGCAACATGCAAATGCATGTTAATGGCCCTATTAGTTATTCCCGCTCGATACAGAAAGTAAAATGTGCAGCCAAGCCGCACATTTTACTTTCAGAAATTAGCGCCTACCCAAAGGTAGGAGTTAATTTCTGCCGGCACCGGGAAAGTGCACAGAATATCATGGTGATATTAAGTCGGAGGTTTCAAAAGTTAAAAATTAATTAAAAATTTAAAAAAAAAATTTAAAAGCGGCCTGCGGCTTGAAAACCGGACGCTCAATTTTGCCAGCGTCCGGTTTCCGAACCCGTGGCTGTCAGCGGGTTTGAGAACCGACGCCGGCAAAATTGAGCGTCGGCTGTCAAACTCGCTGACAGCCGGCGCTCCACGGGCCCTAATTTGAATAATTTGTTTTATTGAATCGCGCGCGCAGGAGAGTGGCCTGTGCGCTTGCCCGCTCTCCCGCCAACTTCACCGTAACGGCCTGAATGTCTTCATCTGCGTGGAATTCACACGCGTTGGGTGCACGTTTGTTAGGGCGCGCATTTTGGACGCGCTCATCTCCTTACTGTATAACCACAGATAGGAAAGCGCTTCCCAAAGCCGGCCACGTGCGAAGAAAGCCAGGAACCCAGCGCCGGCGACCGCCGCCTTCAGAGCTGGTGCAGAACAGCCCAGCAGCAGAGCCGCGCGCCGCGGGAAGCAAGGCTCGTTCCGCAGCGTGCACGGTACGCAGGCAGCGGCTCCGTCGCCGTAAGCAAGGCTCGTTCCGCAGCGTGCACGCGGTACGCAGGCAGCGGCTCCGTCGCCGTAAGCAAGGCTCGTTCCGCAGCGTGCACGGTACGCAGGCGGCGGCTCCGTCGCTGTAAGCAAGGCTCGTTCCGCAGCGTGCACGGTACGCAGGCGGCGGCTCCGTCGCCGTTTAGCAACCCCAGCCGGACACAGACAAAACCCCGCCGCTTTTAAATGTCCTATCGTCTACCTTTTGAAAGCGCACCCCTTCCGACAAGCAACTCTTCCGTGCCCGCCTCGCCTAAAACCGACAGGCAGGCTGCGGCAAGGGGGTCAGACTTCTAAAGCGGCACTAACCCTGCGGGGTCCCGCCCCCCTCCCGAGTGAGGGACGGGGGAAGGCAGCCGGCAGCGACTCTTGGCGGGGGCAGGTCAGGGCTCGCTTCTCTCAGCTCGGCACAGGTCCGGGGGTTTCAGAGAGGGAGGCAGTGAGCAGAGAGAGGGGGGGAGAGGAGCGGTCCGGAGTCAGAAAGAATAACGCGGGGGGTCGGAGAGGGAGGCAGGGAGAGAGGGAGGCAGGGAGAGAGGGGAGCACGGCAGCGGTCCGGAGTCAGAAAGAATAACGCGGGGGGTCGGAGAGGGAGGCAGAGAGGGGGGAGGCAGGGGGAGAGAGGGAGGCAGGGGGAGAGGGGAGCACGGCAGCGGTCCGGAGTCAGAAAGAATAACGCGGGGGGTCGGAGAGGGAGGCAGAGAGGGGGGAGGCAGGGGGAGAGAGGGAGGCAGGGGGAGAGGGGAGCACGGCAGCGGTCCGGAGTCAGAAAGAATAACGCGGGGGGTCGGAGAGGGAGGCAGAGAGGGGGGAGGCAGGGGGAGAGAGGGAGGCAGGGGGAGAGGGGAGCACGGCAGCGGTCCGGAGTCAGAAAGAATAACGCGGGGGGTCAGAGAGGGGGGAGAGGGAGGCAGGGAGCGGGTGGGGAGGGGAGCACGGCAGCGGTCCGGAGTCAGAAAGAATAACGCGGGGGGTCAGAGAGGCAGGGAGCGGGGGGGGAGGGGAGCACGGCAGCGGTCCGGAGTCAGAAAGAATAACGCGGGGGGTCGGAGAGGGAGGCAGGGGGAGAGGGAGGCAGGGAGAGGGGGAGCACGGCAGCGGTCCGGAGTCAGAAAGAATAACGCGGGGGGTCAGAGAGGGGGGAGAGGGAGGCAGGGAGCGGGGGGGGAGGGGAGCACGGCAGCGGTCCGGAGTCAGAAAGAATAACGCGGGGGGTCGGAGAGGGAGGGCAGGGGGAGAGGGGGAGCACGGCAGCGGTCCGGAGTCAGAAAGAATAACGCGGGGGGTCGGAGAGGGAGGCAGAGAGGGGGGAGAGGGAGGCAGAGAGGGGGGAGAGGGAGGCAGCGGTCCGGAGTCAGAAAGAATAACGCGGGGGGGTCGGAGAGGGACGCAGGGGGAGAGGGAGGCAGGGAGAGGGGGAGAGGGACGCAGGGAGAGGGGGAGAGGGAGGCAGGGAGCGGGTGGGGAGGGGAGCACGGCAGCGGTCCGGAGTCAGAAAGAATAACGCGGGGGGGGGGGGGGGGGGGGGGGGGGGGGGGGAGAGGGAGGCAGTGAGGGGGGGAGGGGAGCACGGCAGCGGTCCGGAGTCAGAAAGAATAACGGGGGCGGGGGGGGGGGTCGGAGAGGGAGGCAGTGAGAGGGGGAGGGGAGCACGGCAGGGGTCCGGAGTCAGAAAGAATAACGCGGGGGGGGGGGGGGGTCGGAGAGGGAGGCAGTGAGGGGGGAGGGGAGCACGGCAGCGGTCCGGAGTCAGAAAGAATAACGGGGGCGGGGGGGGGTCGGAGAGGGAGGCAGTGAGAGGGGGAGGGGAGCACGGCAGGGGTCCGGAGTTAGAAGGAATAAGAGGGGGGCGGGGCGGGCTCACTCGTTGCTAGGCAGTGGCAGTGGCTCGCGAGGAGGACGTTTGAGCAGGTTCCCGCCTGCCCCGCAAGCGATGCCCCAGCGCGGGAGGGGACAAGCTTTATTCTTTTTTACTGACAGTCTTGGGGGGGGGGGCGCGGGTTGTGTGTAATTTTCTTGTTGTTAATCATTTGTATGAAGTTCACAACACCAGCCTGGAAAGTCTCCCACTGCCCGTGCTCGTTCGCACAGCGGCCGCCCCCTGGTAACTCATTAAACTGTCGGCTGCGCGCCTTCCCAGCAGACTTGCCTTTTACCAGATGTTTTGTTTTTGTTTTGTTTTTTTTTAATTTCTATTTATAGTGAGGTCGATATACAAAAGCCGTTTAGACGGACGGCTGAAAAGGTTAACCGTCTAAATGGCTACCCAGCTATATTCAAAGTCGCATGCAGCTAAATATGAGCCAGATAATGACATATGCGGCTACAGTTTAGGCGCATAAGTCGGGGGAGTTCCCGGGGCGGGTGGGCAGCGTTTCCCAGCAGAGCATAGTTATGCAGCTCACTCCCATATTCACTTCCACAATGCAGCAAAGTTAAGTTGGCCAGACATACTCATCCTGCTAAATTTAAGACAGCTGGGGATATACAGTGCACAGCCGTGCCTATCCCTGTTAAGTTAGCCGGATAGCCAAGTTAACTAGCCGACTGAGTATCGGCCCCTGAGTTTTCGCATGTGTAAAAGTGTGCGAACCTCCCGGTTGTTCTCTCTCTTCCAGCTCACGTTCTCACTGCAGGCGGCAGCCAACTGTCTGGATTTTTTTCTCTCAGCTGTACAGATTTTGGGGATATTGTGCAGAAAAAAAAGGGGATGGATACAATTTTCAGTGACATCTTGAATTTAGCCCTCCACCTGCAGCTCAGCCCCCCGATCGTGCGCTGTGGTAGCTGCTCTACACTTAAATACGTGTTCGATGCATTTCCTTTGTGTCACTACATGGGGGCCGATATAAAAAGGCCTGCGCTTAAACTGGTGCTATTTTTCTGCCCATATTTTTTTCTTGAGCGCGAGCAGCAAAATCTAGAGGTCCTGCAAGGATGTAATAAAGGAAGGTTATGCAAAATTCTCGCTAACCGAATACACGCGCACATACACGCGCTTAAGGCCCCATGTGGAAACCCGCGCAGAAACCATGGTTAATGATCGGGGACTGATTCTCAGAGCGAAAGCCTTCCCCTTTCATACAGCAGAGAAGTTGCTGGTCCAGGAGTGGGACTGAAGGTGGCTACAGCAATGTCGAACCCTTTCATGATCTGAGTCCGGGCGCGTGGGAGCCGTAATGGCAGATGCCGGTGAGCGCCGGGCACTGCAGCAGAATAGTCCTAGAGCTCAGTTGATGGGTATGCCCTGCACCAGTCTCCAGCATCCCCAGCAGGGCAAACTGATCCTCTCGGGCCCCTCCTCTCTTCCCCAGCGAGACCTTGCCTTCTCTCTCCCCCTCTTCTGCTTCCGATCCTCTCACTTCTGCCACGCTGTAAAGCCTTCTGCCGCTGTTATTCTTCGGCCGAGACGCAAATTGTACCATGGGCGTCAGAAAAAAGTGCACGTAATCCATGAATCCATCAGAACCGCATGGATGCACAACTACCCTAATGCCAGCAACGGCGTGAAATGGCCTCCAGACAGGCGCTTTCACTTAACTCCTGCCCCGAACCAAGCACTAAAAAGCCCGTAGTAACTGTTCTCCCTTCTGGCGTGGCTCCCTACGTTATTAATAGATAATTAATAGATAATTGCCTCCTTTACATGTCATTTGCAAGCACTCACGCTAAACCTGGCGCGGTTTTTGCACTCGTTTTTTCTGCGCTAAACACGTTACTGCATACACGCGTAAGAATAGCATGGAAAACCATGTGCAATTATGTGCGCAAAAACCCACGGCAGGTTTATTAGATCGGCCCCTTAGACTTCAGCCCAGGATTTAATCAGAGGCCTAAAAACAGTTTACAAAACAGTCGTTTGGCCCCCTGGGCCGGCAAAAGTAAGCCATCTTTGCTCCAAAAAAGTAGGCTCGGCCGTAACATCAGAAAGTATTCTCTCTGAGGCAGGGACAAACAACCGAGCGGAGGCGACAGAGGCAAATCAACAGCAGCTTAAGAAATCGGGGCAAGTAGAGAGGATCCTTAACGGAGGCAAAGTGAAGGGAAAACCAGAATATGTTTGGGTCTAAACTGGGCCGAGGAAATGGGTCCTTATCCGCTATTCTATTCCCTGCTTTTCTAATGGTGAAGCGTGGCATTAAAAGCTGCATGTGGGTAAACCCCATCAGTGACGATATTAAAAAGCATCTACAAGTATTCGGAAATGTGAAGCCTGGTAACCCTATGGTGTGGCTGTTACTAATCAGCACCTCCTAGGGAGTGCAATACTCAGTGGCCGGTGGCAGCTTGCAGGCCCAGGGGTACCTGGTTTCTTTTCAACCTGCATGTGGGTCAGATCCACGAGACGTTTGCCGCCTCTTTTTCCCCATCAGCAGTGTGCATGCTTTTCCTCAAAAGTACCACATGCAGGGGTACTTTTAAAGATGGTTTTATCACAGATAAACAAAATGTTTACGCGCAGAAATCCCTTTAAAATCATCCCACTAAAACACAGTGTTTACCATGGGCAGAATATAATAAAAAGTCGCTCTCTTTCGAATGAAGGATGACATTCATCAGGATTGCTTTATCTTCAAATGAGCGAGGAGCCCAATTCTGGGCGCCTAGACACTCTTCGGCACGTTGTTACGCAGGGGAGTCTGTTTCGCAACCTTTGGTCGATTTCCTCTTTCCTCCGCTGTCCTGCCTCAATTTTGAGTCATTGGGCCTTGAAGTGGCAGATGCCTTGACCGCAGAGGTGCTGTCAGGCTGAATAATTAGCTTGCTTCTCCCAACAGTTGATGTCAATAGCTACGTGAGCGTGCCTTTGTACCGATCCTTTTAGCCACCTTTAGAGCACTGGCCAGCAGACAGTTGAGAGAGGAGAACCTGGTGAGAAAGCAATATTTGGGCAACCACTCACAGCGGCCCATGCTTCATGCCTGTTTCTCAAAAGCAAGGTGGTCACAGCTTCATGAACGACCCTCATGCTGGCCCGGTGCTCCTCCCATTGGATCCCCAGGAAGGGATATAAAGAGCCGCTGGTGGACGCCCTAGAAGTTCTTAACATGGCATTGGTAAACAGTCCAGGTTTTTCTTTGCACAAAGGAAAATGGACAGCATGACAGCCTTGTAACTCAAGGCCTTCATTGGCTTTTGAAGGTTTTTGTTTTCAAAGATGAGCTGTCTCAACCTGAACAAGGCGGCGCTAGCACAACTAACCTGGTGTTGAATTTCCTTGACAAGAAAGGCGACTGTCGAGATTCTCCCTGGTGGGATCCATCCCAACTTCCACATAAATAGCACAAGGAATGTTCAGCTGGCCTGGGGGAAGTGGGAAAAGGACTCATCTGAAGGAATGTCAAACTGCAGGAACACAGGGCCACTGTTTTTATGGACAATCAATTATTTTTGTGGACTTTAGGTACGTCATAATTAGCTTGGGTTTTGGGGTTTCTTTTGCTGACTACCCCTAAATTTAACTATGCTTGGCAATGCTGCTTCCAGAGCCCATCTGCGACAGCTCTCATAGGCCGAAGAAGAGAGATTCAGGCAGCCCGTGCTCTCAGGTGGCTCCAGTCTTAGAACTGACGTGGAACCTCTCTGACGTTACCAAACACATTCAAACTACAACTGAGTCTTACATCAGCTACAAACCACTCGTGCGCTGCCGCTTTACTGCCAGGTGCAAGTACTGAGCAGGAGGCCTCCATTTAGGGAGCCACGATGAGTGGCTCTTAGGGACTCTCCACGTGCCCTTTCTATGCCACGGGCATTAGGACAGAGTTAAAGCTGCGTCTGCGAGGAGAGTAACCAGAGGTTCTCTCCGGGTGGCACTTCTGTGGAGTGGCATCTGGTCAGGGAATCCCAATCTGGTGCCACAGAACTTTCTAGGGCTCTGCGCATGGAGGTAGTCACAAGACTGCTGTTTTATAAGTCAAAACTATATTAAGACCCCAGTTTATTTTTTTTTTGTGGTGGGAGCTTGGGTGAGAGGTTTCTCATCCTCCTCAGACTTTCAGCCCATTCAGCTCTTGCCTCAAGCCCACTCAGTGCCATTTAGGATGGGGGTGGGAGTGCGATTTTAGGTGGAAACATACTGGGCTTCATTTGTGATGGCCTGGGGCTCAGCCCCATTTTTAACCCCCTTCAGTTACTGCAGTGAGGGGCACAAGAGGGGGTCCCCTGGAGGCAGCCAATATAAGTGACCCTCTTGCTGGGACTCCCAAGGAGCTGCGATGTGAATGCCGGAGGAGTTCCTGAAGAGCCTGGCCTCTGGAAAAAAAACAGGGCCATTTTTTGGACATCAGAAGATTCTAACCTCTTCTGTTTAGAGATTTGCAAAAGTAAACAAAACACCCTCCATCACAACAGAGGCTAGCTGAGGCCTGATCTCTATCATTGTTCTAATTACAGGTTCTCTCACTTCTGGCTCTGCAGGAGCCATGGCGAGGCAATCAGCAGAGGCGTCAGCAGAAAGCCACTGCTCTCAGGAGAGAGAAAAGAAGGAAAAAGAGGAGAGAAACAGAGAACAGAAGAAATAGAAAAATGCAGAAAGCACAAAGAGGAGAAAGAGAGAATAAAAACTGAATAAAAAATAATGAAACCTTGAAGAGAGAAAAAAAGTATGCTAGGAATTATTAGGAAAGGAAAGGAATGGAAAATAAAACAGAGAATATCATAATGCCTCTGTATCGCTCCATGGTGCGACCTCATCTTGAGTACTGTGTGCAGTTCTGGTCACCACATCCCAAGAAAGATATAGCAGAATTAGAAAAGGTACAGAGAAGGGCGACCAGAATGATAAAGGGGATGGAACAGCTCCCCTATGAAGAAAGGCTAAAGAGGTTAGGACTCTTCAGCTTGGAGAGAGGCAGCTGAGGGGGGATATGAGAGAGATCTATAAAATAATGAGTAGAATGGAACGAGTAAACATTAATCAGTTGTTTACTCATTCAAAAAGTTCAAAGACCAGGGGACACACAATGAAGTTACTGGGTAATACATTTAAGACAAATAGGAAAAAATGGAGAAATTACTTACCTGATAATTTCGTTTTCCTTAGTGTAGACAGATGGACTCAGGACCAATGGGTTGTGCTCCCCTGCCAGCAGATGGAGACGGAATCAGATTTCAAAGTGGACGTCTCCCTAGATACCCCCCTGCAGTGACCTCAGCCCTTCGGTCTCCTCTTCAAAGGCCACTGTGGACATACTAATGAAAAAATTTGATTAAAAATTTGATTAAAAACTGATAACTGTAATTGTACTCAACCAATCCTAAACACTGAACCCCAGTAAGAATATAAGTACCCTGGATCTAGGGACTGGGTGACGGCTTACCTGTAATCTCTTGGATTCTATATCCACTCCACGGGTGAATCCTTGGCACTATTATTGGGCGGCCAAGGGCAGGATGCAGAGTCCATCTGTCTACACTAAGGAAAACAAAATTATCAGGTAAGTCATTTCTCCATTTCCTAGTGTGTAGCCAGATGGACTCAGGACCAATGGAATGTACAAAAGCAGGAGGCTTCCCACAGTCCGATTAACACCACCCTTGCAAAGGCTGCATCCTCTCGGGCCTGTTCGTCCAGGCGATAGAACCTGGAGAAGGTGTGCAAGGAGGACCACGTCACCGCTCAGCAGATATCGATGGGAGACAACAGTCTAGCTTCTGCCCATAAGACCACCTGAGCCCTAGTGGAATGAGCTTTAACCTGAAGGGTAATGGCTTTCCTGCCTCCACATAGGCTTCCGTGACCACCTTTTTAATCCAGCGAGCTATGGAAGCCTACGAAGCTGGTTCATCCTGCTTCTTTCCACCATGAAGAACAAACAGGCGGTCCGTCTTTCGGACTGGTTCTGAAACTTCCAGATACAGGACCAAAGGTCTACTGACATTCAAATGATGAAGGAGGCAGTATTCCTCCATGTTCTTGTGCTTATCTAAGGATGGCAACGAAATGGACTGATTCAAATGAAACGCCAAGACTACCTTGAACAAGAAGGATGGAACAGTATGAAGCTGTAATGTTCCTAGAGTCAACTGGAGGAATGGTTCCCAACATAAGGCCTGTAGTTCAGAGATGCAACGTGCAGAGCATGTAGCCTCCAGGAACACCATTTTCAAGGTTAATCAATGCAAGGAAAGACCACACAGCAGCCAAAAGGAGGGCCCTGCCAAAAATTCCAATACTAGATTAAGATTCCACAAGGGAACCGGCCATCGTAGGGGAGGCCAAAGGTGCTTCACCTCTTTCAGAAAACGGGCCACGTCCAGATGAGCCGACAGGGAGATTCTATTCATCTCACCCCTGCAACAGGAGAGAGCCGCTACCAGCACCTTCAAAGAGTTAAGGGCCAAACATTTATTCAAGCCATCCTGCAAAAATTCCCGAATAAGTGGGATTTTGACCGCCCAAGGGAGGATACCACGATCCTCGCACTAGGCCTCAAATACTCTTCAGACTCGCACATATGTTAGGGATGTAGAGAACTTCCGAGCTCGGAGTAAGGTGGCAATTACTGCCACAGAATATCCTTGCTTCATCAGGCGAGCCCTCTCAAGGGCCAGACCATAAGACAGAATTGAGTCGGATCCTTGAGAAGGACCAGGCCCTGCTGTATAAGGTCTCTGTGTAGTGGGAGGCACAGGGGGTCTCCAATAGGAGTCTCCACATGTCCACATACCACAGACACCTGGGCCAAACTGAAACTACTTGTAGGACTAATCCCTTTGGTGCTCGATTTCTGCGAATGAGGGCCACGGAGAGGAGGCATATAGCAACTCTTCTTCTGGCCAGGTCTGAACCAGAGCGTTGATTCCCAGGGACCACGGATCTCTTCTGCAACGAAGAATCGGGGAACCTTTGCATTGTGAGATGCGGCCAGCAGGTAGATAGTCGGGAGGCTCCAGCAATCTAGTATCAGTTGAAAGGCTTTGGCCAACACCCCCCACTCTCCTGGATCCAGGCTCTCCCTGCTTAGAAAATCTGCTCTGACATTGTCTTTTCCTGCGATGTGGGAGGCTGAGATCATCTGTAGATGCATTTCCACCCATTCCATAAAGAGATCTATCTCCTGTGACACTTGCTGGCTCTTGGTTCCAACCCTGGCAGGTGATGTAGACTACAGTCATTGCGCTGTCCAACATCATGCAGACCACTTGACCCTGGAGTCTGTGGCTGAATTTTAGACATGCCAATCTGACTGCTCGGGCTTCCAGGCGGTTGATGTTCCAGAGGGCCTCTTGTTCAGTCCAACGTCCCTGGGCCAACAGTTCCTGACAGTGAGCTCCCCAGCCCTGGAGACTTACATCTGTCATGAGGACAAGGGCACACCCCTGCTCAGATGAGCTTCCTGCAGCCACTACTGGAGCCGAGAGCATACTCCCATCGGCAAGTGGAGGCGAATCAAATAGTCTTGAGTCTGTGGGTTCCAACAGGACAGCAGTGAGCGCTGGAGTGGTTGCATGTGTGCCCTCGCCCATGGCAGCACTTCCAGGGTCGCCACCATCAAACCGAGAACTAGGAGATAGCTCCACACCGTCGGGCATTTCGTGCTCATTAAATGACGCACCTGGGACATCAACTTTCTTATCCACGTGGTCAGAAGTAAGACCTTGCCCTGCTTGGTGTCAAACCGGACTCCCAGATATTCCAAGGACTGGGAAGGCTTGACACTGCTCTTGTCCAGGTTTACTACCCAACCGAGTTCCTGAAGCAAGGAGGTCACCTTGTTGGTCATCCGGAGACTCTTCTACGGAATTAACCCGGATCAACCAGTCGTCCAAGTATGGGTGCACCAGGATTCCCTCTTTTCTCAATGCTGCTACAACGACCACCATAATCTTGGAAAATGTTCTGGGGACAGTGGCTAGGCCAAAGGGTAGTGCCCGGAAATGATAATGGCGATCCAGTACCACAAAGCATAGGAACGTTGGTGTTCCTGATGGGTTGGAATATGTAGGTAGGCCTCGGATAGGTCCAGGGAGGTTAAGAATTCTCCCAATTGTACAGCCATTATCACGGAGTGTAAGGTTTCCATGCAGAAATGAGTCACTTGTAGATGTCGGTTGACACTCTTGAAGTCCAGGATGGGGCGAAAGGAACCTTCCTTCTTGGGTAAGATGAAATAGATGGAATAATGCTCCATATTTTCCTGGGTGCAGTTACTGGGATTATGTAGCCCTCATCCTGAGGAGCCTTAAGAGAGTAATCTCCACTGACTGCTTCTTGTGCTGGGAGTGGCAAGGAGACATCATGAATATGTCCTAAGGAGTGCTGTGAAATTGCACAAATGACCTCCAGTACCCATTTGTCCGAAGTGATCTCAACCCACCACTGATAAGGGGGTCGACTGGCCCTCTTCTATCTCCTCATTCTGAGGATGAGTCGGCAAAATTTCATTGGTGGGTTCAGGAAGGCCTGAACCCGAGCCTAACCCTCTCTTGGGCTGTCAAATACAAAAGGACTAAGACCTCCCAAAGAGCCAAGACCTCTGAAATGTCGAGTTTCTGTAAAGGTGAAAACATTGGGAGCCCTTGGATCGGCCCCTCATAGGTGAGGGGCACTGTAACCTCTTCCTCTTATCTTCTGGTAACTGGGGACTCACCCCATTTATTGGCCAGCTTTTCCAATTCGCTTCCAAAAAGGAGTGATCCTTTAAAGGGCATCTTTGTAAGACTGGCTTTGGAGGTTGTGTCTGCTGATCAATTCCGCAGCCATAGCTGTCTTCTGGCTGCCACCACGGAGGCCACTCCTCTGCCTGAAGTATGGAATAGATCAGAGTTCACGTCTGCTAAAAAGTTGGTGGCGGGTTCCATAACCGCTCTGGAATTCACCCCAGCGTCATCCACCTCCTGAGAGAGAAGAAGGCATGAATGAGCTACCAGGGCACAACAAGAAGCAATCTGCAAGGTTTTTGTTACTGCATCAAAGGCCTGTTTAAGGATGGATTCCATCTGTCTATCATGTACATCCTTTAAAGCCGCTCCTCTCTCCACTGGGATAGTTCGCTTAGAAACAGCACAGACCAGGACATCCACTATAGGGAAATGCAAACATTGTCTTACCGCCGGGTCCAGTGGGTATAGAGCTTCTAACGCTCGCCCCCCTTCATTACTTGTTTCTGGGGCATCCCATTCCAGTTCAATCAACTCCTGGATGGCTTCCAGTACCGGAAGACCCTGAAGATCCAGCGTCTTCAGAGTCTGGGAAACAAAGTCCGGCAATTCGTCTCTATGAAAAAATGCAACATGATTCAATACGGTTCCAACCCAGGGTGGATTTCCCCTTCTTCCAAGGGGTCCAGATCGTCCGCTTCGTCTTGAGTCATCTGGGTCCCTACCAGGGATGCCCTTGGTAAGGCGAGGCATGTCTCGAGGTCTGCCGAAGGGATTGGGAGAGGGAGGGCTTACCAGCTAAGTTTCTGTCTGGACAGGGGCAAGTGTGGCAGTAGACTGCGCCTGCACAAAGGCTTGTAGACCCTAGAAAAATTCCACCCAAGAGAAGACAGCTGGGTCCATGTCCAGCCCAGGAGGTACTGGGGTAGGTGCCGCTGAATTTTCCTTTCCCATGGATGACCCAGTCAAGGGAGTACTCAGATCCGAGTTACTTCCAGTTAAGGCTGTGGCTAACCCATCCTCTGAATGGGATGAGCCGGGCTTAAAGTATGGGGAAGCCAACCCTCCTTGGGCTTCCTCACAGTGCTGGCATAAGTTGGAATCCAGGTCAGAATATGAAGCCCTAACGTGACCAACATAGCAGAGAGAAAGGCGCTTATGTTTCTTGGCTGTCGGCACCATTGGTGACGGTAACTGTGTGTTCTATTGGCTCGTGCTTAAAATTTTTATTTTTTTTTATTTATACACACTGATTTTGATCACCTAGGCGGGGCACGGTGAGGTGCACGCACAGCCCGTGCGCCCGGCTTTTCCTGAGATATGCGCTAAGTAAGTTGTGCGTGTATGTATGTGTGCGACGTTATGCGCGCAATGCGTGCACAGACCCAACGCGGTGTGCATACCGACATTCTATGGAGGGCAATACGGCACGCACAAAGACACGTGCAAGATGCCACCGCTGTGGCCTATCACGCGGTGTGCCGACCAAGCCTAAAGCAGGGCCTAGCCACTTGGAAGCCCACTTCCCCTTACCCCAAAGGGATCGGGAACGACATCAGTACAGCGCGCCAAACAAGGAGACCAGAGGAAGTCTTACCGAGACCCCCTCCAAACATCTCTGAATCGGGAAGTAAATCATCATCTTTTATTTTTTTTACTTACCTGGGCTCAGCACTTTACGACCAAAGCCCTCCCACCAGCTGCGGGAGGAGGGCTTTGATCGTCACCGCTGCGCTCAGCTTCCTGCACCCGCTGCTTTTCAGTTGCTTGAGTAGCAAAATCCACCCCGGGGACCGGCTACCGAACCAAGGCACACCTCTAAGGGATCTCGGAAATTGCCTCAGGAATTCTCATCTGGGGGAAGGACCTTTAGATATCACCGCAGGAGAGCGGGGCTCAATTTTCCTTCAATTTAGAATTTCTCCTTTCAAAAAGTACAGCAATCCCCTAGGGAGAGGTTTGTCCACCATCTGCTGGAGACGGAGACTACCAAGGGGCTGAGGTCACTGCAGGGGTGTATGTAGGGTGACATCGGCTTTGAAATCTGACTCTGTCTCCATCTGCTGGCAGGAGAGCATAACCCATTGGGCCTGAGTCCATTTGGCTACATGCTCGGAAATATTTTTTTACTCAACACATAATTAAACTCTGGAATTCACTACAGGAGGATGTGGTGAAATCTGTTAGCGTAAGGGGTTTAAAAGAGGTTTGGACAAGTTCTTGGAAGAACAGTCCATCAACTATTATTAAGGAGGAGTTAGGGACATCTGTACCATTAAGCCTGATACTTTTGATGCAATGTCAACATTGCTCTCGTCTTCCATGGCAAGGGGTAAAGGAAATTGGATTCAAACAGAAACCAACGAGGGTCCTGAATTTTAAGGTCTGGGAAACTGATACGCATGGGGGTAATCTGCACGGTGTGGCAGATACTACCATAAGCTTGCTGGACAGACTGGATGGATCATTTGGTCCTTTTCTGCCATTTCTCTGTTTCTATATTTCTATGTTTCACTGCTTAACTCTGCATGGGATCTATCAACCTTTTGGGATCCTGCCAGGTACCTGTGACCTGGATTGGCCACTGTTGGAAATAGGGTACTGGGCTTGATGGACCTTGGGTCTGACCCAATATGGCAAGTCTTATGTTCTTAAGAGAACAGAGAGAGAAGAAACAAGAAGTGAAATTAAGAATAAACAGAGAAAAAATAATAAAAGAAAGTGAAGGAGCAAACGAGATTAGAATGAGCCTGCATCTCTACTCTCTCTCTTATTCTGTTTCTTACTGTGACCTCTCCTGTTAAGCTTCCTGATATGATGTTAATGTCAAAACCAATAAAACAAAGCTTGAAAGAGTGAAAGGAGAAAGAATAGAGCAATGCAATCTAAATAGAAGTAAGCAAGTTGCAGAGAAGGCTGCAAAGGGAAGAGCAACAAAGATCCTCTCCTACTTTGCGGCCACATCCTCATAGTCTTCAGAGTCATCCCCAATCATGTCGTCATCACTGATCAAGCTGTCGAGTCTCGCGGAGCGCTTTCCTCTTAGGATCGCAGATTCCTCCTATGGAGATAGAGAGAGACTTGTGAAGGTTCATTCCCCAGCAACTGGCTCTTTGGGTAAAGAAATACATAAGAAAAAAAGCTCAAACAGCACCTCCCCACTGAGGATCTGGGCCCATTAGTGGTCAAGAAGCCAAACACCGATGGCGGTCCATGCAACCGAGGGTGAAGCTGCTCATCAGGACTTTACACGAGTGACAGACACCAAAACTGGGCAAGGAGTCATTTTATTCTGATATCATGGGAGCTCAACAAATCAGTTATCAGATGGGTAAATCTGGGCACCACAGTTGTGATGAGGCGAGCTCTCACAACCAGAGACAGCTCAGGGAAATTTAAAAAACGGTGGCAAGCAGCTTCCTGCACCCGCTGCTTGCCACAGTTTGCTCAGAGGGGGCTGAGCTGGAGAAGGAGGCGCAATTATCAAAGAAGAAGCAAAGATTTAAAAAGGTCCGAGGCGATGCTGGGTTCTGCAGTCCTGGAGATCTCCAGCTGGCAGGGGGGAATGGTAGGAACCAATACGGTGGCAGAATTCAAGCAGAGATGGGAAAGAAAGCAAGGGACGTTAATAATGTCAGAGGGAGAGAGACGACCAGAGATGGAGTTAAGAGCTGTGATAGTGCAGCAGGCAGGGTACAAAAGAGCAGCTGGGGGTGGACCTGCTGGTCCTCTTCTCTTGACGCTTTTCTTTGCGGCTCATGCCACACTTTCTTGAATCCCGAGACTGTTTCTACAACTGCAGTAGCCAAAGGCTTGCTAAACGTCTGAAACCTGTCTGAGAATATTAAAGGAAGCTGCACCCGGACCGAGCCATCGTGCGATCGCACGCTGTTCCCATCACAGCTCTTCGATTTCTAACCGGATTATTCTTCTGAAGTGCCACATTTGTCTTCTCCCTGTTTCTAATCAGGGACGCTGCGTTCTTCTCTAAGTTCCACATGCCAAAAAGAAACCATAATCCATTGCCTACCTCGATCCCTACCTTATCCACCATGCTCTCCCCGGGAGCCAGTGGCGCCTGCACCACGTCTTCATAATCAGGCTGGTCTGTGGAGAGACGAGAAGAAATATTCTAAATCGTTTTAAGAAACTACAACAAAATACAAAAACCTCCCAGGCATACTCCAGCCCTCTTCTCCTTCCCTCCCTGATCAGGCTCGCCCAGGACTGCCAGAGATTAAAATGCTTGAGGGACAGTGACGGGGGAAATGCATGAACCTCCTATGGACAGGCTCTGATGTAGAGGAATTCACGGGAGTGCCAGGACACGGAGCACGGGCCCTCCAAAGGAGTAATGGCCAGAAACTCACAGCCAAATCTTTTCTAACTGCTGCCAGCTGGCTTTGTGGCTGTACGAGCCTTCGGGCAAAATCCAACAGCTCTGCTGGCAGGCCTGAATTTGGTGGCGCCTTTCTGTAGGAATCAGAAAACGGCTGGACGCACGCCCATCCCATGATTGCCAGCTGACAGCTCCGACCCACAGCGCTATCCTGCCATAGGACTCCGTTTAGCTATGCGGGTGCCTGAGAGAGGGCTCCTGAGCTCCCCTCTCTTCTCACATGTATAATTAAGGCATTTGAGCCGCACTGACCTCGGAGAAAACTGGAACCTCAGTGGGATGCGATTCCATTTATTGGGCCAGCAGGAAAAAAAAAAAAAAAAAGAGGTGGCAGTGCGTGAGGTTCTGAAACCAGACAGGCCCCTCTTGCATCTGAACACGGGACTCCTATAGTCTCGAAAGTTCATCAGCCACAGCTTCTTTAATTTTGGTCCTTTAAAAGATATCACCACCTCACAAAGTTCAATTTTAAATGTTAAACTAATGATATTTAAAAATTAAAATAAAACAAGAAAGTTTGATAAACGTTCGAGTTTTGAAATCTAGTTCCTGGAAAGTGCATGTCAAAAAGATTTTTCTACCAATATTTGCGAAGTTCATGGGAGGATGATAGTTCATCAGAGCCCCCTACAGGCATCACAAAGATACATGTAAAGCATGAATACAGAACAGACAGCTAAACAGCGGATCTTCATCGGAGCCCCATGCAGGAGTCACACTGATACACATAAAGCATGAATACAGCACAGACAGCTGAAGAGTGGACCTTCATCAGAGCCCCATGCAGGAGTCACACTGATACACATAAAGCATGAATACAGCACAGACAGCTGAAGAGTGGACCTTCATCGGAGCCCCATGCAGGAGTCACTCTGATACACGTAAAGCATGAATACAGCACAGACAGCTAAACAGCGGATCTTCATCGGAGCCCCATGCAGGAGTCACACTGATACACATAAAGCATGAATACAGCACAGACAGCTAAACAGCGGATCTTCATCGGAGCCCCATGCAGGAGTCACACTGATACACATAAAGCATGAATACAACACAGACAGCTGAAGAGTGGATCTTCATCAGAGCCCCATGCAGGAGTCACACTGATACACATAAAGCATGAATACAACACAGACAGCTGAAGAGTGGATCTTCATCAGAGCCCCATGCAGGAGTCACACTGATACACCTAGAGCATGAACACAGCACAGGCAACTAAACAGCGGATCTTCATCGGAGCTCCATGCAGATGTCAGACTGATACATATAAAGCTTGAATACAACACAGATAGCTAAACAGCGGATCTTCATTAGAACCCCATGCATGTGCCACACCGATACACATAAAGCAGGACTTCAGCACAGAAAGCTAAACAGTAGATCTTCATCAGAACCCCATGCTTGTGTCACATTGATACACAAATAATGAATACAGCACAGACAGTTGAAGAGCGGATCTCAGAGCTCCATGCAGACGTCACACTAATACATGTAAACCATGAATAAAGTACAGACAGCTGAACAGCGGATCTTCGTGAGAGCTCCATGCAGATGTCACACCGATTCATGTAAAACATGAATACAGCACTGACAGCTAAACAACAGCAGATCTTCATCAGAACATTTTGCAATATCACGCTGACACACGGGCATGAATACAACACAGACAGCTGAAGAGATAACTCAGAGAAGTAGATTTTTGAGATAGGTGTGCACGTTGCATTGTATACAAATATAATACAATGTACAAGGTGAAAAAAAAAAAAAAAAGAACAACGAATTTAGGGATATAAGCCCAAAGGCAGGCCGGAGAGCCAAAATCAAAGAGCTAAGTTGGCATTCAGAGCCTTCTCGTGGTTATTGCTGCTGTAAGCAGCCTGGGGTGAGGCAGTGCTCCAGGAAAACCCCTTCTATCAGAATCGACAGAAGCATCATCCCTAAGTGGCTGCTTCTTATAGGGGTCGGGGGCCAGGAAACTCCCTTTCTCAGTCATCGGACAAGAGCCCAGGGTACAACAGCTCACAGAATCACTCTGCGGCAGGGCCCAGGGCAACCAGGGGCTCGCCCGGAATCTGAACACCAACTCCGGGCCATCAGGAGCCGGCTGACCCAGTTTGGGGGTTTACCCTCCCGGAGGTAGGAACTACAAGTCCCTGCATGCAACGGGGCCTGCCGCCGCTGTCTCCGAAGAAGCGGAGCCCCGCGTGAGAGCTCACCGAATTCTGGGGCTGGGGGGCGGAGCCTGGGCGGCAGAATCCGAGGCTGTGGCTTCGCCCGGGTAACGAGGACCGGCGGGGGCTCGGCGTTCGGCGGCTCCTCCTCCTCGGCAGAAAGGCTGAAAAACACCAAGGTTAAAAGGTCATGACCCCCACGCGCCGACAAACCATAACATCTCTCTGCCACGCCTGCAGGTTCACAGGAGGGGACGGGAACAGCAGCTCCAAAAGACCTTCCTCCCCTAGCCGGCTGTTGGATTAGTGGGGAGCCCGGTATGGGGCCTGCACAAATCTGCAGAAATGAGCTGCAGGGGGGCTGAACCGAGGCACTGCAATTCAGCGCAGGCAGAGGCAGTTACCTGCGCAGCAAGATTTCACTGCACAGGTTAATTTTGTTTCTTTTAACTCCCCCATGCACTAAGCTAATGTCGCGTGAGTTCCAAAATAATATGCGCTCGGCTCGGACTGAACGCACATTTCGGGATGGGAGCGCTAAGAGATAGTCGGGTGGCGCTGGGAAGGGCTCTTGCCCTTTTTTTTAAGAGCAGAGCGCGAGGAGAAGGAGATCGGGACTGGAGCTTGGTCTGTTGCCCCATTTTCCCTGCTCAGCTTCTTAGTTTTTGGTTTTCGGGGGGGGGGGGGGGGGGGGGGGGGGTGGGGGGGTGTACCGAGCTGTCAAGCAGAAGCACAGACTGCACACATCAGCTATGGGCACATCATTGCACTTCTCTAATCAGCGCGGGAAATGTAACTCCATCGCTGACCTCTTGGAAAACCCATGCCCTTATTTGCATGGGATTTCCATACGAGGGCGCTAAGCAGTACTCCGTTTTCAACCCAAATTTTGTGCAGGTAATACTCTTTTCCACATCGGCAGTAAGCTTAACTTGAACAAAATGTGGCTTCAAGTTTTGCCTCAGCCTGACAGTTTCTTAACGCCCGATGCAGTAAGCTAATATATCACTAATTGAAAAATGATTACAGACCAGAAAATGAGTGCAGATATGCTTAGTGTACATAAAATAAGATTTATGCTCAGAAAACATTTTGTATGCACTAAAGCATATATGATTTATGCATACAAACCAGCAGTTAAGTCTACAAATGTTTCCTAACAACAAATCTCTCTGCACTGGTGCTAACAGCTAATGGTTTTCTTAACATGGGACTTAAATGGGTAATCACTAACTCTGTGTGCACATTTTTCTGTGAGCAAAACTCCCTCCTGCAGCAGGAGTAAAGGACACACAGAAAAAAAAAACAACTACATCGGGCTTCCAGGGACCTGCTGCTTCAATGGGATGAGTCAGTGAAAGGCAGACAGAACCTAGCTCAGCAGCGCCATCACAACTAAACAAAATGGCTTCCTCCATGTTTTCTAGAGCAGATGATATAGCGTTATCAAACATCTTGAAAAAATGGAAAAAGAGTGGTACCCATTGACCCAATTCCTAGAGGGGAAACCTTTGTCTGGCCCTGCTGGTACCCTAAAAGGAGGAGCCCAGAGGCTAGAGCAGCAAGCTGAGAGCCAGGGACACCAGGCTTCAACCCCCACGGCTGCTCCTTGGGACCTTGAGCAAGTCACTTCAGCCACTGTTGCCTCAGCTACAAACTTAGGGCCTCATTCACCAAGCATTTTTTCCCATAGACTCAGAACGGGAGAAAAGGCTTAGTAAATCAGGCCCTTAGGGGGCCGATGCAGTTAAAAGGCGCTGAAAGCGGGGGCTGAGTGTTCAGCGCCTGCTTTCCTAACACCCCCCCCAGGCACTCCTCCTGGGGGAGCCATGCAATATTTAAACTGGGGGTCACTCTGCCAAGGAGGCGCTCGAGTCGCTTGCACACCCCTCGTGCCTCCTTGTCAGCAGGAGCCCACCAGCGGTCAGCTGTCCGCCAGTTTAGAAAAAAACAGACACCGCATTTATCAGCGTCCGTTTTCCTAATCGGCGCCAAGCCAGGGGTTCGGGAAACGGACGCTCTGTTAAGAAGTATCTGTTTCCCCGAACCTGGCTGCTGGCACTTTTTTTTTACTTTTTCAAAGTTTTTGTTCCTCCTACTTAATATCGTAACGACATTAAGGGGGAGGATGTCCTGTACAACTTTTGGGAATGCTCAGCAATTAATGCCTGCTCTAGGCAGGTGTTAATTTTTTAGTGTAAAAATGTGCATTTTAAAACACACATTTTTATTTTTGCATGGCAGGTGATTCCCTGCATGGATGAGTGCTATTAGTTTCGCTGTGTGTTGGACGCACCATGTGAATCCACTAATTCCCTTATTGCCCTTAGTTTGAGAGCCCTTATTCCCTTATTGCCCTTAGTTTGAGAGCCCTTATTCCCTTATTGCCCTTAGTTTGAGAGCCTTCTGGGGACAGGAAAATACCAATCAACAATAAAAAAAAAAACTGCACTATTCCTGTTGTATATCAAAATATAAACACACACTATACAGGCCACCAATATATCTTTTAAGCTCACTAATTACCCTATCTCTGAACAATAAAATCACCTTTTTAAGTGAATACTTTTTTTTTTTTTTTATTATTTATTAAATCAAACTTTCATGTATAAATCTTATCCTATCGAACTTCCAAATGGAAAGATATATATTGTTTTCTCAACAAACCAATTCATTTTTCATTCATACCAAACACACCCCATACACAACTTTACCCCACTCATACATCCCCAAAAAACATATACCAATACTACCCCAACTCCCAGATTGTTTTGTAATCATCAAAATACAATGGACAGCACATTAATTCTTCACCCAAGGTGAATATGGTAAATCACTTTGGTCCGTCAACTATCTGTTCAAGTCCACTTGCTTTTTACTTTCCGACCATGTAAATGAGATTTATCACTTCCAAAAGAAATTTGCTGGTAAGAAGACTGATAGTCACATGTTCCAATACGACTTTGCTAATAATAGTTGAAGGTCACCAGCTCCTCTCCTCTCCTCCTTCATAACACACCCACTTTAAATGCAGAAAGCTGCTAAAGATGATCACATGCTCCACTTCAGCGAAACCTGCTTTACAGCACACCCGACGCCATGGCGTTTCGGCGGCCGTCCTGCCGCCTGCATCAGGGGAATTATTTCTAATCAGCTTTCGGGATATCACTGGTAAAGGATAGAATGTCAAAGTATATCTCCTAATTAACAATGGTAAGTCTTTCCTTGTTGCCATTTGCATCGGGGAAAATCGTATTTGACTGCAGCGACCTGGCAGGTGCGGAGCATTAACTGCGGACTTCCCATTCCAAAAAAGAGCCACTTGGTGATGCTGGATTCTGCCTGGCCCCCACCGCAACCAGAAGCACACCCCTTCCTCAAGGGAAGACCCAAAGGGAAGCTTGCATCCAGATTTCCCTCTTCCCTCTCCAACCAACACCTTTAGTGAGCTTAAAAGATATATTGGTGGCCTGCATAGCGTGTGTTTATATTTTGACAGGAAAATACCTACAGCACCCAAATGTAATCTGCTTTGAAGTGCCTGAAAGGCAGAATATAAAGTACATTTTAAAAAATGAATAAAAGAATTACCATGTTGGGTCAGACCAAGTTATTGTAGTCTATAAATAAACACAACACCAGCAGTTTAAAAAAAAGATCTTTATTTAGGTAAAGCGTGGGATATCCCTGGAAAGTGCCATTACCCGCAAGACAATTCAGAAGCAATCTCAGTGCTAAGTCACACTCCAATTTACACAATGAGCTAGTTTGTTTTCATAACGTTTTCCTAATTGGTTGCCATTATAATTTCTCATATATATATATATATATATATATATATATATGCTATGTGAGAGATTTCTTGTAAGGCATGTGACTTCTTGAAAACCGAGCCCAGAAGGCAGGAACAAAACTTAAGGCCGACCCTTGACATGCTTTTTTACTTTTGGCATACATTCTAGCATGTCAGCATATCCTGGCATTTCAGCAACCATGGACAGTTTTTACAAGTCTGATCAGTGCAAATTTCACAGTGCAGGAATAATAGCTTCATAGAAAAACCCTTTTCAAAGCATTCCTTCAAAAAGTCCATCAAGCCCAGCATCCTGTCTTCAACAGCAGCCAATCCAGGTCGCAGGTTCCTAGCAGATCCAATTCCTGTTACTCCCAGGGACAGCAATAGCTCATAAATGTGTTATGGACTTTCCCTCCAGGAAATTGTCCAAACCTCTTTTAAACCGCACGATGCTCGCCATACATCCTCTGGCATTCCACAGCTTGATAGTGCACTGAGTGAAAAAGTACTTTCTATGATTTCTTTTGAATCTGCTGGTTTTTAATTTTATGTAGTGTCCCCCTTGGTGTAGTATTATTTAAAAGAGTAAATTACCGTCCTTTATTTGCAAGTTCCACCCCTCTCATGATTTTGTAAACTTCTATCCTGACCCCTCTCAGCCGTCTCCTTTCCAAGCTGAAGAGCCCCAGCCTGCGTAGCCTCTCTTCGTAGGAGAAAGGTTCCATCTCCTTTATCACTTCTGTCACCCTCCTCTGCATTTTTTCTAGTTCCACTAGGTCTTTCTTGAGATGGGGCAACCAGAAATGCAACCAATATTCAAGTTGTAGTTCCCTGTACGTACCTGAATCAGTCCAGACAGTGGGTTATGCCTCCCTTCCAGCAGATGGGAGACAGAAAAACCTGAAGGGTTTAACCTGGTGTTCCTCCTGCATCCCTTCAGTATTTCTCTGTCTCCACCAGATGGAGGCAGTGCAAACCCTGCAGTCTTGCCCTGTTTCTGGGGTTTAGGCTATTTCTCTTTAAAAACAAAAAAGAAGCTACCGTAGCTTTATAGTTTTGAATCAAGCAGGCAGACAAAAAAAAAAAAAAAAGATAATTTCCCAGGCCTCCCAGGGGGTTGTCAGATCCTGCAGGGTCATCCCCCTGGTTGCAGGTTTTGGTGCTGGGGTTGGTCACCCCGCGGGGCTCCAGCCAGGTAAGGAGCTGGGGGAGAGATCACCGGTGGTCCGGTCCCTCTCTTACCCCGTGGAAATCTCCTGCAGTCTCGGACGGCTCCGCTTCAATTTCGCCGCGTTTTTGCTTAATTTTCACCGCGATTTGCTGTTTTTGCCGTCCCCACGATGCTGCGGCCATCTTTATGTGTGTCCTGCGGAGAGTCCTCCTCCAGGCTCGCCCGGGCAGGCATCTGCTCCCGCTGCCTTCCTGGCAGGGAAGACAGCTCTTTTTCTGCACCAGCAGCATCAGCAAAGCCCAGAAGTGCACAAAAATGGCCTGCTCCATGGGAGCCTCGGGCTGACCCGTTTCCCCTCAGCGCTGGATCGACAGCCATTTTGAGTACATTTGCTAATGCTCAGGCAAGAGCTATGGGGGCAGGGGAGCTTCCCCCAGCATTGTCATCGGTCCCTGCCAGTCCTGATGATCCTTCCGATCCGGACCAGGACTTTTTTCAGGAGGATCCTGATTCCCCGGAGAGAGGGGGGGGGAGGAGGGGGGATGAGGTTGGTTCTAATTCTTTTTCTTTAGATTTTGTCCTCCTCATGCATAAAGCTTTCTTGGCTTCACGGTCTCCGTAGAGTGGTGCTTTGCCTGTGAGACCTCCGCAGGGACCGCCCCCAGAGGTTGCCAAGCGTACAGATGTGCCCGCGTCTCTACGGGTCGCAAAGTTAAAGGGCTCGTTGGCTTCAGCCCTTCCGGAGGTTCCGGGCAGTGGGGCTGCGGACGCAGTGGCTTCCCCTTTCCCTCCTGCAGGCAGGGGATCTGAAGAGGAACAGGGGAAGCAGGCTCCCCTGGATGGCGATGACCCTAAAGTGGTCAGTCTGTTCCAAAGGGAGGAGTTGGAACCTCTCATTCTCTCGGTCCTCTCAGAGCTTGGAGTGCAGCTCCCTCCGCCTGCTCCACCGCAGGATTCGGTGGACCTGGTCCTGGCGGGGTTGCGAGCATCAACCCGAGCCTTCCCCTTCCATCCCTTGCTTCAGCAGCTGATGACCAGGGAGTGGGACGCTCCAGATGCTGGCTTGCGGGTTGGTCGGCTATGGATAAGCTTTACCCTTTGCTCGAGGAGTCTCTGGAGCTCCTGCGGTCCCGAAAGGTAGACGCTTCAGTTTCGGCTGTTATCAAGCGGACCCCTATTCCAGTCGCAGGATCGGCGGATCTCAAGGTCCTTCAGGATCGAAAGCTGGAAGTCCTGCTTAAGCGCATCTTTGAGGTTTCGTCCCTAGGTATTCGAGTGGCGGTGTGTAGCAGTTAAATGTGCGGGCGAGCCTCCGCTGGGTCTAGCAATTGCTAACGTCCCGAGATCTCCCTCTGGGTGAGTCAGAACAAGCGAAACGTTTGGAGGCTGCGGTGGCATATGGCGCGGATGCACTGTATGACCTCCTCCACACTTCCTCTCGCACCATGTCGTCGGCAGTGTCGGCGAGGCATCTTCTGTGGTTGTGCAACTGGTCAGCGGATGTATCATCCAAGGTTCAGCTTGGGGCTCTTCCGTTTAAAGGTGATTTTCTCTTCGGTGATGATTCGAAGCAGTTGATAAAGTCCCTGAGTGAAAACATAGTTCACAAATTGCCAGAGGACAGACCGAAACCTTCCAGAGGTTTTCCCTCATCTCGCTCCCATTTTCAGGGACAGTGTAGGTTTTGGCAGAACCGGCAGCAATCGGCGGGGCAGCGACTTCGGGTCTCGCTACTGCCCCGCGTATGTTCACCAAGGTCATGGTCGATCAATCATCTGGAAACCAAAGCGGTTCACCTCGCTTTGCAACACTTTCTCCCATGCCTATGCAATCAGGCGGTTCGCGTCCTGTCCGACAATGCAACGACGGTGGTCTACATCAACCTTCAAGGAGGCACCAGAAGTCAAGCCGTAGCAGACGAGGCAGAGCTGCTCATGGCTTGGGTGGACCAAAATCTTGCGCTGCTAGTGGCATCTCACATCGCTGGGAAGGACAACATACAAGCGGACTTCCTAAGTCGGAAGCGCATAGATCCAGGAGAGTGGGAGCTTTCGGACCGAGCAATGGATCTCATTTCTCGCAGGTGGGGGACTCCCCACATGGACTTGATGGCATTGCGGGACAATGCCAAGGCTCCTCGCTTCTTCAGCTGCAGGAGAGATCACGGCGCAGAGGGGGTCAATGCGCTAGTACTTCCCTGGCCAACCTCATTTCTCCTGTACGTGTTCCCTCCTTGGCCTCTGGTGGGCAAAGTTCTTCGCAGGATAGAGGTTCACCTAGGGAGCGTGATTCTAGTGGCTCCCGAATGGCCCCGATGTCCGTGGTTTGTGGATCTAGTCAATCTGGCAGTGGATGGGCCCCTATGACTCTGACATCTTCCACATCTTCTTTGTCAATGTCCTATATTTTTTGACCAGGCAGATCGCTTTTGTCTAGCGGCCTGGCTTTTGAAAGGAGGAGATTGAGGAAGAAAGGGTACTCTGAGGAGGTTATCACTACGCTGCTGCAAGCCAGAAAAACATCTACCTCTCTCTGTGATAGAGGTCTTTAAGATCATGAGAGGTCTTGAATGAGTAGATGTGACTCGGTTATTTACACTTTCGAATAATAGAAGGACTAGGGGGCACTCCATGAAGTTAGCAAGTAGCACATTTAAGACTAATCGGAGAAAATTCTTTTTCACTCAACACACAATAAAGCTCTGGAATTTGTTGCCGGAGGATGTGGTTAGTGCAGTTAGTATAGCTGGGTTCAAAAAAGGTTTGGATAAGTTCTTGGAGGAGAAGTCCATTAACGGCTATTGATCAAGTTGACTTAGGGAATAGCCACTGCTATTAATTGCATCAGTAGCATGGGATCTTCTTAGTGTTTGGGTAATTGCCAGGTTCTTGTGGCCTGGTTTGGCCTCTGTTGGAAACAGGATGCTGGGCTTGATGGACCCTTGGTCTGACCCAGCATGGCAATTTCTTATGTTCTTATATGTTAGGGTGTGGAGAGTCTTTGAGACGTGGTGTCGTGAGCGAGAGATTCTTCCCAGACACACTTCTATTGCTCAGATGTTAACTTTTTTGCAAAATGGATTAGCTAAGGGCTTCTCTTAATTCTCTCCGGGTACAAGTAGCAGCCCTAGGCACTCTGGTTGGTAGCGTCACATCCAGATGTGGTGCGTTTCCTCAGAGGAGTAAGGCACTTGAAGACCCCCGTCCGTCCTGTATGTCCGTCGTGGAGTCTTAATTTGGTACTTCGCGTCTTGTGCGACCGGCCATTTGAACCCATTAAAAAGGCGACATTAAAGGACCTCACGTTGAAAATGGGGTTTTTGGTAGCCATTTGCTCAGCTCGCAGAGTTTCTGAGTTACAGGCTCTCTCTTGTAGGGAACCTTTTTTGAGAATTTCTGATTCAGGAGTTTCTCTTCGAACAGTCCCGTCTTTTTTGCCAAAGGTGATCTCATCTTTTCATTTAAGTCAGTCAGTTGAGCTTCCGGCCTTTCCCAATTTGTCGGACGACGTCCGGCACACAAGAGAGCTTCGTCGGTTAGATGTCCGACGATCTTTGTTACACTATTTGAAGTCACAAATTCTTTCAGACTATCAGATCATTTATTTGTCCTTTGGAGCGGTCCCAGGAGAGGTTTGAAAGCTTCTAAGACAACGATTGCACGCTGATTGAGAGAAGCCATTTCGTCTACATACATTTGTAAAGGTTGACCGTTCCTGAGGGCCTGGAAAGCACATTCTGTTCGCTCTCAAGCGACTTCTTGGGCTGAATGCCAGTTGGTGTCGCCTCAGGAAATTTGTAGAGCTGCTACTTGGAAGACACTCCACACTTTTGCTCGCCACTACCGCTTGGACGTTCAGGCTCCAGGAAGCTGCAATTTTGGCAGTGGCGTGCTGCGCGCGGGACTCGCAAGGTCCCACCCAGTTTAGGGAAGCTTTGGTACAGTCTGGATTGGATTGCTCCGGGTACGTACAGGGAAAAGAAAATTGGTTAGCACCTGATCATTTTTGTTCCTGTAGTACCACGCCCTAGGATTAGGAATGGGTAGCATTGGGTGTCTGTATTTCAAGAGTCCGCACGCGCATCTTCAGGTTATTTTATTGCAGCATACAAGAAAGAACACTACAGGTTGTTTTCAATGTTATATGTTTATTATTGCAGTTCTGTTAAAAGATTGGTAAGAAAATTAAAGGTGGAGAAGAGGAGCGCTACACACAATTGAGCAACCACAATCGATCAAGGGTAGATCAGTTATGCATAAGGATCCTTAGACTTCAAATGAGACTTCAGTCAGGGTAGTAGGTACCAAGCAACGCGATTATTTAATAGGCAGTTGCACAGAAGTGAGACAAACATCAGTGCCCCGACCCGGACCCTGTTTCGCCAGGTTGTGCCGGTGTCCAAGTTTCTAATGTCTACCCCGCGGACTCTCCTGATTGTTTGAAGAACTTAATTTAACTTTTGTGAGACTCTGGGGACAACCTGTAGCGTTTTGAGCTGCTTTTCCTCTTGCATGTTATTCGGAGACGCCAAGCTTTGCCACTTTTCTGTTACATAGTTTTACTAGCTTTCGGCTCTTGTCCCTCCTGCCGCAGGAGGAGTGGCGAAACAGGGTCCGTGTCGGGGCACAGACGTTTGTCTCACTTCTGTGCAACTGTCTCTTAAACAATGGCGTTGCTTGGCACCTGCTACACTGACTGAAGTCTCATTTGAAGTCTAAGGATCCTTATGCGTAACTGTGGTTAAGACAAGCCTAACACCATGTTGATTCTTCCCCATTAAGCCATGTCTAACTCTCTGGCAAGTAATTTGGGGGGCTCAAATTCAGTTAAAGTTATGCCGCTACAGTTAGTTGGATAACTTGCCCCCAGATACTCCCGCTGAGTATATGCACCTAACTGGCTAAGTTCAAATATAACAGGTTAAGTTTTGAGTTATCTGACCTTGTGTGGCTGGATAACTTGCAACTTAACCAGATATCTTCAAAAGATTCCCAGTTAAGTGGCACTGTTTAAAAAAAAAAAAAAAGATGTACAAAGGCCTGTGGCCTGATTCCCTCCTCCCCCCCCCCCCCCAACCTTTCATATATGGCCCCGTCGGGCTGTGCACCTCCCCACTCCCTTATGTCTAAATGTCCAAATAATGTCCTGGGGCTCACAGTTCAGGCCTGTTCTCTCGGGCCGCTCCCCCCCCCCCCCCCATGCAGACAGCAGCCCACCCTCAGTCTCTATGTGCCGTGCCGCTCCCCCTCAGCATCCTCCCAATACCTTAGCTTCCCCGTTCCCAGTGCTGCTCTGTCAGAAGTGTGCACCTCGCTCCCAGCAGGGGATTTAAAGGAGTGGGAGGATCCGGAGGTCTTAATCCTGGAAGTAGTTCATCACGCACCACAGAGTCACCCTGAGCAAGTCAACAGCAAATGGCAAATAGTAAATCAAACAGGGGTTAGAGAAAGTTCCAGACTAGACCAGTCGCCGACTAGTGAACACCAGAGACAGGGGCATCACCCCGGCTTCAGTGCACCCCTAAAGCATGACCGCTGGAACCCGGGATGGCGTCTCCATGTCAGAAGGAACGGGTTTACGCCATTGCATGCATGGGGGCTGCTGTTCTGATTTTCCCATGGTGTTCCCTAAGAAAAATAAACCACAACTCCATGCATGCAATGGGGGGGAAAGCCAGGACTGGATCGGCTTGTAGCTTATGACACGGAGCCCGATGGCAACTTAGACAGGGGCTGGACCTTTCTCTCTGGTACAGTTCCTCTGTGCACCTGCTGCTTGGAGGCAGGATGCTGGGTGGGATGGGCCTGGTGATCTGACCGTTCCCGTTTGCCAGTTCCTACGTAACAACGCCGTTGCATTTTATGGCACGGGACAGGCACTGGATCCACACGGTGGAGGAGCCGTCCTCCCCTTCTATTTACTGTCCACCCGCGAGCCTTCAACTTACAAGTCATCGGGGTACTCCCCCCGATTTAATCCCTTCCCCCCCTATTTCCCCCTGCACAGGCCCCTTCCAGAGCCCCGTGCAAGCGCGCTCTTGTACCAGTCAGGGTGGTGCCCTCCCCAGGGACCCCGGACGCTGCCTCCCCCCAGCACCCCCAGCCCTCACACCAGCCTGAGGTGAGCAGGAGCCGAAGCCCATGATTTCATTTCCAAGTGCAGAAACAAAATAAAACCGGGGTTAGAATCTGGGAAAGATTGAAATGGTACCTTCTGGAAAAAAAAAACAAAAAACTGGTACTGCGCACAGTGGTTTAAATTAGCAATGAAGCTCCCATCCCTGCCCCGCCTCACCCTATGTCCAGAAGGTGCCATAATGCACTGTAAATACATCTTTGTCTAGTGCGAACCCCCCAGGAGACAGAGAAAGGCCAAGAAATCAGAGCCACCTCCTTCTCTGCAAGCCAAGTGCCTCGCTGGGCCCTGAAACTGAAGCAGGGGGTTAAAATTCACCTAACACAAGAAGAGAGTGAGGAAGAGACTCACTGCGGGGAGGGGGGGGGGGCGGCGATAAGACAGCCCTGATCAGACTGTGCCTTCACCTCAAGAGACGGGAGCTCTCCTGGAGAGCCCCAAATCATCCTCTGGCTATCAGCAATAAGCAGACCACCCCCACCCGCCTCTCTCCCCCTCAACACTGGTGCAAGCTAACCCACCCCACCCCCGCCCGGCAGCTGTGCTTCCCACACCCGGGTGTGGTTTTCAGACGCGCCCCGCAGGGATATGGACGATGCATTTACCAGGACCCTGTGCACGAGGGCCCAGCTGCATCCAACTAGGGGGGGGGTCCGAGCCAGGCTCACTGGCATATGCGGGTTATCCTGCAAAGCAGGCCAGTTCGGGGGGAGTCCTAAAGACTTCGAGAAGCACTGAACTAAATGCATGAGAGCAGCAGGAACACCTCAACCGTGTCCTCAAGGGGAGAGGCCTTCCAAAATGTAAAAAATACAAAGAAAAGTCAAATGAAGCAATGGCCAGAAGACGTGCACACCTTTTATCCCACATAAAAGGTGTGCACTTTTTTTTTTTTTTTTTTTTTTTAAAGAGTAATTGAAGATTTTTTGGGAGAAGATATAAGAACATAATGCTTGCCTTTCTGGGTCAGATCAAAGGTCCATCAAGCTCAGTATCCTGTTTCCAACAGTGGCCAAGCCAGGTCACAAGCCCCTGGCAGGATCCCAGGGGGCAGACAGAGTCCAAGCTGCTTATCCCAGGGATAGGGAGTGGATTCCTGCAACTCCACCTTAATAATGGTTTATGGACTTTTCCTCCAGGAACTTGTCCAAACCTTTTTTAAATGCAGCTGCACTAACAGCTTTCACCACATCCTCTGGCAACGAATTCCAGAGTTTAATTATGCATTGAGTAAAAAAAGAATTTTCTCTTATTAGTTTTGTGTGTCCCCTGGTCTTTGTACTTTTCAAAAGAGTAAACAACTGATTAACGTTTACTTGTTTCGTTCCACTCATTATTTTATAGACCTCTATCTTATCTCCCTTCAGCTGTCTCTTCTGCAAGCTGAAGAGTCCTAACCTCTTTAGCCTTTCTTCAGAGGGGAATTGTTCCATCCCCTTTATCATCTTGATCGCCTTTCTCTGTACCTTTTCTAATTCTGCTAATCTCTTGAGATGTGGTGACCAGAACTGCACACAGTACTCAGGGTGAGGTCGCACTATGGAGTGATACAGAGACATTATGATATTCTCTGTTCCCTGTATGTACTCGGATCAGTCCAGAAACCTGGGTTTTGCCTCCCCTCCAGCAGATGGAGACAGAAGTTTTTTCAAACAACCCTGGCACATATACCAAGGTGCCACCCACAGTCCCTCAGTCTTACTCTGTCTCCAGCAGATGGCGGAGGTGCAAAAGCCACAGTCTCTTCTGTTTCCCTGGTTGCTGCAGGTTTGATAGTGCAGGAGTGTAGTCAGGGTTTGAGCTTTTTCTGGTTAACTGTTCTTAAGTTTAAAAAAAAAAAAAAAAAAAAAAGTTTAATTAGCTGTAAGTCCCGTCCCCGTCAGTGGTTCTGTGAGCCTCCCAGGGGGTTAACTAGGTCCTGAGAGGTCCATCCCCTCTGGTTGAGGCTGCTGCTAAGGGTCGAGGACCCTGATCTTTCAGTTTACAGCAGCGCAGGGGCGATACCGGGAAGCCCGGCTCACTCACCCCCACAGGAGCAGGACCTGTCTTCCAGAACCGGGGACAGCGCACGGCAAGTTTGTATAGCTTTAAAACATATTTCGAGTGAGCTCCGACCCCCCGATCCTTATAACCCATTAAATTGCTTCTTTAGCCTCGCTTTTCACGCACAAGTTCTCAGCAAGGACGCTAGGACTTGTTTCGGCGGCTTGTACAATGGCCACGAAGCGGAAAACTACAGATTTGAAACAGTTTTCCTATGGGAACTTCCCCCTGAGCCGGGACAAGATGGCGACGATTCTTCGCATCCCCCTACGGAGGAGGCCGCGGCTAGCGAACCATCGGCAGGGGCCTTGGAGTCTTCTGATAACCAGCTTCTTTCGGCATTGCTTACTAGAGACGAAGCTCGACAGTGGTTTATAGAGCTTCGTGCTGATTTAAAGCAGCATAAGTCGGAGCTTATGGCAACTATGGCTGATCTCCGAGGAGACCTCGTGGCATTGGGAACGCGCGTGGACGAGAACGAAGGCCGTCTTGACCGACATGGGGATGCGATTAATAACATTACTACTCGGCAGGCTACAACTACCACAGAACTCCAGATGCTGCAAGCTAAAGTTGAAGATCTCGAGAATCGGGGTCGTCGAAACAACTTACGCATTAGAGGGGTACCGGACACCCCTGAATTTAATGATGCCTCGGAGGTCGCTACACAGATTTGCTCCCATCTGCTCTCACGGAGCCCAGATCAGGATCCTGCAGCCACTCCTGTGCCGGAGATCAGCTTCGAGCGGGCGCATAGAGCACTTGGTCCACGGCGCGACCAAAGACGCGCGACATTGTGATATGTTTCACCAGTTACCCAATGAAGGAAACGGGTGTATGCTGAGGCGCGCCGGCTGACCGAAATTACCTGGAAAAATTTAAAACTTGCTATTTCAAGACTTATCGGCTCTTACACTGAAGAAGCGGTTCGATCTCAAGGAAGTGACAGCGACGCTACGCGGGAGAGATATCCGTTATAAATGGACTTACCCATTCGGCTTATCTTTCCAGGCCCAGGGGATTAATTATCGTATTACCAATTTAGAGGAAGCAGCGGAGGCCTTCCGAAAGGCGAACATCCCGATCTCCTTTCAACATTCTAAAATGGCGCCTGCTGAGCAGCCCTCGATACTGCACCTAGATGGCAAAGGGCGGGAAAAGGAGGCAGACGTCTAAGGAGGCAGTCAGAGACTCGCCGCTCCCCGGCAGGACTTGGGGTGAGGAGTTAATCCAATTCAGTGGACTTTTCAGCGGCAATTTACAACTTTTAGTGCATACATTGAGGTTATCAATGGTTTACCGAGTTGAATGTATGTCCGGTTGAAGCGACTGCTGTACAGCGGGTAATATGCCTCACAGGGAGGGAGTGTGGGCTAGCATTTGTTCTGCAGTGGAGTTTGTAGCGTGGGTTCAAAGTTTTTCTTACTATTCAGGTTACAGTATTGCTACGGGATGGGGGGGGGGAGGGGGAGCTTCTCGGGGGAATGTATCTGCTTTGCGGAGGCTGTAACGGTCTCCTAGGAGAGGAGTATCCCATACTGAGCACTAGGGATACTGTAGGAATGAAGGGGGCAAGGCCTGGTTATTTGGGGAATACTTTTTTCAGATGTAC
This sequence comes from Rhinatrema bivittatum, assembly GCF_901001135.1. Lineage (NCBI taxonomy): Eukaryota > Metazoa > Chordata > Amphibia > Gymnophiona > Rhinatrematidae > Rhinatrema > Rhinatrema bivittatum. Next base: position 14,907,052 of record NC_042619.1, on the reverse strand, counting down.
ATTTTTTGCCAGCATGGGAAGTATTTGCACGGTAAGAAGGAGGTACGAGTAAGGGAGGCGATGGGGGTCAAGGCTGGATGGGTGCATACTGGGGAAGTTTGCAAAGATTCTCGGGGGTATTGAGCGGCCCTATTGGGCATTTCCTGACACCTAATGGCGGCTAAACTTATTTCCTTAAACGTTAAAGGGTTAAATACACCTAGGAAGCGACAGCTCCTCAAGAGGGAGCTACAGAGGCAACAGCCTGCAATAGTTTTCCTTCAGGAAACACACGTCCGCAAACACCATGAAAGGCTTTTGATTTTTCCCAACTATTCCTCCTCAGTCTGGGCTGCCAGTTCTAGGGCTCACAAGTATGCTGGGGTGGGTATTCTTATTTCTTCGGCCTTAGTGCATGAAGTGATTTCCCAAGTGTGTGATCCATTAGGGAGATATGTTTGGTGAAACTTAGACTGGGTAAACAGACACTCACGTTGCTCAATGTTTATTTCCCGAACTCCCAGCAGTCCTCCTTTGTGCATACGTTGACTGACCTCCTGCGGATTCATGTAGAGGGTGACTTGATTCTGGGCGGGGATTTCAACTTCGTGCAGGACCCCATGGTAGATTCTAGTTCAGGGAAGATTTCCCAACCCCAGTTAGGCGCCAGTGGCATACCTTCCTGGCGGACTGGGGATTGGTGGATATATGGCGGGTGAGGCATCCGCACTCCCGCTCCTATACTTATTATTCACGCCCGCACGACACGTACACAGGATTGATTGTTTTTTCCTGTCCTCTACCTTTCAGCACACGGTTCAGAAAGTAGATATTGACAGCATCACATGGTCCGATCATGCCTTGATTTGGCTGACCTGCTCCCTTGGCGCTCAGGACAGGGGATATCGTCACTGGCGACTTAATGATAGCCTTTTGAGGGATCCACAATTTGCTAGTCAAGTGGAGAAGCAGTTACAGACATATTTTCAGGAGAATCAGACTGAAGACATGTCCCCTCTCACGGTTTGGGAGTGCTCTAAAGTTGTGATACGGGGCACGTTTATTGCTAGGGCGGCCCATTGCAACCGGGAGCGGGAGAAGCAGCGGGATGCATGGCTCACGGAGTTAGCCCTTTTGATTCAATCGCATAGTCATACTAAATCAGAACTGATGTATCAGAAGATACTGCGGGTTAAGGAGATTCGGGCTCTAGAGGATTCGGTTATTAGTCACCAACTTATGCTTGCGAGGCAGCAGTTCTTCGAAGGCGGGAACAAGGCGGGCCGGTATTTGGCTAGGCAGTTACGGGTCGCTCAGGCTAAAACGGTGGTTGCCAAAATTCATGATGAGAAGGGGGATATGGTTACAGCATCTGATGGTATTCGTGCCTCTTTACTGCCTTTTACTCTAAGCTGTATGCCATGGATGAGTCCATCACGGCTGGAGCCATAGATGAGTACCTGCAATCGGTTAGGTTGCCGGGGCTTATTTCTAGCCAGAGGGATTTCTTAGATAAACCTATTGAGATAGATGAGGTCCTTTCTGCTATTAAGAAACTCAAACTCGGTAAGGCTCCAGGCTTAGACGGCTATACGGGGACTTACTACCGCAAATTCGCAGCACAATTGGCGGGACCTTTGACTGCTGCTTTCAACTCCCTGGAAGGGGGGCCTCTCTTACTCCAGATGCTAATACAGCAGGCATCACAGTGCTGGCTAAACCAGGACGCGATCCTACGCGGTGTAGCTCTACGCCCAATATCTTTAATCAATATTGACTTGAAAATCTTGGCTAGGATCCTCGCCTGCAGACTTAATGGGATATTACCAGGGATCATTCATAGTGACCAGGTGGGATTCGTTCCGGGCAGAATGGCAGCGGACAACGTGCGGCGAATCATTGACATTATAGACCTCGTACATAGGGACAACACTCCAGCGGTTTTGGTCGCACTCGACGCGGAGAAAGCCTTTGATCTTGTACATTGGGAGTTTTTATTTCGAGTGCTGGGTGCTATGGGCTTTGGGGCGGCTTACCTTAAGTGGTTGAGGAAGCTATACGAGAAACCACTCGCCCGAGTGAAGGCGAATGGGGGATATGGGGCGCCCTTTGCCATACAGAGGGGACAAGACAAGGTTGCCCGCTGTCACCATTATTATTTGCCCTGTTTTTGGAGCCTTTTGCCTTGCGCATCAGGGCGGCCACGAATATCGCAGGCATCTCCAGAGGAGATATGCAGTTTAAAATTTCTTTATTTGCTGACGATGTCCTGCTTACTCTCACCAATCCTGACTCCTCCTTCCAGGTGTTATGGAGGAATTGGGCAAGTTTTATGGCAGTCTCTGGCATGAAAGTCAACTACGAGAAGTCCGAAATTTTGAATTTAACATTATCGCCTGCGCAGGTTGGCGTGTTAAGCCACTTATTTCCTTTCAAGTGGGCCACTACATCTATTAAATACCTGGGTTTTTTTTTCTTGTGCGCGCCAGCTCTCCGAAACTTAGTTCCGATTTCTGACTTTAATTCGCCGCTGTGTTCCTTTTCTTCTGGGCCGGCCTGCGATGCCTCGGGGCTGTTCCTGCCGCGCGTGCGGCTCGTCGCGCTGGCGTTTGTCGAGGGACGGCCTCTGTTCAGATTGAGTGCAGGGGGGCCGAAGGATCCTCCGTTTCGCTCCCAGGGGGGGGGGGGGTGTCGCAGTCGAGCTTCGCGTTCTGCGGCGTGTGCAGGGACGAGTGGCTTGTTGGCAGAAGACCAAGCCATTTTGAGCACATTTCGGGTGGCCACGCGGGCAGCGATGGGGGAGGGAATTTTACCCACCCCCCCTCGCTCTCTCCACAACAGATTCCTGCTGGGGGGGGGGGGGGGGCGCTCCTACGGGTGCAGCCTCTCCTGTTCACGATGAGAGCCCCGAGGAGGCTACAAATTCCTCGTCAGAATCTTCCTTTTCCTCTGAATTTGTTTTATTGATGCACAAGGCCTTCAGAGAAAGAAAGCTAGGAAAGAAGCAAACCTCTGAAAAGCCTTTGCTGCTGCCGCCGCATGCCCGGGGAACTAGGAAGAGGGACAAGTCCTCGGGGGGTCCTGACCCAAATAGGGGTAAGAGGCCCTTATGGTTCATATCGCTGGAGACGGATACAGACTCTACTTCTCAGGATCAGCAAGATCCGCCGTGATGCAGATCCCCCACCAACTTTAGGCAGGGGATCTCAGGCGATGGAAGGGGATGATCCAAAGGTGGTTCATCTCTTCAAGAAGGATGAGCTGTCTCCACTTATTCCGGCCATCCTACAGGAGCTAGGCCTTGAGACGCCGCTGGTGGAGTCCCGGCTGGGAGCTATGGATCCTGTCTTATTAGGTCTCAGAGGTCCTATGGTTTCCTTTCCTGTTTCATTTCTCAGCGACGGATCTCCTGTTCCAAGAATGGGACACCCCAGATTTGGGAGTAGAGGTGAGTAAGGCTATGGACAAGTTATATCCCCTTCCGGAGGACTCTTTAGAGCTGCTACGTGTCCCTAAGGTGGATGCAGCAGTTTTGGCTGTTACTAAGAAGTCCACAATCCCAGTTACGGGAGCAACAGCCCTCAAGGATTTACAGGACAGAAAGCTAGAACTGCAGCTCAAGAAGGTGTTTGAAGTCTCAGCGCTGGGGGTCCGGGCAGCGATGTGCAGTAATTTTGCACTACGTGCGGGTCTTCGATGGGCACAGCAGCTCTAAGCCAATTCCGACCTCTCGGTGGGGGAGGCTGCCCAGGCGAATCGGCTGGAGGCAGTTATCGCCAATAGCGCTGATGTTCTTTATGACCTCCTGCGCACGTTGGCCAGATCCATGGTTTCCGCAGTAGCCACGCGGCAGCTCCTCTGGCTTCGGAATTGGGCTGCGGATGTGTTGTCTAAGGCCCATCTTGGCTCGCTTCCTTTCAAAGGAAAGCTGTAATTCAGCAAGGAATTGGAGGACATGATCCAGTCCCTGGGAGAGAACAAAGTTCATAAACTACCGGAGGACAAGCCCAGGTCAAGAGGATCTTTTGCGGCTCGGTCATGGTTCCGTAGTGGTAAACAACCCAGGCCGGCGCGGTCGTCTGGGTCATCCTTTCGCACAAGTTCCAACCGACAACAGTCATGGTCTCAGTTCTTTCGCGGCAGACGTTTTGGCAGACCAGGTACCCCGCAGGCGGCGGCGGCGAGGGCCAAGGCCTCTCAATGAGATACGGCTGGTTCATTCCTCGGTACTGCTCGTCCATCGCGTACCAATCGTGGGAGCCAGACTCTCGCTCTTCTTCGAGGAATGGACCAAGATAACGTCGGACCAGTGGGTCCTCACTGTGATAAGTCAAGGATACACTTTAGATTTTGTACAGCGCCCTTGGGACAAATTCTTGATATCTCCCTGTGCGTACCGCGACAGGCGGTGCTAGACACGCTACAGCACCTACTGGACTTGGGGGCTATCACACCGGTTCCATCCGCAGAACAACAAAAGGGTCGCTATCCCATTTACTTCGTAGTCCCAAAAAAGGAAGAGACTTTCAGACCAATTTTGGATCTAAAAAGAGTAAACAGGTGCCTTCGGGTACCTCGTTTCCGAATGGAGACCCTTCAGTCATTGCCTCGGTATGGCAAGGGGAGTTCCTGGCTTCTCTGGATCTCACTGAAGCCTATTTCCATATCAGCATCCGGTCAGCACATCAGAAGTTCCTCAGGTTCTGTATTCTGGGAAAATACTATCAGTTCCGGGCTCTGCCTTTCGGTCTCGCCATAGCACCCAGGACATTCATCAAGGTGATGGTTGTGGTTGCAGCGCAACTCAGGAGAGAAGGCTTGCTAGTACATCCCTACCTGGATGATTGGCTAATTCTGGCGAAATCCGAGGTTCTGTGCCAGTCAGCAATCCACCGGGTGCTACAGCTCTTTTGATCACTCGACTGGGTGATCAATCTTGCCAAGAGTCATCTGATCCCCTCCCAGTCTCTAGAGTTCCTAGAAGCCCTGTTCGACACGGTTCGGGGCAGAGTTTTCCTCACCACAGAACGTGCTGTCAAGCTTCAGGGCCAGGTGAGGGACTTGTTGTCCATGCAGATGCCCACGGTGAAAGATTACCTGAGCGTATTGGGCTCCATGATATCCACTCGAGAGTTGGTACCCTGGGCCTTTGCTCATATGCGTTCCTTACCAATCAGCATTGCTATCCCGTTGGAATCCGGTGTCAGTGCAATTTCATCTACCGCTTTCGGACTCTGCGAGAGCAGTCTCGACTGGTGGCTGGTCTCAGAACATCTGGCGTGTGGGATTCCCCTGGAAATACCCGACTGGACAGTCGTCAGCACGGATGCCAGTCTTTCTGGTTGGGGAGAGGTTTGTCTGGGGAAGTCAGTACCGGGACAGTGGTCCACAGTCCAATCTCAGTGGTCTCAGAACATCTGGCGTGTGGGGTTCCCCTGGAAATACCTGACTGGACAGTCGTCACCACAGATGTCAGTCTCTCTGGTTGGGGAGAGGTTTGTCTGGGGAAGTCAGTACAGGGACAGTGGTCCACAGTCCAATCTCAGTGGTCGATCAACCACTTGGAGACCAGGGCAGTGGCTCTCGCATTGAAGGCCTTCCTCCCGCTCCTTCGGGGGAAGTCGGTCAGGGTCTTGTCAGACAATGCAACTACGGGGGCCTATATCAATCGCCAAGAAGGAACCAAGAATTGCCCGGTGGCAACAGAGGCACAACAATTGATGAGCTGGGCAGAACAGCATCTAGTCAGCATCTCACATCGCCAGCGTGGACAACATACAGGCAGACTTTCGCAGTTGTCACCATCTCGATCCCGGAGAGTGGGAGTTGGCCAACGAAGCCTTTCGGCTCATCTGCGACCAGTGGGGCAGGCCATGCATGGATCTAGAGGTCACGAATCCTTTCCGGGTGTCAGGCTCTTTGTGTTATGAAATGGTCCGAAAAGAGATGCTATGGCCTCCAAGACTAAGATTGCTCGTTGGCTAAAGGAGGCCATAGGCTCAGCGTATTTACTGCATGGTAAGATGGTACTGGTGGGACTTCGTGCCCATTCCACGCGGTCACAGGCCGCTTCATGGGCGGAATGTCATCAAGTCTCGCCACAGGAAATTTGCAGGGTGGCTACTTGGAAATCGTTGCATACGTTTGCAAGACATTACAAATTGGATGTGCAAGCTTTGGATTCCGGGGGATTTGGAGAATGTGTGCTCCGAGTGGGCCTCTCCGGCTCCCACCCTCGGTAAGTCAGCTCTGGTACATCCCAGGTGTCTGGACTGATCCAGGTACATACAGGGAAAGGAAAATTAGTTTCTTACCTGATAATTTTCGTTCCTGTAGTACCACGTCTCAGTCCAGAGCCCCGCCCATGGCTGTGTACACTGAAGTAACGGAGAGTCTGCTCGTATGACATTTTTCCTGGATATTGGTACTGTTTTTCTCGCTTGTTCTTTTGGTTCTGCGAGTTCTGTTCCCAGTTGGGGGTTTGTATAAGCCTTATTATAGATGGACAGATAGTTAGTTGGTTAGTTTGGGTTTGTTCCATTCTGCTTTGACATTACGTAAGACTGAGGGACTGTGGGTGGCACAGGGTTGTTTGAAAAAACTTCTCTGTCTCCATCTGCTGGAGGGGAGGCAAAACCCAGGTGTCTGGATTGATCCGTGGTACTACAGGAACGAAAATTATCAGGTAAGAAACTAATTTTCCTTTTTATTCTCCATTCCTTTCCTAATAATCCCTAGTATTCAATTTGCTTTCTTGGCTTTCACCAGACACGGGGCAGGGGATTTCAACGTATTTTCAACCATGGCACCCAGATCCTTTTCCTGAGTGGTGACTCCTAATGTGGAACCTTGCATTTTGAGCTATAATTTGGGTTTCTCTTCCCTGAGTGTATCACCTTGCTCTTGTCCACATTAAATTTCATTTTCCATTTGCATGCCCAGTCTCCCAGTTTTGCAATGTCCTCTTGCAATTTGACAATCCTCTTGCGATTTAACAACTTTGAATAACTTCGTATTATTGGCAAATTTGATCTCCCCTCTTGTTGTTCCCATTTCCAGGACTTATATAAATATATTAAAAAGCCGTAGTCCCAGCACAGATCCCTGGGGCACTCCGCTAGTCACCTTTCTCCAGTGGAAAATTTACCATTTAATCCTACTCTCTGTTTTCTAACATTTAACCAGTTGGCAATCCCTGAAAGGACACCACCTTCTGCCCATGACTTTTTACTTTTCCTAGAAGCCTCTCATGAGGGACCTTGTCACATGCTTTCTGGAAATCCAAGCACACTACAACAACTGGCTCACCTGTATCCACGTGTTTATTTACACCTTCAAAGAAAATGTAGCTTAAGGATATAATAATTTATTATTTTCCTAAAAACCTACCTACAGGAGATATGCAACCAGTGCAGACCATGAATATAATCAGAAGCCCTAGAAACAACTATTGAAACAGAGATATCGTTAAATGAAACAAATATGTTTATGTTTCTGTCAGAAAGAGACACAGTGTTACGTGTGTTTTTACGTAACAGATCGCAGAAATATCACGGACAAACATATTTAGATGTACCCAGACCTATCAAGGGTAACTCAATTAAGGAGACAAGAATTCCTCAGATTAAAAATTGATACCCTGGCGAGGGGGGGTTAAAGTTTTCCTACAGCATTCATGTAAGTGTGAAATATGGTATAAGGACCACCAATATGTCTTCTATGAGGTCTCCGCATTACAGGCATTTCCAGATATACACCCCCTAAGTGCTGCAAATGCTTGAGAGCAAAAAGTATAGATTTGTTGTACCTCTGATTTCTTTAAAAGACGTGTGATAAACACTATAAATTGCCTTTCGTCGCTCAATTAAATATCCAATGTCTTACGTTTTTCCTGAAGAATGTTACTGATATATGGATTGTAAGGGCAAATTTGATAATATGTAGGTAAATATTACTGTATGATCAAATGTCAGTATATGTATACATTTTGCTGTTATAACTATTGAATAATCATACCTATAAGGGAGCCCGGACCGACGTGCCGCAAATGCGCAGTAGAGAGCAGCTCTACCGCGCATGCGCGCACATCCGCCAGAGCACAGCGTGTCAGAAAAAAAAAAATGGCGCTGGCTCCTTAGGAGCGGCGGCGAGCAGGAGCTCCGGCGACGCGCGTGAGGGAGGGACACGCCCCTGTCTGCCGGTTGTGGATGAGCTGTGAGGGGAGGGAGGTGAGAGAGAGGGAGGTGGAGGGAGGGGGGAGAGAGTGGGGTGGGGAGAGAGTGAGAGGGGGGGAGAAGAGAGAGAGGGAGGTGGGGGGGAGGGGAGGAGACTAGAGGGGGGAGATGAGGGGGAGGGAGTGGAAGGAAATGGACCAAAAAAAAATTTTAAATGTAGCCCGTTGTTACGGGCTTAACGGCTAGTTTAAAATAAAGAATTGAAAATAAAAATGTAGCAGATTACTGAAGCCTGACTTCCCTTGGCTAAATCCATGTTGGCTGGGTCCCATTAAACGGTGCTTATCTATGTCTTCAGCAATTTTGTTCTTTTATGATTGCGCCAGAAAAAATGGTAGAAACTGACATCAGACTCGCTGGTCTGTAATCTCCTGGATCAGCCCTTGATCCCTTTTTAAAAATTGGCCTTACATTGGCAACCCTGCAGCCCTTCAGGTACCACAGATGATGTGAGTGGTAATTTGCAAATTTCCAATAGCAGGTCCACAATTTCATTTTCCAGTTCTTATGCCGCCTGGTGTACATCTTTTATGCCACACGGGTTCAGTCACGTGGTTGGGACCCCTTGCTGGGCTGTGGTGGGTGTCCTGGTGAACGGAAGGGATGCTGCTGGTAATTACAGGTTTGGTGGCCTGTGGAGAGAGCATCCTGCCGGGGCGAGGCAGCTGATTCCTTGGGGGTGCTTGTGTTGGTTTTGTTAAATAAAGGTGCGGCCTTTTGTGAGCCGAGGGAGAGGAGCCATCGGTCCTGGTTGCCCGTATTATCATAGAAAAAGATATTCTGATTCTGGGGTCATCACAAACTCCCTCTGCTACCTGACGCATACAAACAAACCCCACTCTGTACGCGTCTATCAAACCTGCCGTACCTCACAGCAGCACTAACCCCGAGAAACGAACAGCAATAGCCCTGCCCATGAAAAGGCAGCAGCTCACTCCCAGTGCAAGATCAAACGGAGAAAGTACAACAACCAAGGCTGATACAAAGCTCTGCTAAAGAACCTCATCTCAGTCACACACACACAGACCTGCCTTCACCTAATATAGAATAAGAGACCACAAACTACAAATGTGCAAACAAAACCTGGACTGGAAACCCCAAGACCTCCTTCTGCACGCAGTGCAAAACTGGAGAACTAGAAACAGAAATATATTTCCTCCTACACTGAGCAAAGTTCAGAGAGAGAAGAAATGCAAATTCTCAGAACTGACGTAGTACGGCCCTTGTACCCGGTCACTCCCCTACATGTCCCCATCATCCCAACTACTCAATCATCCCTTCACCTGCTCCTATCCCTGTCCAACATTCCCAACACCCCCCCTCCCCACATCCTCTCCCCCGTGCTCCCTCTCTCCCCTGCTCAACTCTCCCTGCCCTTCCTACCCAGAATACCTCTGACCAGCCCTTCCTGCTCAGCAGCTCCAGACCTCCCTTCTCCCCCAACCCAGCAGGTCCCACACCTCCATCTCTGCCTCCACTTCCATCTCTCCTCCCTACCCAGCAGCCTCTCCTAAGGCCTTCCTGCCCATCACATTTCCCCCTCCCCCTGGCTCCCTGCCAGCATAAAAGCCTTCAGTCCAATCCAGAGTCTCCCTCCCCCTTTAGCAGCAGCAGCAGAGGAGAGGAAGATGAGGAGGCAGCAGGAGCAGATCTACAGAGCCCGCGCCTCTCTCCCTGCTTTCACATGTGGGTCCCCCCATGGGGTGACGAGAGCATCAGCAGCCTCACTGCCGGGCCGGGCAGGGGAAGATAACGTTGATATCCTGCCAGGCCCGTATGGACAGGAGTTGGTGGTATCTCGCTCTGATCTGGGTGAAGGAGACGGGAACAACCTCCCACTGGTCAGGAAGAGAAGGAAGCAAGAGCAATAAAGGAGAAATCAGCCAACTCCTGCCCAGACTGATGAGGGAAGAGCAGCCTTCTGCTGGCTCTGTCACCCACCTCTCGGGACTTTGCGACACACGAGTGTGTCCCGACACACCTGTTGAGAACCACTGCTCTAACAGACATAGACATACACAGTCCCTCTCTCTCAGACTACAGAGACACACACACAGTCCCTCGCTCAGATACAAGAGAGACAAACACACACACCCAGTCCCGTCTCTGAGACACACAGAGTCACACACATACAGACCCTCTCTCTGACACACAGACACACACCCAGTCCCTCGATCAGATACAAGAGAGACAAACACACACACCCAGTCCCGTCTCTGAGACACACAGAGTCACACACATACAGACCCTCTCTCTGACACACAGACACACACCCAGTCCCTCGATCAGATACAAGAGAGACAAACACACACACCCAGTCCCGTCTCTGAGACACACAGAGTCACACACATACAGACCCTCTCTCTGGCACACAGGTATGCACACACATACATATATATCCCTCTCTGACAAAGAGGCATACCCACAGCCCCTCACTCAGACACACACATAGTCCCCCTCTCTCAGATACACACTCTGACATAGAGCCCCACACAACACAGTCCCTTTCTCTCTGGTACAAATGCATACACATACACACACAGTCTGTCTTCCTGACCCCCACCTACCAGTCACTTTCTCTCTGTCCCCCACATACACACAGTCACTCTCTCTGACACACACACATGCATGTTCTGCTATTGTGCTACTGCTCATGCGCTGAGTGCCTCCACCCCAGTACTGCTGCATTATGTAAATTTCTTGCTTGCTGCCAGCCCTTCCACAGCCCCTGCCTTTCCTATTCCCACCCCTTCTCTCTAGGAAACTCCATGATGCCACAGCTGGTGGCCACCCATGCAATAGCAGAACACCTCACACGTTTATTTATCTATTTAAATGAACTTGCTGCCCGCGCCCTCCAATGTTCAATGTGGGTTACAATAAATCATTCACAACACGCATAACACAACAGACCCTCACCAAACACAGAATCGAGAGATCATAAAGTATAAACAGAAACTGTGCTGTAACAATGGAAAAACAAATATCATTCCTCACAAAACATCAAGCAATAAAAGCAAGAACTATAAAATCTCTTTCATAATATTAAAACCATACTAGTAAAAAGAATAAAGATGTCAAGACAGCCAAAAAATAGGATATCCAAGATTTAAAAACTCACATAAATGTTCTAATATTTCTCAAACACCAATAAAATATTTCAAAACAACAGGCACATGAAAACACCCAAAAATCTGCTCACTATACCTTGGATCTTTTGATTTCCAGTCACCCTGAGATGGTTGGGGGGAGGGTCTGCACAAATGTTATCCTTTCTCTGTCTCACACACACACAAACATTTGTTCATGCATACACTCCCTCACATGCCCTCACACACAAGTTCTCTCTCCCCCTCACACACACATGCTCTTGCACACACAGGCTCTCTCATACACACAGTATTCTCTCTCTGTGATACACACATGCAGGCTCTCTCTCATACAGTCAGGCTGTCATACACACATACCCAGGATTTCTCTCAAACACATGAGGGCTACCACACACACATGCAGGCTCTCATTTATATACACACAGGCTCTCTCACACACACAGACACACATATACAGGGTCTCTCTCTTACACACACACAGGCTCTCTCTCATACATACACGCAGTCTCACACACACACACAAAAGCGCTCTCTCATACACACACACAGGCTCACATACATACACACAAGCCCTCGCTGTCTCTCACACTATCTTTCAGGGCTTTCTCCTTTCTTCTAGGCCTCTTCTTCAGCCACTGCAGGATGGGCTCCATGGCGGCCTATTGTTCCTGTTTTGGGCTACTGCGAGATGGGCTCCACCTTGTCTTTGGCTACCATGGGATGAGCTCTGCAGAATCCCCACTGGGCCATGTCTTTCGCCACTGCAGGATGGGCTCCACAGTCGCCCCACCACGCCTTGTCTTTGGCAGCTGCAGGATGGGCTCCATGACGGCCTGTCATGTTCGCTTTGGGTCTGTTTCAGGCTCCTGGGGACTGCCTGGGGAGGGAAACTGGATGTGAAGGCAGGAGCTCCTCTTCACTGCAATCCTCTCCCATCCCAGTGGCTGATTCATGGGCGGACGTTGCAGGGCTAGTGCAAGGGGATTAGTTGCCCTAGGCACCTTCTGCCTTGCGCAATCCCCATCCTCTGTCGCACTCCCCCATTCACACAGACACACCCCCGGGCCCCCCCAGGTCGTGCCGGCACACCCCCGGTCACGACCCTGACTCCTTCCTCTCAGTTCTTTGGGCCGTGATCGGTTGGGGCCCCGCATGGCTCGCGCCCCCTAGGCCCAGGCCTAGCTGGCTTAGTGCTTCCGCCGGCCCTGGGAAGTTGTACACTTACAAGTTTCCCCCAGGAAGTGGCTGCTGAGAAGGGGGAGAATCATAGTCAACAGAGTCGGTGGCAGAAGGAAAGATTTCACTTGCGAGCCGCAGTTTGTGCTCCAAAGAGCCACATGTGGCTCACAAGATGTCAGTTGGCCACCCCTATACTAAGCATTTTTCCTCAGACAAAGTAAGAGAAAATCTTTAGTAAAGAGGCCTCTTCGAGCCATTTCATCTGACCACTATTGCGTTGTGTAATACAAGCAGAGGCGTTGTTAGGTACAGGTCATAGGCCCATAAGCCCTCCCCTGCCTTAGCGCCCCCTGCGAATTTGATAATTAAATTCAATCACAATCGGCAGCTTCTCCCCAGCCCCACACCCACACAATCCCTCAAGCAATCCTGTAAAAACATTTAATTGGACATCGCACTTTTACGTATTCGATTTTAAATGATCTCTTCTCTACGTTCCCATGCAGCTGTCAACAGGGAGCCATCCTGTATGGTCTGTGATAGGGAAGCCACCCTGGTAGTTCGATCCCAGCGGGGGTCCCAGGACCCCTTCTCTACATCTGCCACTTGCTGAACTCCGTCCATGTGCAGACAGGACAGTCCAGCTCATCGCGACAAAACCTTTTGCACCACTGTCGCACGAATGCCGCCGCATGCATCTCAACGAAGGCTCTAGACAGAAGGACCTTGTAAGAAGCAAAGAAAGAAGCCCTGGTCACTTCCAACCGTCCGGTAAAACTACCTCTAACATTATTCATCAGCAATCAATCAACAAAATTCTTCTCTATGGGAGGGAAGCCTGAGATCTATTCAGGACAGGACAGAATCCCAACACAAACCCTGCACCTCAAGTTCTGATAGAAACTCCCCAAATAGCGCAGGTGCGATAAATGTAGCTCAGCTTGCGGAAGTTACCTACGCGATGTGGGAGCAGGGAAAGTAGCCTAATACGCCCCGTTTTCTCGCAGGCACCGTTTCTGCTATATTTATCGCATTTTGATAAACCTGGGGGGTAAGTGAGTAGCCGAGGCAACGGGGGATAAAGTGACTTGCAGGCAAGAGCTGCAGAGGGGGAGTAAGCAGGACCCGAATCCTTGTTTCCCTAGTTCTCAGCCCATTGCCACCAGGCTCGTCCCCCTCTTCTAAAGCGTGAATGGAGGCTCACGGCCCCAGAGCCGACGCTGGGACAGGTTTCCAGTGGCGCTGGTAGCCCAAAAAAGGAAGCCGCCAGGCAAAGCCAGGGCACGAGAGCACTGCAAGTCTGCCACCGGGCAAGCAATGCAGAACAAAGCCCTCCCTTGTGCCTCAAGAGCCTCCTCAGTGCCAGGAAAAGAGAAATTCTAGGCCCGCCCCCCCTCGCAGAGGCAGAGGAGAGGGCAGAGACGAGAGCCGGCATCCAGAGAAGGGGGGGGGGGGTGAGAAAATGGAAGTTTAGTCCTGGAGATCCGAGGCGGAAAAGCCAAAAACGGCAAACGCTTTCCAGGTGAGAGAAGAAGCGGCATTCGAGGGCCCACCACAAAGATCCACCCCCCGTTATAGCACAGGAAGAAGCCTTTGCTGGTGCAGGTGGAGCCAGAAAATCCTACAGCGAGGCATCAGAAGGGGGGAGACGGAGAGCAAGACCCCGATAAAAACGTGAAGCTGTTTCAGGGGGAAGAGCGATCCATACAAGTGCAGCGATGGGGCTCAACGTCCACTGATTTTTGTAGGGCGCAGTTCCTGCGGTTTACAATTCAGGTCCTTATCATGCAACGATTTAAAAATACAGAATAACGCATACAATGCTAACGGAATAATGCAATAAAAGAAGGTCACACAATACAGATGGGTAATTGAGCAAGAAAATCCGTAAATGCATAAAATAAAAGCTTAATACATTAACTAAAAGCTTATGGACGTGGATATTCAGTGCTGTCAGCCAGATAAGTTTCAATTTATCCGGCTAACTGGTGGCGGCCGAATATCTGCCTGGGATCAGCAGCCACACTTAACCGGATAACCACTTATCTGTCTAAATAGTTACGTCAATTATGCGGTGGGCAAGGGCCTGGGCGTCACTGAGAAGAGTCGAAATAGGCAGATAAGTTACCCAGCTAACTCTGGTCTGGCCACAGACCTGTCCTAAAGTAAAGTTAGCCGCCTGACTTTCAGATATCTGGGTGGTTTCAGGCTAGCAAAACCGCCTGGCTGAATATGGACCTCTTGTAACAATACACTGGGCAACCGGACAGCAACGTGGACCATCTCCCACAGTACTATAGAAATTCAGTTACGTGCCAGGCCAGGACGCCAATGATTTTAACTGAATCCAGTTCCAGATGAAGGCCCTTTGTCATGAGGCTCCATACAAAAGAAAACACACTTCCTGGATTTTAGTTCGCCGAAGCTCAGTGCGTGCAAGTAGCTTCATTACTGCCTCCTCGGCACCTCTAAGCAATCTTACAGGCACATGTCAGTCAATTTCTGATGAGAGATAAACAGGACTAACACGCCTAAGAACGAGGAGAGTTAAAATGTGAAGCTGGCAGTGATATTTAATGGGCAGTCAGAGCAGTTCTCAGAGTTTCTCACTCTTGAGTACCCATAATTACTCTGGCTGCCCAACTCTGGACTAACTGCAACTTCTTAAGAGATTTAATCAGGATGAACCAGCTATAATGCATGGCAGAAGTCCAGATGAGAACCAACCAGGGCCTGCACAACAAGTTTCAATCCTTTCTTGATTTTCTTAGAACATAAGAAATTGCCATGCTAGGTCAGACCAAGGGTCCATCAAGCCCAGCATCCTGTTTCCAACAGTGGCCAATCCAGGCCATAAGAACCTGGCAATTACCCAAACACTAAGAAGATCCCATGATACTGATGCAATTAATAGCAGTGGCTATTCCCTAAGTAAAATTGATTAATAGCCATTAATGGACTTCTCCTCCAAGAACTTATCCAAACCTTTTTTGAACCCAGCTACACTAACTGCACTAACCACATCCTCTGGCAACAAATTCCAGAGCTTTATTGTGCGTTGATGAAAAAGAACTTTCTCCTAGTAGTTTTAAATGTGCTACTTGCTAACTTCATGGAATGCCCCCTAGTCCTAATATCTGAAACAGTAAATAACCGATTCACATTTACCCGTTCTAGACCTCTCATGATTTTAAAAACCTATCATATCCCCCCTCACCGTCTCTTCTCCAAGCTGAACAGCCCTAACCTCTTTAGTCTTTCCTCATGGGGGAGCTGTTCCATCCCCTTTATCATTTTCGTTGCCCTTCTCTGTACCTTCTCCGTCGCAATTATATCATTTTTGAGATGCAGCAACCAGAATTGTACACAGTATTCAAGGTGCGGTCTCACCATGGAGAGATACAGAGGCATGAGAGACTTTGTCAAACGCCTTCTGAAAATCCAAGTATACTATATCTGCCGGTTCACCTTTATCCACATGTTTATTAACTCCTTCAAAAAAGTGAAGCAGATTTGTGAGGCAAGACTTGCCCTGGGTAAAGCCATGCTGACTTTGTTCCATTAAACCATGTCTTTCTATATGTTCTGTGATTTTGACATTTAGAATAGATTCTACTATTTTTCCTGGTTCTGAAGGTCAGGCTTACTGGTCTGTAGTTTTCCGAATCACCCCTGGAGCCTTTAAATACTGGGGTTATATTAGCCACCCTACAGTCTTTAGGTACAATGGATGATTTTAATGATAGGTTACAAATTTTTACTAATAGGTCTGAAATTTCATTTTTTAGTTCCTTCAGAACTCTGGGGTGTATACCATCCGGTCCAGGTGATTTACTACTCTTCAGTTTGTCAATCAGGCCTACCACATCTTCTAGGTTCACAGTGATTTTGTTCAGTTCATCTGACCCAACACCCTTGAAAACCTTCTCCAGAACAGGTATCTCCCCAACATCCTCATTAGTAAACACAGAAGCAAAGAATTCATTTAGTCTTTCTGCAATGGCCTTATGATCTCCAAGAGCCCCTTTAATCCCTCGGTCATCTAATGGTCCAACTGACTCCCTCAGTTTTCCTGCTTCAGATATATTTTAAAAAGTTTTTATTATGAGTTTTGCCTCTATAATCAACTTCATTTCAAATTCTCTCATAGCCTGCCTTATCAGTGTTTTACACTTAACTTGACAATGCTTATGTTTTTTTCCTGTTTTCATCAGATGGATTTTTCTTTTTGGTATTTTCTGAAGACTGGCAGGGTTTCTGCTTTTCCATTGTTGTTCTGCATACAGAGTCTAGCATTTTGGTTTCCAGTTTTTGTTTGCACCTTTTTAATTTTTACTTTACGGTCTCTCTTTATTCTGTATTTGGTGAGGGTCCGTCCGGGTTTTGCATGCGTGATTGAACCTGAGGTATTCTGCTAGGATTAGGGTATAGTTTTGGTGTAGGGTCTAGAGCAGCCTGGCGTTTGCATGCTCTGTGATTTATTGCTCTGTCCTGTCACCCTTTGCCCAGAGAGCTCATTTCAGAGGTGCTGGCCTGCAGGTGTTTGACCTCTGCACTGGAGTTCAAGCAGAGGCTTTGGATGCTGGTTAACTCTAAAGGTGGCTTGATCAGCACACGCATCCCAGCAGCCCCGAGGAATTGTAAAACATACATCCTGCAGTGCTATTGGCCAGAAAGCTCAGTGTTAATACTGTGTGCCCAAGTCCTGTGCACAGCCTGTCTCCTGACCTGCCTAGGCACTAGATACATAGAGGTCCATATTCAGACAGTACGGCATTTGGAGGTATATTCCATAGTGAAACCACACTACTGAATTTAGCCGGCTAACTACAGCCCCTAAATTTAGGGCAGCTCTTTGGCCCAACCAGACTTAGTTGGCTATGTCATCTGGCTAGCTAAATATCTGAGTTAGCCAGCTAATTTAACCTGCTAACTCAGCTCTTCCCAGTTCTGCCTCTGGAACTCTCCAAACTTAGCCGGCTGACTCATAGCCAGACAAGTGCCCAAATATTCATTTTGGGCGGTTAACTTCTGAGTTAGCCGGCTAAAAGCTTTTGAATATGAGCTCAGCCTGTAAAGTATTGAGTTAGTTTTCACTGTTTAACCTTTGTTCTTTTACCTGCTCCTGTATCCACCAGGGAAGTAGCTTGTGGGCGGGGAACTTGCCCAGAGGGCAGCAGGAACACGGTTGGCGGGAGGGAGGCTGCCAGTGCAGGAGCAAGGACGTAGGTGCAGGCGGGCCTGGGCAGTGCTTGGCAGGACCCTACGAGTGCCCACGGGGTTAGGGGTAGCGCTGAGGCGTTACATGACAAGATTTTGTGGTGTTTTAGGGCCTGGCGCAATATTTGCAGTGCTGCCTTTTCACAGGTAGAGTTGTTACTGTTTGAGTGCTGGCAGTTAGTGCCGTTTTGGTGTGGGAGGTTTTACTCTATTGTAACTGTAATTCAATCTACTCAGTGCCAAGCCCACCCCCAACACGTGTTACGACAGGCCTAATACCTTATGGGTATCAAAGGTGCTTTTCTCCTTGTAGAAGGATTTTGTGGTTGAGCTACAATATTTATACATATTGTGTTTACATGCAATGCTGTAAGTGAAATCTTTATGTCAGAAAACTGAACTTTGAAAGTCCTTTCATGTAAAATCTACTATAAAAGGGAGCCCTGACCGATGTGCCGCAAATGCGCAGTAGAGAGCAGCTCTACCGCGCATGCGAGCACGTCGGCCAGGTGCCGGAAAAAAAAAATGGTGCTGGGTCGCTAGGAGCCGCAGCGGCGGCGACGAGCAGGAGGAGAAGTAGCGGCGCGCGCGAGGGAGGGAGGGAGAGCCCCCGTTATCGGTTGTGGATGAGCTGAAAGGGGAGGGGAATGACAGAGGGGGAGGGGAGGAGAGGAGAGAGGGGAGGTGAGATGGAGGGAGAATAGAGGGGGAAGGTGAGAGGGAGGGAGAATGAGGGGGAGGGAGTGGGAAGGAAATGGACCGAAAACTTTTTTTTAAAAGTAGCCCGATGTTACGGGCCAGTCTATTATAAATGCATCATTTTTACATGGGTGTGGGGTGGCTTGGGGAGGAGGTGGAGGTTGGGGCTGGGGGGGGTGCAGGGCGGGCGCACGCAAGGCAGAAGAAGGTTCACCATGGGACGTCCAACACCCTTGCTCCGGACCCGAGAGGAGGGAGAAGGGCTAAGAGCTGGGAGGTGACAAAGGGGCTGCGAGGAGTAGGGAGGAGAGAAGCCAGGGACTGGACAGGGGAAAGAAGGGGGGGGGGGGGGGAGGGGACCAAACCTGAGCGAGAGAGAAAGAAGGAAGATGACTGAGAAGGAAGATGGGGAGGAGGGAGAGAAGCTGGGAGCAGGGGAGAAAGAGGAGACGGGGGAAAGAGTAGGATAGGAGCTGGGGAGAAGGAGAGAAGCCGGGGAGAAATGCTAAATTGTCAGGCTAAGAGAACTTGCTGAATCTGAGCGAGGTGGAGGGGGGAGAGAGCGCTGACCCTTCCCCCTAGCTCTCTCCTGTTCCTCTACACATACAGACAATGCTGATTGATGCACCTCACCGAACAGAAATCACCCCCCCCAACCCAACCACCTCTCCCCCCCCCCCTTCAGAAAGTGCAGCCTACCTTCAGACAGCCCCACTGCCTCCGCCCTGCCAGACGCCAGGGGAGAAGCTGTCTCAGCCTGGGTCCCTGGGCTTCTCTCAGCTACTTCCTGCTCTCACGCACACGCCGACTTCCTGGAGGCCTCAGGAGGAAGCTGAGAACGGCATCGGTCAGAGACAAGAGGCTGCCTGGACTTGGGGGGGGGATGGGGGAAGGAGTGAGGGCTGCGCACACCCTGGCGGACAGTGGGCACGGTGAGCTGCCAGGTGGGCAGACTCGTGCCAGCCTGCGACTGCCACCGCACGACAATTACAGTGCATTCAAGCAGGTCAGAGAGTCCACGCACAGACACAGAAAGTGGGGAGCCAGGCGCAAGGCCCCTGACATGGGAAGGTCACGGAGCCAGCCAGGGCGGAAAGCATCACCTGGAAAGCAACTGGCTCCAGATTTTAAGGACAGGTTAATCCAGTCCTGGTTTTATCCCACTGCATGCAGGGAGTTGTATTTTTTATTTCTCTATTGCCGGTCCTTAGAAAAGCAAGACTACAAATCCCTGCATGCAATGGGGGGTAAAACCAGAACTGGAGCAAACTCTCCTGAAAATGTGGAGCCAATTGGCAACCCTAAGCCCCGGTCCGTGACGCCCAGAAAACAGACTGACAAAGGAAATGCCAGCCACGGGAGTCAAGCAATGAGGTTTTTACGAAACGATTCAATCGGACAAAAAGTGATGAGAAGGACCAAAGCTATTTTAAGGACTTGGACGTTCATTTGCAGAAGTTCTAGTGTGGAGGGTCCGGGCCCAACGCGAAGTAACTCTTAGGGCTGCGCCGTGCCAGATCAGGGACTTCTCCTGGCCT
The DNA here is from genome assembly GCF_901001135.1 of Rhinatrema bivittatum. NCBI lineage: Eukaryota > Metazoa > Chordata > Amphibia > Gymnophiona > Rhinatrematidae > Rhinatrema > Rhinatrema bivittatum. The sequence continues at coordinate 14,887,093 of NC_042619.1, read as the reverse complement.
TCCACCTGCTTCTCAGTCCAATCCTTGGAGCTAGTCAGGCTCTCAGGATATGCACCATGAATATGCCGGAAATAAAGCTGCATGCACTGCTTCCACTGTATGCAGATCTCTCTCATGCATATTCATTGTGGATTTCCTGGCAAACTCACTGGCAACGTTTGCCCCAAGGACTCAGCGGAGAAGCATTGCTCTAAATGTCTTTTGGGGGGTTTTTCACATTGTACTGTGCAGACTTAGAAACATAGAAATGACGGCAGAAGAAGACCAAACGGCCCATCCAGTCTGCCCAGCAAGCTTCACACTTTTTTTTTTTCTCATACTTATCTGTTTCTCTTGGCTCTTAGTAACCTTTGGTTCTATTTCCCTTCCACCCCCGCCATTAATGTAGAGAGCAGTGATGGAGCTGCATCTAAGTGACTTGCAGGTCAATGCAAAACCCTGTGCACTGTCCAGGACTGAGGAAAAACTGTCAAAGGGTTTCACAAGTTGAGGAAATCAGCTTAGAATTTTTGTATGAGATAAAGGTGTTTACACTGCACTGATAACACTCAGCAGGGCAGGAGAGAGATGGCATGTACACTGCACTGATAACACTCAGCAGGGCAGGAGAGAGATGGCATGTACACTGTACTGATAAAATTCAGGGGAGGAGAGAAACGAATGTGTGTACACTGCACTGATAATTCTCAGCAGGGCAGGAGAGAGATGGTGTGGACACTGCACTGATAAAATTCAGGGGGAGGAGAGAAACGAATGTGTGTACACTGCACTGATAATTCTCAGCAGGGCAGGAGAGAGATGGCATGTACACTGTACTGATAAAATTCAGGGGGGAGGAGAGAAACAAATCTGTGTACACTGCACTGATAATTCTCAGCAGGGAAGGAGAGAGATGGTGTGGACACTGCACTGATAACTCAGCGTGGAGGGCGAGACAAAGACGTGTACTCAAAACACTCAGCAGGGAGATGAGCGATGGAGTGTGCACTGCACTGATAACAGCAGAGAAAGAAAGCAATAGAGTGTATACTGTACTGATAAAATTCAAGGGGAAGGAGAGAAACGAAGGCATGTATACTGCACTGTTAACTATCAGAAGGGAAGGAGAGAGATGAAGTGTACACTGCATTGATAACCCTTAAGGAAGGAGCGAGAAGAAGGTGTGTACACAGTACTGATAACACTCAGAGGAGAGAGATGAAGGTATGTACACTGCACTGATAATCCTCTGCGGAGAAGGAGAGATGGAGTGTACCCTGCACTGACAATACTCCAGTGAAGGAAGAGAGGTGGTGTGCACCACACTGGTGACACTTGAGTAGGGAAGGAGAGAGATGAAGGCATGTACACTGCCCTAATAATATTTTGTTGAAGGAAGAGAGAAGGAGTGTACATCACACTGATAACACTGAGTATGGAATGAGAGAGATGAAGGAGTGTACACTGCACTGATAACACTCAGCAGGGAAGGAGAGAGATGAAGGCGTGTACACTGCCCTGATAATACTGTGTTGAAGGAAGAAAGAAGGAGTGTACACCACTCTGATAATTCACTGAGTAGGGAAGGAGAGAGATGAAGGCATGTACACTGCATTAACATTCATCGAGAAAAGAGAGATGAAGGAGTGTACACTGCACTGATAACACTCAGCAGGGAAGGAGAGAGATGAAGGCATGTACACTGCCCTAATAATATTTTGTTGAAGGAAGAGAGAAGGAGTGTACATCACACTGATAACACTGAGTATGGAATGAGAGAGATGAAGGAGTGTACACTGCACTGATAACACTCAGCAGGGAAGGAGAGAGATGAAGGAGTGAACACTGCCCTGATAATACTGTGTTGAAGGAAGAAAGAAGGAGTGTACACCACTCTGATAATTCACTGAGTAGGGAAGGAGAGAGATGAAGGAGTGTACACTGCATTAACATTCATCGAGAAAAGAGAGATGAAGAAGGAGTGTACACTGCACTGATAACACTCAGCAGGGAAGGAGAGAGATGAAGGCATGTACACTGCCCAGATAATACTGTGTTGAAGGAAGAGAGAAGGAGTGTACACCACTCTGATAATTCACTGAGTAGGGAAGGAGAGAGATGAAGGTGTGTACACTGCCCTGATAATATTTTGTTGAAGGAAGAGAGAAGGAGTGTACACCACTCTGATAATTCACTGAGTAGGGAAGGAGAGAGATGAAGGAGTGTACACTGCATTAACATTCATCGAGAAAAGAGAGATGAAGAAGGAGTGTACACTGCACTGATAACACTCAGCGGGGAAGGAGAGAGATGAAGGAGTGTACACTGCATTAACATTCATCGAGAAAAGAGAGATGAAGGAGTGTACACTGCACTGATAACACTCAGCGGGGAAGGAGAGAGATGAAGGCGTGTATACTTTCTTTCTGACCCCTGCCCAGCTCCAGTCCCTTAATACCACTGCTCCCATTGTGCAGACAGCAGGCTTCTGGCCAAGCTGTCAGCCTAGGGACTAAGTCAGCCCATGCTCACAGGCCCAGCAGTGGCCCCACTCCCTCTGTGCTTCTATGTGAGAGGCAGGACACGTGAATGCCGGCTGACTCGATCCCCCCGTGCTCACCGTCTCCTGCCACGGAGAAGGGGGGGGGGAGGGAGAATGGGATCGGAGATCCACGGGGCGGCCAGCAGGAAAACGGGATTGTAGGCAATGGAAACAGAGGTTCACAGGTCAGGCAGTCAGACCCTCTGCTGTCCCCAGGTTTTTGCCATCCTAGGCACAGGTAAATCTCGGCCTGGCACCTTCCCGGCAGGAGCTGTAATGAAAGCCCTTTTTTACCAACAGGAAGGCGCAGGATCCATTCTCGAGCCAATCCCAGCGGTAGAGGCTCTTCCAGGAACGAGATCTGCCGCTCCGCCCTATGTCCCCCTCCCCATGGCATCAAATGCTTAGCAGAGAGAGAAGCGGGACTGTGGACTCCCACAAAAGCCTCCTGCAGCGTCTTCCTGCAGCAATCAATAGCCGATCCTCTGCAGCGAGAAGACGCCGGTCCACCAACCTACTTCAACCGTAACAAAGACGCTCGGCCACAGCAACTCCTGGGATGGGGAAAGCAGAGGCTCCGAGTCCCTGCCCACGAAGCACAGGCTGACTACAGTCCACGTTTCAGGGGGCAGAGGCCTTCAGCACAGTCTGTGAAAGGCTGATGCTTTGGACTCTAAATTAGGCTAAGGTCACAGAAGCGGGTGGAGATGCTCTGGCGTGGTTTTAAGGCTGTCCTTAGCTTCCTCACTCTGTACGCCTTCCTGGAGTTTCTGTTTTCAATCTAATTTCCTTAACCTGTTTCTCGCTTTTCCTCCCTCCCTACAGTCTCTCTCCTCTCTCTCCCTCCATTTTTCCCTTCCGGATGCAGTTCCTCCTGGTCTTCCTTACGGAGCTTCCCCTACTCCTAACACCTCCTAGCGTGCCATGGACCACATCTTACGAGGGCCAGACCGGGCGTTACGTTTCTCTGAGGAGGACACTGCGAGTGAAGCCGGGACGCTCCAGGGTACTGAAAAACCACGCAACGTGTCCCCGTCCATCGGACACCTGCAGGAGCCGCGGCAGGGGGAGGGGACGGCCCGGGCCCCCCTCATGTCTGCACGGCTGCCTTGCCACCCTCCTGCTGCAGGAGGCCCCTGAACCAAAAGGAGCCCGGGGAGCTGAGCGGGGGACATTATTCATTCTGGAGTAGGCTGGGAAGGAGGCAGCTTGTTAGCTTTGGGTCTCTGGAGTCTCTCTACCCCTTGTGAGAGAGAGGGTGGAGATAATAAAATACCACATGTAACTTATTTTACAATTTTGTAATTTGTATTGTATTCTTGCCATATTTGATATTGTGATGTATTTTCATCTTGTAAGCTGCTTTTGGATCTTTCTTGGAAGGCAACACATAAATGTAATAATATTAATAATAATAAGTTTGAGCATATTTGGGATACTCTATTGAAGTGCAAAATCTAAATCTGGCAAGAGCGGATGTTTTCAGCTCTTTGTGCCTTCACCAGTGGCGCCTACAATATAAACTTGCATTTATAATACATAACCTCCTCAATAACAACATATGGATCGTCATGGTTAATGGGACAAGCCCAACATGGGTTCAGCCAAGGGAAGTCAGGCCTCACTGATCTGCTACATTTTTTGAAGGTGTAAATAAACAGGTGGATAAGGGTGAGCCAGATGATGTAGTGTATTTGGATTTCCAGAAAGCATTTGACAAAGTCCCTCATAAGAGTCCCTTGAGGAAATTTTAAAAAGTCATGGGAGAGAAGGCAGTGTCCTGTTGTGGACTGCCATCTGGGTAAAAGATAGAAAACAGAGAGCAGGGCTAAATGGTAAATTTTCCCAGTGGAGAAAGGTGAATAGTGGAGAGCCCCAGGGATCTGTGCTGGGACCAGTGCTTTTTAATATATTTATAAATGACTTAGAGATGGGAATAATGAGCGAGATGGTCACATTTTCTGATGATACAAAATTATTCAAAGTTGTTAAATCACAAGAGGATTGAGAGAAATTGTAAGAGGACCTTGCAAAACTGGGAGACTGGGCATGCAAATGGCAAATGAAATTTAATGTGGACAAGAGCAAAGTGATGTACTCAGGGAAGAGGAACCCAAATTATACTATAAGACGCAAGGTTCCAATCGGCAATCACCACTCAGGGAACAGATCTAAGCGTCATCGTGGATAATACGTTGAAATGCTTTGCCCAGAGCGAGGTGGAGGCCAAGAAAGCAAAACAGAAAGTTTGGGATTATTAGGAAAGGAATGGAGAATAAAACAGAGAATATCACAATGTCTCTGTATCACTCCATGGTGCATCCTCATCTTGTGTTCATATATCATACACAAACAGAATGCTGGGGATTATTAGGAAAGGAATGGAGAATAAAACAGAGAATATCATAATGTCTCTGTATCACTCCATGGTGCGACCTCATCTTGTGTTCATATATCATACACAAACAGAATGCTGGGGATTATTAGGAAAGGAATGGAGAATAAAACAGAGAATATCCTAAAGCCTCTGTATCACTCCATGGTGCATCCTCATCTTGTGTTCATATATCATACACACACAGAATGCTGGGGATTATTAGGAAAGGAACGGAGAATAAAACAGAGAATATCATAATGTCTCTGTATCACTCCATGGTGTGACCTCATCTTGTGTTCATATATCATACACAAACAGAATGCTGGGGATTATTAGGAAAGGAATGGAGAATAAAACAGAGAATATCATAATGTCTCTGTATCACTCCATGGTGCGACCTCATCTTGTGTTCATATATCATACACAAACAGAATGCTGGGGATTATTAGGAAAGGAACGGAGAATAAAACAGAGAATATCATAATGCCTCTGTATCGCTCCATGGTGCATCCTCATCTTGTGTTCATATATCATACACACACAGAAAGCTTGGGATTATTAGGAAAGGAATGGAGAATAAAACAGAGAATATCCTAATGCCTCTGTATCACTCCATGGTGCATCCTCATCTTGTGTTCATATATCATACACAAACAGAATGCTGGGGATTATTAGGAAAGGAATGGAGAATAAAACAGAGAATATCATAATGCCTCTGTATCACTCCATGGTGCATCCTCATCTTGTGTTCATATATCATACACAAACAGAATGCTGGGGATTATTAGGAAAGGAATGGAGAATAAAACAGAGAATATCATAATGTCTCTGTATCACTCCATGGTGCATCCTCATCTTGTGTTCATATATCATACACAAACAGAATGCTGGGGATTATTAGGAAAGGAATGGAGAATAAAACAGAGAATATCATAATGCCTCTGTATCCCTCCATGGTGCACCCTCATCTTGTGTTCATATGTCATACACAAACAGAATGCTGGGGATTATTAGGAAAGGAATGGAGAATAAAACAGAGAATATCCTAATGTCTCTGTATCACTCCATGGTGCATCCTCATCTTGTGTTCATATATCATACACAAACAGAATGCTGGGGATTATTAGGAAAGGAATGGAGAATAAAACAGAGAATATCATAATGCCTCTGTATCACTCCATGGTGCGACCTCATCTTGTGTTCATATATCATACACAAACAGAATGCTGGGGATTATTAGGAAAGGAATGGAGAATAAAACAGAGAATATCCTAATGCCTCTGTATCACTCCATGGTGCATCCTCATCTTGTGTTCATATATCATACACAAACAGAATGCTGGGGATTATTAGGAAAGGAATGGAGAATAAAACAGAGAATATCATAATGCCTCTGTATCACTCCATGGTGCGACCTCATCTTGTGTTCATATATCATACACAAACAGAATGCTGGGGATTATTAGGAAAGGAATGGAGAATAAAACAGAGAATATCCTAATGCCTCTGTATCACTCCATGGTGCATCCTCATCTTGTGTTCATATATCATACACAAACAGAATGCTGGGGATTATTAGGAAAGGAATGGAGAATAAAACAGAGAATATCATAATGCCTCTGTATCACTCCATGGTGCATCCTCATCTTGTGTTCATATATCATACACAAACAGAATGCTGGGGATTATTAGGAAAGGAACGGAGAATAAAACAGAGAATATCATATTGCCTCTGTATCGCTCCATGGTGCGACCTCATCTTGTGTTCATATATCATACACAAACAGAATGCTGGGGATTATTAGGAAAGGAATGGAGAATAAAACAGAGAATATCCTAATGCCTCTGTATCGCTCCATGGTGCATCCTCATCTTGTGTTCATATATCATACACAAACAGAATGCTGGGGATTATTAGGAAAGGAACGGAGAATAAAACAGAGAATATCATATTGCCTCTGTATCACTCCATGGTGCGACCTCATCTTGTGTTCATATATCATACACAAACAGAATGCTGGGGATTATTAGGAAAGGACTGGAGAATAAAACAGAGAATATCCTAATGTCTCTGTATCACTCCATGGTGCATCCTCATCTTGTGTTCATATATCATACACAAACAGAATGCTGGGGATTATTAGGAAAGGAATGGAGAATAAAACAGAGAATATCATAATGCCTCTGGATCACTCCATGGTGCATCCTCATCTTGTGTTCATATATCATACACAAACAGAAAGCTTGGGATTATTAGGAAAGGAATGGAGAATAAAACAGAGAATATCATAATGCCTCTGTATCACTCCATGGTGCATCCTCATCTTGTGTTCATATATCATACACAAACAGAATGCTGGGGATTATTAGGAAAGGAATGGTGAATAAAACAGAGAATATCATAATGCCTCTATATCACTCCATGGTGCATCCTCATCTTGTGTTCATATATCATACACAAACAGAATGCTGGGGATTATTAGGAAAGGAATGGAGAATAAAACAGAGAATATCATAATGTCTCTGTATCACTCCATGGTGCATCCTCATCTTGAGTATTGTGTGCAGTTCTGGTCACCGCATCTCAAGAAAGATATAGCAGAATTAGAAAAGGTGACCAAAATGATAAAGGGGATGGAAAAATTCCCCTATGAAGAAAGGCTAAAGAGGTTAGGACTCTTCAGCTTGCAGAAGAGACAGACGAGGGGAGATATGATAGATAGAGGTCTATAAAATGAGTGGAATGAAACAGGTAACACAAAATCGGTTTATGTTTTCCAAAAGTACAAAAACTAGGGGACATGCAGTGAAGTTACTAGGTGATACATTTAAGATAAAATAGAAAATTTATTGCTGGAGGACGTTGTAAAAGCTTTTAGTGTAGCTGGGTTTCAAAAAGGTTTGGATGAGTCCATAGAAGAAAAGTCCATAAACCATTATTAAGGTGGAGGTGCAGAAATCCACTCCCCATCCCTGGGATAAGCAGCTTGGAATCTCTCTATCCCCTGGGATCCTGCCAGGGGCTTGTGACCGGGATTGGCCACTGTTGGAGACGTAATGCTGGACACGATAGACCTTGATCTGACCCGGTATGGCAAGCCTTATGTTTATATTTTCTGATCTTCTAGCCATTGTCTCCTTGATGTGCACTGCCCTCGGTCTTCATATTGCTGAAGATCTTTCTGCTCCCTAGTTCTGTCTCTCCCAATGCAGCCAGTGCGAAACACGGCCCGTGTCGGGGGACTTATAATACTGTTATATTGACGTGCTTGACTGCTTTAATATGCCTGAATAAAAATAACTTTTGCTACGTCAGTACGGCTCCTTTGCCTGTAAATGGTGTACGTACCCTGACACACCCCTATCGCAAGGGATTTATCCTATTGGTGCGCTCTTGATCTCCACTGCGCTTGGTGGTTCACCATCCTGAATACCAGATCGTTTAGGAGTGCCTCCAGTGGAGGGGTGGGAAACAGTGCTTTAATAAAACCCCTGTGCCCACGTGAGCATGGGGTCATTCTTTGGGGGGGAGTCGCGCTCAAAGACAGGTCCTGTCTGGGTCTTTCCCTCCACGGGGAGAGGCTGTGGTAAAAGGGCACTTCCTACCCTGTGATGGAAGATCGGGGGTCCCAGACTGCTCCCCAAGATTTGTGCTGAGGATTTCCTAAGAACTCCTGAAGATCCAAGCCTGCAGAGCTCCTTCGCAGGTTGGAGGCAGAGGATGGTCCTGTGGGGAATTCCAAGGGAAGGCCCCGACTGACCAAAGGACTTAGCCGGAGGCTCATATGACTGTGAGAGATGTTCCAGAGAAATCCCGAAGAGGAAGGTTCCTGCCCCAGAGAGTTTACCTGACCATTGCTTCTGAGAATTTGTGAGTTTCTGTTTCATGCTTTGGCACTTTTATTTTTGTACCCACTGTTGCACTAAATATTAGTGAAACTCCTGTGACCAGTAAAGAAGTTTATTTTTGGATAACATCTACTGGGTGCTTCTGGTCTTTTTGCTACCTTGCTGACCTGTTTTTGCAGAAGAAAAAAAGATCCCAGAGGCCTTGAAAGGCTGAGACTCTTCCCCCCTCTGTCAGGAGAGATCCCGGGGGTACGGCTCTTCCCACGACCTCCCCAGTGAGCCAGAAGTCGGGGACGAGGTTAAGTACGAAACTTGTTTAAAAGCAACAAGGCTACGACCGTGGAGAGCCAGGGTTTAAGATGTAAAAGGGCGAGCTTCAAGCAGGCTTCGAAGATGCCAGAGAGGGAGCAGGACGCAGCAGCTGAAGGGAGCCTGTTCCAGGCATGCGGAAAGCGCGGCGTTGGGAGTTGGCACGGGAGAGGACGGGCGCAGACTTGTAGGGTTGAAGGTTTTCCAAGAGAAAGGATAAGAATCCGTGTGGGACGTGGGGCGATGGGGATACGTGAAGGAGGGTGGGGGGGTTAGTGGGGGAGCCGAGAGAGCTGTGCCAGGTCTCTGGGTGTGGAAAAGCTGATCTGGAACCACCAAGGCCACCTGCAAGAACAGAGATGAGAACGGGCTCAGGATGACAAGACGATAGACTCCAGGTGGCCCTACGTCCACCAAAGGAAGAGGAGACGTGCAAAGCTGAAAGAAAGGAAGGAAGAATGTGGCTTCCGGGAAAAGGTTTATTGGCAAATGCGACGATACAAGAAAGTCATTAAGGTTCTACCTGAATTGAGGAGGTGAGAGCAAACTTAATCCCTGCAATATCTGGCGACAACCGACACTGCAATATATTAAGGCAGCACGCAGAGACCAACAAGGGAAAGCAACATGAAAAAGGAGTCCTAGCAGCCGTATTTGGTCCTGAAGAAAACGGCCCCCCCCCACTGTGGGAATTCCCACCCCACCACATGACGTCGACCTCCACCGCGGGAACTCCTGCTCTCCCCCCCCCCCCTCCCATGTCATGCCCAGCTGGGTGGATGCACCTCCTTCCCTCAGCCTTTGCAGTCGCACCTGAAGAGGAGTCCCACGCGGTCTCCAAAACCCATGCTTGTTTGGGTCCCACACAAGATTTCAAACGAAACCCCATCAGGAAGGATTTACAGGGAAACGCAGGAACTACTGTTAAGAAGCAAAGCAGCTGATGAGAGGAGAGCGTAAAAACAGAAAGCCACTGGAAACAGAGAACGTGACGGCAGACGAAGGCTTTCAGGCTCACCCAGTCCGCCCAGTCTCCTTCCTGGTGCAGTGTCACAGGTCCTAACTGATCTCCTTGCTTCCCCACAGCTAACGATCCGCTCTGCTTCCCCCAGGCTTTCTTCAATTCAAGGTGGCTGGACTGGCTCCAGACTTTCAGGACAGGTTCTGCCTGTCCGGGTTTTACCCCACTGCATGCTGGGATTTGTGGATTTGATTTCCCTCTTGCATTGCCTAAGAAAAGCTCAATTACGAGTTCTTTGCCAACAGTGAGGAAAGAGCAGGACTGGATCAGCCTGTCCTGAAAATCTGGAGCCAGTTGGCAACCCTGGGAGGCCGTTCCATGCATCCAGCAGCCTCTCTGTGAAAAAATATTTCCTTATATTTCTCCTATCAGTCCATCCATGCTTCTCTTTCTACTGGAAAATGATTGCTTTTTATGCATTATTTATACCTTGCACATCACAATCCAAGCCCCCCTCCCTTCCCCCAAGTTAGGACTTACCTCCTGAGCTGTTAATGCAGCCTCCACACCATTCTGCTATAGGGCATCCACAGAAGGAGAAGACAGCCCAGATTCAGGTGCCCCTGTGCAAGGCTATCCCGATGGGTTTGAGGGCAAAGCTCTTTCGGACTGGAAGTGTACATTGAAGTCTCATCCAAAATGTTTTTAAAAATCAACAGCACCTAGTCAAGGACGACCACAGAGTCCATCCGTCGGGCTCAGCGTTCCAGTGAAAGAGCTCCGCCGATCTCAAGAGAAAGGGATATTTGTCCCAAGAGAGAAGCAGTGCCGGGACCAGGCACATGACAGGAATGCGGAAGCTCTTACACCATCTGTAGGTGTAGAAATGCCATTTCGCTGAGTAAGGAATCGGAGAGACTCCACTTCCCGTTGCCATGTAAGACAGGCTGAGGCTTTTTTCTCAGCATGTGAGATGAAAAACGTTTTGGCACGCAGCTATGGAAGAGGAAACGAGTTGTCTGCTGACCTTTGCACCTTCCTTCTGGAGGTATGAATGGCTCAGGCTGCCGGTGGGAACCAGTGCAAACCCAGGGCTCTTCCAGCTGTGAGAGCATCCTACAAGGATTTGAATTACTGCAGAAAATAAAGTAACATCCCGACTACAGAAGAAGTACCGGTGCGATATGTATTGTATACAGGATCATCGGTATATAAAAACAATAAATAAATAAGTAAGTAAGTAAGTAAGTAAGTAAGTTAAATACTACAAAAGAAGCTATCAGGCAAGGATCATGGAGGGAAATGAGGAACACGGCTAGAGAAGCAAGCTCGGTGCCGAGAAATTCAAACTCACGTTGAATAAGGCGGCCCCTGTATACTGTTCATGTCCAACCTCCACTGTAGAGAGTCTGCAGGGCCACAGCCTTGGGGACATCATTTCTGGCTCCAAACCAGGGTCTCCAGTACTGAGCTAAAGGCAATGGACGGGTCCTTCAGCTGACCTAGCAGCAGAACCCAATCCACATGAGCCCGTTTGCTTGTAGCTATCCCCATACTACTCTGTCCTGTCACGGTGCCATTCAAAGGACTACAGCTAAGGCAGAAGGTCTGGAAGACGATGTCGTGAAGGCAAAGGCCTCCACCTGTGGCTCTAGAGGGGGTCCAAGATGGGGAACAAGCTAATGAACTTCTGCAGTAACTCTTGTTCCCAGATTCTTGTAAGTGAACCACGGTGTCTAATATTTTCCCTCAAAAACTATTTCTTTGATGGGTTGTAATTGCTGAATTTTCTAATTTATTGTTTTCAACTTAAAAGGAAGCCTATCTAAAGTCGTATTGCCGATATTACGCTCCGTGGTTCGCAGGCCACCCCCGTGAACCACTGCTCTTACCTCCAGGCTAGATGCAGCGAAAACACCACCCGCACTCACACGGCAGGACGCCGCTGGCCTCAGCACGCAGTGTCTCTCCCTAAGGGGCGGATTTTAAATGCCCTGCACGCATAAATCCGGACGTATTTACGCGCGCCTATTTTGCATAGGCTGCCGGTGCGCGCAGAGCCCCGGGACGTGCGTAAGTCCAAGGGCTTTGTAAAAGGGGCGGGGAGGGGGCGAGTCGGGGGCGTTTCCGAAATGACACGGCGTTTCGGGGGCGGGCCTGGGGGCGTGGCGCCGGCCCGGGGGCATGGTCGAGGCCCCTGGATCAGCCCAGAGTCGGGTGACGGTGCGCCAGCAGCTCTCTGGCGCACGCAGATTTACGTCTGCTTTTAGCAGGCGTAAATCTGCCAACAAAGGTAAGGGTGGGGGTTTAGATAGGGCCGGGGGGTGGGCGAAGGAAAGTTCCCTCCAAGGCCGCTCCGAAATCGGAGCGGCCTTGGAGGGAACAGGCAGCGCGCGCTGGGCTCGGCACGCGCAGGTTGCACAAATGTGCAGCCCCTTGCGCGTGCCGACCCCGGATTTTAAGATACGTGCGGCTACGCGCGTATCTTATAAAATCCAGCGTACTTTTGTTCGCGCCTGGTGCGCGAACAAAAGTACGCGATCGCGTAATTTTTTTAAATCTACCCCAAAGTGCGCACACGCCGACATCACTTCTTTTAAAGGGACCGCGGCTGCCCCTAATGATGCCGTCCTCAGCGCCGCCCTCCATAAAGGCAGCTCCCCAAACAACTCGCCTCAGCAACACATCCAACTACTGCCCAGTAGTGCGTGTTGCTTCCCAGCCGTTCCTGCCTTTGCTCCAGCCTGTCTCCAGTCTTCGTTCCAGTCTGTGCCATCCTTCGTTGCCTGCTTGTTCTTCCATCCCTTGCCTGCCAACCTCAACCTATCCATTCCTCTTCCTCTCCCTTGGATGGATACCTGGTTTGAACTCTGCCTAGACCTCTGATACATCTGACCGTCGCATGCCTATGACCTTAGCTGACATCGGACCTCTTTTATGTCATCAGCAGAGACCCCACCTAAGTCCTGCCGACCCCGGCACCCAAGGCTCAACCCGAGAGGAATGTGGGCTGGTATAGGTGAAGGTCCTGACCGGTCTTCTGCTTCGCCTGGGTCCACCTGCCAATGGCGAGAACCTGCATGGTTCCTCCCTGCAGGTACGGTGTTACGACTGTCGCTGCCCAACGTCTCCAACCCGCCCACCTCACCTTTTTTGCGACTCCTCCCGTGGTTGATGGACGTCTGGCTGCCATCCTCTCCGGCGTCCCCAGTCCGGCTTGGGTGCTGCAACCCGCCATGTTGTCCAGGTACCATAGGGCGCGTGCACCGCGCGGCACTGCTTCTTATTCTTTCTTTGGCGCGAACCTCAGGGGCGTCCCCCTGTGATGACGTCATGCATCCCGGATACTAAAGCCTACACTTTTGCTAGCTAATCAAGTTAGCAAGGTATCTCCTTATGGATGGGATTCGCTCTCCGTACGTAGCTACTCTGCCTCTCCAACTTTTGGACTTTATCCTAACAGGGTACCCGCTCCTCGGGGGTCTCTCTCATTTCTTGCAGGTCGCTATCAGGAACCAGTACTCGCTCCTCAAAGGCCCATGTTCCCTGACTCGCTGCCTGAAATTATCGCTTCTGCTTGGAAGAAACCACTGCCTACATCATCAGTGAGTTACCAACTTTATTTCCCCAGAGCTGTTCCGTGGAACCAGGTACTCGCTCCTTGAGGGCCTGCCTCTATTCCAGCTTCTGTGTCACCTTCCGGGAGAAACCGCCGTGTGAGTAACTTTACCAACGAGGCTCTATACCAGAACCCTGTGTATGCTCCACTGTACTTACTATCTCAGTTTTCTCCACTACAGCACAGCCGTAGAGGGAATCGCTGTTCCAGTCTCCTGAGGAACCCTAAGCCCAGCCGGGCTTCATCTCTACTCACTACTGCCACCTCTGGTGGCTTCTCAACTCTGTCTAATAAAAGATAATTCTGTGTTGTGTGTTCCAAAGCTGAGCCTGACCTGTGGCCCCTCACGGGACTTCCCCCCCCCCCATGGGCGTGGTCAGCTGCCACAGTGTCCAAGGATCCACCCAAAACCTTACAAACAATAACATAAGGTCATCTTGCCTTGGCCCAAGAGTCCACAGACACAAAGGATTATTAGCTGTGCCATCATTATAGAATACACATCTATCAAAAATAAGATCATATGTTCTCCACTGCAGGCCCGAGACTATGGAACTCTCTACCTACAACTGACTCTAGAAACAAAGACATTCAAACGGGACCTCACCCCCAATAACACTAGCCCTGAGAACTTTAGTCATCGTATGTGTCCATCTTTAAACTGTATGTTATATGAACACATTAAGTAATTGTATCTGTCAGCTCATTATGTATGTCATGGTCTAAACCAGTGGTTCTCAACCTTTTTTCGGCCGGGACACACCTGACAGATGGTTCTCACATGCATGATACACTGAACATGTGACCATCATGAGGCTATATGTAAACATACACTCTGCATCCACGGGAACCCCCTGACCCCCTAACAATGGATGCAGAGCAGAACTAGGGCATTACCCATAGAACTCACCATGCAAAAAAAAAAAAAGATGTTCTGGTTCTGATGACATCTCAGTAAAAGCAAAACAAACTCCCTTTACTACCAGGCACAATACCTCTCCTTATAAAAAGACAATAATTTACCACTAATGCATGTCCTATTGAGAAAACACAACAAATAAGACTGATACAAATGCGTGCATACTAGTAAAATACCTCACCTCGGTCACACGCCCAAAACTGACCTTCACCAAGTACAGAAAGACCACAAATTATAAATATGGAGACATGGCAGCCAGGCACAGAAAAAGAAAACCCAAGTGCGCTTCGATTCCTAATCACAAGATGAAGATTCCTAGGCGGACGTCAAAAAGCTGGTTTCCTTTTACAAAAGGTTTCACTACTTGAGCAACTGTTTCACGGCGTGCCTGGTTGCACTTATCCTAATGCAGAAGGGTTCTGCTATTGTAGGGGTTCAGTAAAAGGCGGAGTCAATGATCTCACCAGGAAGATGGCGGCATCTGCAGGGCCTGGGAAGTAGGAGGAACCGACAGAGAAAAGGAGGGGGAGGGAACAAGCGAGGTGATCACATTTGCAGGCAACACAAAATTATTCAGATTTTTTAAATCACAAGCAGATTGCAAGAAATTGTAGGAGGATCTTGTGAGACTGGAAGTCTGGGCATGCCAAGGGCAAATTAAATTTGATATGGACAATTGCAAAGTGATGCACATAGGAAATGTAATCAAAAGTCATTACACGATGTCAGGTTTCATATTAGGAGTTACCACCCAGGAAAGAGATCTAGGCGTGATATTGGATAACACATTGAAATCGTCGGTGCAGTGTGCTGTGGCAGTCAAAAAAGCAAACAATGTTGGGAATTATTAGGAAGGGAATGGTGAATAAAACGGAAAATGTCATAATGCCTCTATCGCTCCATGGTGAGACCGCACCTTGAATGCTGTGTACAATTCTGGTCGCCGCATCTCAAAAAAGATATAGTTGCGATGGAGAAGGTACAGAGAAGGGCAACCAAAATGATAAGGGGAATAGAACAGCTCCCCTATGAGGAAAGGCTGAAGAGGTTAGGACTTTTCAGCTTGGAGAAGAGACGGCTGAGGGGGGATATGATAGAGGTCTTTAAGATCATGAATGGAATAAACAGGTAAATGTGAATCGGTTGTTTACTCTTTCAAAAAATACAAAAGACTTTGGGACACTCCATGAATTAAGTATGTAGCATATTTAAAACATAATGGCACAAGTATCCCATTGCCAGAAGAAATAGTTAAGGCAGTTAGCGCAGCTGGGTTTAAAAAAAAGCTTTGGACAAGTTCTCAGAGGAAAACTCCATAAATCGTTATTAACCAGGTAGACTTGGGGAAAAGCCACTACCTATCCCTGAATGTCAGCAGCATGGGATCGATCTGCTATTTGGGAACCTGCCAGGTACTTGTGACCAGGATTGGCCACTGTTGGAAACAGGATGCTGGGCTTGATGGATCCTTGGTCTGACCCAGTATGGAAAGTCTTTGTTGCAACCGTCGTTGCCCGACTGCTTCACTCCGCCTACCTTTCTTTTTCTGCGACTCCTCCTGCTCCCTGTGGACGTCTGGCTGCCGCGGCGTCTGCCCACTGTCCTCTCCGGTGTCCCCAGACCGGCTTGGGTGCTGCCTCCCACCATGCTCCGCTGGTACCTTAGGGTGCGTGCACCGCGCGGCCCTCATTCTTATTTCCTCTATGGCGCGAACCTCGGGGCGTCCCCCTGTGATGACGTCACGCTGCCCGGATATTTAAGCCTACAGTTTATTGCTAGCCATTGAGTTAGCAAGGGATTTCCTACAGATGGGATTCGCTCTCCGTACCCAGCTACTCTGCCTCCAACTTCCATTGGACTCTTTTCTGCTAACAGGGTACCCGCTCCTCAGGGGCCTCTCTGCTTCTTTCAGGTGCTATCAGGAACTGGTACTCGCTCCTCGAGGGCCCATGTTCCCTGAGTCGTTGCATGTGTCCATCTCCTCTTCTACTTGGAAGAATTCGCTACAGACACCATCAGTGAGTACTACTACCATCCACTCCTCAGAGCTGTCTCCCTGGAACCAGGTACTCGCTCCTCGAGGGCCCATGTTCCCTGACTCGCTGCCTGTGTCCATCTCCTCTTCTACTTGGAAGAATTCGCTACAGACACCATTAGTGAGTACAACTACCATCCACTCCTCAGAGCTGTCTCCCTGGAACCAGGTACTCGCTCCTCGAGGGCCCATGTTCCCTGAGTCGTTGCATGTGTCCATCTCCTCTTCTACTTGGAAGAATTCGCTACAGACACCATTAGTGAGTACAACTACCATCCACTCCTCAGAGCTGTCTCCCTGGAACCAGGTACTCGCTCCTCGAGGGCCCATGTTCCCTGACTCGCTGCCTGTGTCCATCTCCTCTTCTACTTGGAAGAATTCGCTACAGACACCATTAGTGAGTACAACTACCATCCACTCCTCAGAGCTGTCTCCCTGGAACCAGGTACTCGCTCCTCGAGGGCCCATGTTCCCTGAGTCGTTGCATGTGTCCATCTCCTCTTCTACTTGGAAGAATTCGCTACAGACACCATTAGTGAGTACAACTACCATCCGCTCCTCAGAGCTGTCTCCCTGGAACCAGGTACTCGCTCCTCGAGGGCCCATGTTCCCTGACTCGCTGCCTGTGTCCATCTCCTCTTCTACTTGGAAGAATTCGCTACAGACACCACCAGTGAGTACTACTACCATCCACTCCTCAGAGCTGTCTCCCTGGAACCAGGTACTCGCTCCTCGAGGGCCCATGTTCCCTGAGTCGTTGCATGTGTCCATCTCCTCTTCTACTTGGAAGAATTCGCTACAGACAACCATTAGTGAGTACAACTACCATCCGCTCCTCAGAGCTGTCTCCCTGGAACCAGGTACTCGCTCCTCGAGGGCCCATGTTCCCTGAGTCGTTCCATGTGTCCATCTCCTCTTCTACTTGGAAGAATTCGCTACAGACACCATCAGTGAGTACAACTACCATCCGCTCCTCAGAGCTGTCTCCCTGGAACCAGGTACTCGCTCCTCGAGGGCCCATGTTCCCTGAGTCGTTGCATGTGTCCATCTCCTCTTCTACTTGGAAGAATTCGCTACAGACACCACCAGTGAGTACTACTGTCATCCGCTCCTCAGAGCTGTCTCCCTGGAACCAGGTACTCGCTCCTCGAGGGCCCATGTTCCCTGACTCGCTGCCTGTGTCCATCTCCTCTTCTACTTGGAAGAATTCGCTACAGACACCATTAGTGAGTACAACTACCATCCACTCCTCAGAGCTGTCTCCCTGGAACCAGGTACTCGCTCCTCGAGGGCCCATGTTCCCTGAGTCGTTGCATGTGTCCATCTCCTCTTCTACTTGGAAGAATTCGCTACAGACACCATCAGTGAGTATAACTACCATCCGCTCCTCAGAGCTGTCTCCCTGGAACCAGGTACTCGCTCCTCGAGGGCCCATGTTCCCTGAGTCGTTGCATGTGTCCATCTCCTCTTCTACTTGGAAGAATTCGCTACAGACACCACCAGTGAGTACTACTGTCATCCACTCCTCAGAGCTGTCTCCCTGGAACCAGGTACTCGCTCCTCGAGGGCCCATGTTCCCTGACTCGCTGCCTGTGTCCATCTCCTCTTCTACTTGGAAGAATTCGCTACAGACACCATTAGTGAGTACAACTACCATCCACTCCTCAGAGCTGTCTCCCTGGAACCAGGTACTCGCTCCTCGAGGGCCCATGTTCCCTGAGTCGTTGCATGTGTCCATCTCCTCTTCTACTTGGAAGAATTCGCTACAGACACCATTAGTGAGTACAACTACCATCCACTCCTCAGAGCTGTCTCCCTGGAACCAGGTACTCGCTCCTCGAGGGCCCATGTTCCCTGACTCGCTGCCTGTGTCCATCTCCTCTTCTACTTGGAAGAATTCGCTACAGACACCACCAGTGAGTACTACTACCATCCACTCCTCAGAGCTGTCTCCCTGGAACCAGGTACTCGCTCCTCGAGGGCCCATGTTCCCTGAGTCGTTGCATGTGTCCATCTCCTCTTCTACTTGGAAGAATTCGCTACAGACACCATTAGTGAGTACAACTACCATCCGCTCCTCAGAGCTGTCTCCCTGGAACCAGGTACTCGCTCCTCGAGGGCCCATGTTCCCTGAGTCGTTGCATGTGTCCATCTCCTCTTCTACTTGGAAGAATTCGCTACAGACACCATCAGTGAGTACAACTACCATCCGCTCTGCATGTGGCCATCTCTCTTCTACTGGAAGAATTCGCTACAGGAACCACCAGTGATATACTATGTTCATCCATCCTCAGAGCTGTCTCCCTGGAACCAGGTACTCGCTCCTCGAGGGGCCCAATGTTCCTGACTCGCTGCCTGTGGTCCCTCTCCTCTTCTACTTGGAAGGAAATTCGCTACAGACACCATTAGTTCGAGTACAAACTACCATCCACTACTAAGAGCTGCTCCCTGGGAAACCCAGGTCACTCGCTCCTCGATGGTCCCATGTTCCTGAGTCGTTGCATTTGCCACTCCATCTTCTACTTGGAAGGAATTCGATACAGACACCATCAGTGAGTAATAACTCACATCCAGCTCATCAGAGCATGTCCTCCCTGGAACCAGGGTACTCGCTCCTCGAGGGCCCATGTTCCCTGAGTCGTTGCATGTGTCCATCTCCTCTTCTACTTGGAAGAATTCGCTACAGACACCACCAGTGAGTACTACTATCATCCACTCCTCAGAGCTGTCTCCCTGGAACCAGGTACTCGCTCCTCGAGGGCCCATGTTCCCTGACTCGCTGCCTGTGTCCATCTCCTCTTCTACTTGGAAGAATTCGCTACAGACACCATTAGTGAGTACAACTACCATCCACTCCTCAGAGCTGTCTCCCTGGAACCAGGTACTCGCTCCTCGAGGGCCCATGTTCCCTGAGTCGTTGCATGTGTCCATCTCCTCTTCTACTTGGAAGAATTCGCTACAGACACCATTAGTGAGTACAACTACCATCCACTCCTCAGAGCTGTCTCCCTGGAACCAGGTACTCGCTCCTCGAGGGCCCATGTTCCCTGACTCGCTGCCTGTGTCCATCTCCTCTTCTACTTGGAAGAATTCGCTACAGACACCACCAGTGAGTACTACTACCATCCACTCCTCAGAGCTGTCTCCCTGGAACCAGGTAACTCGCTCCTCGAGGGCCCATGTTCCCTGAGTCGTTGCATGTGTCCATCTCCTCTTCTACTTGGAAGAATTCGCTACAGACACCATTAGTGAGTACAACTACCATCCGCTCCTCAGAGCTGTCTCCCTGGAACCAGGTACTCGCTCCTCGAGGGCCCATGTTCCCTGAGTCGTTGCATGTGTCCATCTCCTCTTCTACTTGGAAGAATTCGCTACAGACACCATCAGTGAGTACAACTACCATCCGCTCCTCAGAGCTGTCTCCCTGGAACCAGGTACTCGCTCCTCGAGGGCCCATGTTCCCTGAGTCGTTGCATGTGTCCATCTCCTCTTCTACTTGGAAGAATTCGCTACAGACACCACCAGTGAGTACTACTGTCATCCACTCCTCAGAGCTGTCTCCCTGGAACCAGGTACTCGCTCCTCGAGGGCCCATGTTCCCTGAGTCGTTGCATGTGTCCATCTCCTCTTCTACTTGGAAGAATTCGCTACAGACACCATTAGTGAGTACAACTACCATCCACTCCTCAGAGCTGTCTCCCTGGAACCAGGTACTCGCTCCTCGAGGGCCCATGTTCCCTGAGTCGTTGCATGTGTCCATCTCCTCTTCTACTTGGAAGAATTCGCTACAGACACCATCAGTGAGTACAACTACCATCCGCTCCTCAGAGCTGTCTCCCTGGAACCAGGTACTCGCTCCTCGAGGGCCCATGTTCCCTGAGTCGTTGCATGTGTCCATCTCCTCTTCTACTTGGAAGAATTCGCTACAGACACCATCAGTGAGTACTACTACCATCCACTCCTCAGAGCTGTCTCCCTGGAACCAGGTACTCGCTCCTCGAGGGCCCATGTTCCCTGAGTCGTTGCATGTGTCCATCTCCTCTTCTACTTGGAAGAATTCGCTACAGACACCACCAGTGAGTACTACTGTCATCCACTCCTCAGAGCTGTCTCCCTGGAACCAGGTACTCGCTCCTCGAGGGCCTGCCTCCGTTCCAGCACCAGTGCTACCTCCTACGTGGAACCGCTGTGTGAGTACTTTGCCAACAAGACTCTCTGCCTCCAGGGATCTGGTACTCGCTCCTCGAGGGCCAGCTCTCCCTATCTCGGGGCTTCTCCATACTGGGGACTCTGTGAATATCTCAGTGTACTCACTTTCTCAGTTCTTCTTCCTACAGCACTGCAGCTGGAGGAGCTGCTGTTCCAGCGTCCTGGGGAATACTAGCACAGCCGGGCTCCATCTTCTACTCACTACTGCCACCTCTGGTGGCTTCATAAACTGTCTAATAAAAGATATAATCTGTGTTTGTGTGTCCGGAGCTGAGCATGACCTGTGGCCCCTCACGGGACTTCCCCCCGTGGGTGTGGTCAGCTGCCACAGTGTCCAAGGGTCCACCCAAACCCTACAAAACATAACAGTCTTATGTTCTTATAAATGTAATCCCTAGGCTGGTTGAGGACAGGAGATCACTATAGATCAGCGGTTCTCAAGCTTTTTTCTGTCATGACACACCTGACAGATGATGCTCGCCTGCGTGACACATTGCACACTACGTTTACAAGCTATACTAAAAAAGAAAATACTAGATATCTAATTGTTCAAAATGATGCAGGAGAAAGATAACAATCTTTAATTTCAATAACTGCTTATAAAATATCATTATTAAATGTTACTTTCTTTCACAAAAATTTGAATCTTGGCTTACTGCATCAGTGAGAAATCTGCGACTGATATGTGTATGCAGCACACAGTTTTTGGATACAGACAAACTCTGACTCATTTCACTGTCAATCTCAGAAAGTTCTGACTTTTTCTGGAGTTTAAACAGAGTTAGGAAATTTCCCCTTTCAACTCACCATACAAAATATATTCAAATTCTGATATCTCCTCAGTAAAAGGACTTCAAAATCCCTTCCCTCCCAGCCACTTTGTGAAATAGCATGAAAACCTGCTCAAAGGCCATTTAGAAATGATATAGCATACCAGCCATACCATAAGAGCACTAACACCCAGGACGTGAACAGCAACAACCTTACCTATGGAAAATAAGACTGCAAATATAGAGCACAGTACACTTACTATTGGAAAACCAAAGCAAGCCAGACTGCTCCAGAAACGCATCCTAGTTAGCAGAATCCCTCACCTCTGCCAAATATGCAGAATGCAGACTGACTCTTACCTAATACAGAATAAAAGACCATAAATTATAAGCAAGCACATAGAGAAAAACTGAAACTCCAAGAAGCATGGGGGAGGGGGAGGTACGGCGGGATGATGGGGCAGGATACAGCATTGCCTGCAACATTTCTGGTTTGGATGGATGGTGGCAGTGATTGCCAGGGTGGAGGGAAAAGCATCAGCAGGGAGCGGTGATGAGGAGCTTTAAGTACCAGTTCCTTGCTCTGCACTCTCCTCAAGCAGCAAGCACCTGTGGCTGTTAGAGAAAGCACAGGCTTGCTATGTCTCATTTTTGGCGCCCCACCTTCCACCCCTTGGCGTGACACACTGGTTGAGCAGCACTGGGGTCGGGGGAAACCAAAATACAGTTCCAAGGCCGAAGGATTTCTATGCTCCTCACACAACCGTTTGCCAGTAATTAGGAAGAGTGAATGATTGCACAGGCCCAGGATTTCTCTATGGATTGCCCCAGAGCAGTAGATATGGCCTTGGCCATAGGTGCCATCCACGAGGGGCCCCATCACGATCCGCCGGCCTCCCCTCTACCAACAGAGTTTTGGCGCCTCAATAGCTCAGCTGCCAGGGGGGGATAAGAGCTGCTGTTCCAGCTTCTGGAGTCCGGGGGGGGGGGGGGCGGGAGAAGCAGTGGTGGCGGTGGCCCCCCCCCCCCCAAAATCGGGACAAAAAAAAAAAAATCCATCAACACTGCCCCTGCCCAGTCAGGTACAGAGGGGTCCACAGAGCCGCAAGAAGCAGCATCAGCCTCCCACCCCTGGACGTCAGGAGCACACCCTGCCGGGCAGCGTCAGCCCCCCTTCACTGCGTTTAGGGAGAGCGTGAGCCGCGAAAACAAAAAACATCGGCCTCTCACCCCGCAGAAGTACTGCCCTCGGCGCTGCATCGCCTTCCCATTCCACCTCAGCAGTCAGAGTGAGCGCGGCCCACAGAGCAACAAAAGCAGCAGCCACCTCCCATCACTGCAAGTCATGAGGAGCCAGCCCATGATGTAACATGGGCCTCCTTCACCTCCCCCGAATTTAAGAAGAGCGCGGCCCGCAGACCAAAACAAAAAACAAAATGGCCTCCCATTCTGCCCCTGCAGTCAGAAGAAGCATGCCTGCAAAGAGAGAGAAAGATGGCGCATGTCTGTGTGTGTGTGTATATGTGTGAGACAGAGAGTGCAAGGACCATGATTGTGTGTTTGTTACTGAGCAGGTGAGAGAGAGAACGAACGAGCATGTGTGTATGTATGGTTGATCATGTGTGTATGAGAGAGAGACAGCACAGGGGCATGTGAGAGCGAGTGAATGAGAGTGTGTGTATGCAGGACTGAGCATCTGAGTGAATGGGCATGTGTGCGCATGATTGAGCAGATATGAGAGACAGCAGAGCATGTGTGTGTATGACTGATAATGTATAAGACAGAGCGAATGAGCATGTGTGTATGTATGGTTGATCATGTGTGTATGAGAAAGAGACAGCACAGAAGCATGTGGGTGTGAGCATGTGCGAGCAAGCAAATGAGCATGTGTATGTGCATGACTGAGCATGTATGAGAGACAACGGAATATTATGTGTATGATTGAACATGTGAGAAAGCGAACAGGTATGTGTATAATTATATATGTAAAAGAAAACAAATGTGTGCTTGATTGTGCATTTGAGAGAGAGTGAGCGAGTGTATGTGTGCGATTGTGTATGTGAGCGTGAATGAGCGTGTGTGTGTAGAGGGAGGGGAAAACGTTTCTGTGCAACAAACAGCTCCCCCCACCATCCCACTAATCCACGACAATCTTAGAGCATCTGGAAATCAAAAGTTCCCAGGTATGGAAAGTGGGGGATTTATTAATCCCTGTTAATTATAATTATTGGGTATTAATTAATGTATCTGTTTTGAAATGTTTTATTGCCATATGGAAAAGTTTTATATGAGTTTTTAATTATTGGATGCTGTTTCATTTGTCAGCTGTTTTGAAATATTTCTTTTTATTAGTATGGTTTTACTATTATGATTGATTTTTATTTTGTTTGATATTTTATGAGGAATGGTAATGTTTCTGTTTTTCCCTTGTTGCTCTGCATGCAGAGTCTGGCTTTTTGCGGTTTCAGTTCAGTATTTACCTGTAAATTTATGGTCTCTTTATTCTGTATTTATTGAGGTCTGTCTATGTTCCGTCCACTTCACAGAAGTGAAATATTCTGCTAACGTGCATTTTTTGTGTAGGGATCTATAGCAGCCTGGCTTCTTTTGTTTTCCTAGTAGGAGGTATATTGGTGTTTTAGGACCTGGTGTAATATTTACAGTGTTGTCTTTTCATAAGTAGGATATTTACTGTTTGAGTGCTAGCAGCTAGGGCTGTTTTGATATGGGAGATTTACAATATTGTAATTGAAATTCAATACATGGCTTTCCCAGGGCGAAACCCACACCCAGTGTGCATTATCATAGGCCTAGTACCATATGGGCTCCAAGTGTCTTTTTTCATTTTTTTGCAGAGTTTCTGGTTGGCACCATGGCCGTACACATACATATAATATACATGCTATAAGTGATGTTTGTAACTCAAAGTCCTTTCTCACGTAAAATCTGTTATCATAAATGCATAATTTTGGATTGTGAATAGGGAGGGTACAACCAGGGAGGAGGTGGGTGCAAGGCTGTAAGGTTCACCTAGGGTGCTTAATACCTGTACACCAGCCCTAGGGAAGAGTGGAAGATGAGCGAGGGGGGGGGAGGGGAGAGGAGGGGGTTTCAAGAGCAGAAGAAAGGATGCAGCTGTTGAGGGGAAGGATAAGGGGGGGCTGGAGATGGTAAAAGGAGCAACTCAGTGAGGGGAAGTTGGAGGACAGAGAGGGGGCGAGAGAGAGGAGATTTGGGGAGGTGTAGGATTGGCACAGAGAACTGGAGATGGGGGGATGAAATCTAGAGGAGTGGATAGAGAGGCAGAGATAAGCAAAGGGAAAGCTCCATATTAGGCAGAGGCGTAGGGGAGGTACTGAAGAGACAGGAGAGAGATGAAACAGAACAGGAGACCAAGAAGAGGAAAGCAGAATACAGAGATGAGGTTAGAACAATGAAAGTCAGACAGCCAGAGCGGAAGAAAGCATTTTATCGACTCTGGGAGCTCTTATTCTGCACAATACAGGAGGAGGAGGAGATGTATTTCTGTTTCTCTGTCTCTGGTGTTGCAGGGCCTGCAGAGTCCGGTTTCTTGGGGTTTCCACTTCAGGTTTTGAATGAAGGCTCCCGATGGCGCCAGGATCCCTGCCTTGGTTCCGATTGAGCTGGAAGCCCATAGGGGCAGGAGGAAACTGCTGGATCAAAATAAAAATGGAAGTGAAAGCCCCGTTTAACAGCATGGCCTGGCTCGTGGGGGCCTGCGTTATCTTCAGCTCGAGGGCGCCCTTTGTTTTTTTTTTTTTTTACTTGGCCAAAGCCTGCCTGGGGCTCTGCTTAAAGGTTCTCAACTTTGGGTAGCTTAAAATGTTTCACAATCCCTAAAGAAAAATGGGAATACGTGCTGCGGTTCAAAAGGAGGCGAAAGAGAATACAGAATAAGAGACCTCCGGTCGGTGCACGTTGCTGCTCTCTTGCGACAGACACTCCTAGTTCTAGGCTAACTGCGGCTCCAGCGATTCCTTCAATCTCCGTCACACAAGGTCTCTGCGGGAAACCCGCAACTCAAAGCTCTGCAGCTGGGTCCCGAGGGCCTGTTCCGGTCCTGGCCAGCCTCAAGGGAACACGCCATGCCATTCTCCGGCATGCACGTCACACGGCCGCCGTCTCGGGTCGCGACCTCTTCATCTCTCCCCTCTGCAGCACCCCCGCAGCTCCTTCTGTCCTCTCCCCTCTGGGGCCTGAACACAGTCCCTCCCCCAACCCTCGGATGAAACTCACCCCTGACCTCTCACACCCTGCAATACGCAAAAATGCATCCCCAACAGGCATCAGACCATTTGGCGGTTTCTCTCGTAGGTGCTGCATGAAAATCATTCTCCACACTTTTGGTTCAGGGGGAGAGGGTTCAACAGGGCCACGGCCCACTTACAGCAAATGAGGTGGGGACCGCATAAATATTCAAGGGGGGGTAAGAGAATGCAGGCGGAGGGTGGGAAGAGGCAGAACATGAAGGCTGCTCCTCACTGTTACGTCCCACTGCCGCCCCCCCCCCCCCCCGTATCGCGGATCACCTGCCTCGCTCGCGACACTCACTCACCCCCTCGCATCCTAGAAGCCCGGAAATCTCCCGCAGATCTGAGGTTTCTACGTTGTCATTTCTCACGTGGACGGTGATGAGAGCAAAGCCTGAAGATGTCACAGAACCAAAGAGCTCAGGACGTAGGCCTCACCCCAAGGGAGAGCAGACTCTGGAACGAGGGTGAGAGCGGGCAGGCCCGCACGTAATCTAAGGAGATGTTTCTTTACAGAGAGAGGATGGTGGACGCGTGGAAGGGCCTCCCCGTGGAGGCAAGAAGAGGACCTGAATTCCAGAAAGCCTGGGGCAAGCACAGGGGATCCCTGGGGCCTAGAGAGCCGAGCAGGAGGAGGGGAGGGGCAGACTGGATGGGGCGAAGGGTCTTTAACTGCCCTCATGTTGAATGTTTCTAACTTGGCCTTAGGACCCTGCCCTTCTGTCATCCTGGAAGCATAAAGACGAAGAATATTTTAGTTAAAAAAAAAAAAAAGAAGAAGATCAGCCTCATTCAAGAACAAGCATTACAAATCCAAGACCACCAGGGCCACTTTAAGCACCTAAGGGGCCCTGCACAAACTTTCCTAGATGGGCCCGCTTTTCTTTCTTCCATATTTGGAGTTTAATTTAAACATTCGCCTTTCCAAATCCAAACTCAAGGCAAGTTACAGTCAGGTACAGCAGGTAGTTCCCTGCCTCTTGGTTACAGGAGCGGTGGCATAGCCACGGGTGGGCTATGGGCCCACACACTTTGGGCTGAAGCCCACTCAATTAGAGCTGCCTGATAGTGGAAACCCTGCCGCAGAGCCGCCGTGGACCCCATTCCATGGCAGCTGAAGGAGAGGGCCACCTTGGAATCCATCCCACGGCGGCCGAACAAGGCTGCAGCAAGGACTCTGCAGACCCCTTCCTGTGTCAGTCGAAGCCCTGCAGCAGGGTCATCACGGTTCCCATTCCCCTGTCTGCTGAAGGAGGAGACGGCCGTCATGGACCTCATCCCACGACAGACGAAGAAGCCTGCACCATTGCCACCATGGTTCCCATGCCGGAGAGGGCCGTCATGGACCTCATCACACAGGGGAAGAAGAAAGACAAGGGCCTACAGTAAGGCCGCCATGGACCTCATCCCATGGTGGCTGAAAAAGAATCCCTCAAAGAGAGTGTGTGAGTTAGCGTGGGAGATTGTATGAGTGAGAGCCTGTGTGTGTGTGGGGGGGGGGGGGGCGGCAGAGAAAGAGTGTGTGTGTGTGTGTGTGTGTGTGTGTGTGTGTGTATCTGAAAGAGAGAGGTTGGCCTTTTCTCTTGTGTATGTGGGAGGAAGGGGGTCATCTCTCACCTGCCTGTGAAAGGCACAGCAGCTCTCTGTCTCTGAATTCTGGTTTTGTGGCTCTTGATGTGTAAAAGGTTGATCACCCCTTCCCTAATAGGTGGTGTATTAGTATTCTAGGGTTTGGTGCAATATTTGCCTTGCTGCCTTTTCATAGATAAGGATTCCTCTGTTTGAGAGGTCTAGAACGGGTAGATGTGAATCGGTTATTTACACTTTAAGATAATAGAAAGACCAGGGGGCACTCCATGAAGTTAGCATGGGGCACATTTAAAACTAATCGGGGAAAGTTCTTTTTCACTCAACGCACAATTAAACTCTGGAATTTGTTGCCAGAGGATGTGGTTAGTGCAGTAAGTATAGCTGTGTTTAAAAAAGGATTGGATAAGTTCTTGGAGGAGAAGTCCATTACCTGCTATTAAGTTCACTTAGAGAATAGCCACTGCCATTAGCAATGGTTACATGGAATAGACTTAGTTTTTGGGTACTTGCCAGGTTCTTATGGCCTGGTTTGGCCACTGTTGGAAACAGGATGCTGGGCTTGATGGACCCTTGGTCTGACCCAGTATGGCATGTTCTTATGTTCTTAGTTATTGCTGAGATTGTATGGTATGGGAAGGATCTAGGTGTCTTGTTTTTGCAGGCGTCTGTGTTACTTCAAAGCGTTTGGCAGTAAAGAGACTTTATTTGGCCTAGGTGACACCAGAATTTGAATATTTATTTTTTGCCTGTTGGGTTGTAATGTGAACTATCCTAGTTTTGCTCTGCACCCATTGCAAATGTCAAGTTTTTATGATTATTATGACTATTGCTATTTTATTGTAGTTATTTTGTTCTCTGCCTTTCTAGAAAGAAGACTGATAAAAGAATGTAATGAATATTTGTTGTATTACTTAATTGTATATTTATTTAGCTATTTTCTATACCGGCTTTCACGACCAGTGGTCGCATCAAACCGGTTTACATTTAACAAGTCGTGCATTGAACATAGAACTTAAATAACTAAACTGGTGCAAGAATTATAGTTACAATAAACAAGGAAGTATACAACTGGGAGAATGGGAAGAAGAAGAAGAAGAAAGTAGAACAATTGATAAAAACAAAAACATGATTTTTCGGTTAGGTGTTTTTTGTTTGCTTTCTACATGATATTTTCCTTGTATATTTATAAACTAATAAATATAAAATAAATGCATACAGATTATTAATGCATGTTTACTGTTGGTGAGTGTATGAAATAATTGAGTTTAAATATTTTGATGCATGACGGCTATTGCAGGCTACTTAGAAATCCCTCTCTCGGGTGCACTCTGAGGCATTGTTTATCAATAAGAGTAAAACTACCTGAGCTCAGACCTGTATGTCTTCTGCCCACATGTTATGCTTGGGCATCCCGCCCTCTCCCAAAAAAAAAAAAAAAAATCCGTTCTGGCTGAGCCACTGTATAGGAGTCAAAACTGTAGCAGAACTCAAGCATGCATGGGACAGACTCAAAGGGACCTTAGTGGCAGAGGGAGGGAGAAGAGCACAGATGAAGCAAGACCAGTGACAGCACGGTAAGCAGGCAGACTGGACGTCTGTCTTTCAGTGCAAGCAGGCTGTCCGTAAGAAATAAGGCTTTAATTCAGTGCCGGCTTGTCTAGCTATCAGAACGGCTGGATGCTGCTTCTGGCACACACGCCCCTTCC
Source organism: Rhinatrema bivittatum (assembly GCF_901001135.1). Lineage (NCBI taxonomy): Eukaryota > Metazoa > Chordata > Amphibia > Gymnophiona > Rhinatrematidae > Rhinatrema > Rhinatrema bivittatum. Next base: position 14,857,957 of record NC_042619.1, on the reverse strand, counting down.
TGTAACCCATGTCATGCCCTGCGGGTTCCGGGTCCTGTCTCTGCAGAATTCCTGCGGCTTACTTCCCCTTTTTATTTTAATCGTTCCGCATATCACTCTGGCAGCTCATCATGGCAGTAACATTATCTGACTCTGCATCTGTGGCTCCGTGCCATGCAGTGTGAGTGACTGCTCACTAGATGGCGCCCCTGAACAAATGAAGCCCTATGAAAGGCCCCTTGCCACTACATTCCTCTTATTTTCCCAGGCATTGCTGGACTTGGGGTGAGGGGAGGGATCTGAAGGGGGTAAAAGCACCCCTGAAAATATATATATGAGGAGGGATTCGAAGCAGCAGTATAGCCAATATAACATCGGTCACATTACACAGTAAACATAATAGGTCATTAAAAAAAAATATCCCGCACAGGAGGCTTGTGAATAAAATGAAAAGCTTGGGAGAGAGCACCAAGGTGGTGGGGCCTGGATTACAAACTGGTTGACGGAGAGAAGACATCATGTGATGGTAAATGGACTTACTCTGAAGAGAGAGCGGTGTTCAGACCAGTCCTGTTCAATATCTTTGTGAGCAACATTGCGGACGGGATAGAAGGTAAAGTTTGTCTATTTGTGGATGATACTAAGATCTGCAACAGAGGGGACATGTCGGAAGGATTAGAGAGAATGAGATGTGATTTAAGGAAGCCTGAAGAGTGGTCAAAGATTTGGCAGCTGGGATTCAATGCCAAGAAGTGCAGTCATGCATCTGAGGTGTGGTAATCCAAAAGAGTTATATGTGATCGGGGAGAAAGACTGATGTGCACAGAGCAAGAGAGGGACCTTGAGGTGATAGTGTCTAGCAATCTGAAGATGGAGAAGTAATGTGACAAGGCGATAGCTAAAGCCAGAAGAATGCTGGGCTGCATAGAGAGAGGAACAACCAGTAAGAAAAAGGAGGTGATGATCCCCTTGTACAGGTCCTTGTGTTCAGTTCTGGAGACCGTATCTCAAAAGGGACAGAGACAGGATGGAGGCAGTACAGAGAAGATGATAAAAAATGGTGGGGGGTCTCCATCAAATGACTTATGAGGAGAGGTTGAAGGACCTAAATATGTATAACCTGGAGGAGAGGAGGTGCAGGGGAGAAATGATACAGGCCTTCAGATACCTGAAAGATTTCAATGAAGCACAATAAACAAACCTTTTCCGCTGGAAATAAAATCAGTAGAACTAGGGGTCATGTAATGAAACTCCAGGGAAGATGACTCAGAACCAATATTTCTTCTCAGAGAGAGTGGTGGATGCCTAGAATGCCCTTCTGGAGGAGGTGGTGAAGATGAAAACAATGAAAGATTTCAAAGGGGCATGGGATAAATATCCCCAAATGTGAAAGGATGGAAATGAAGGCGAGAGTGCATGGAGGTAACTTGCTGGTGTGGCGGTTACTACCCTTAACCAATAAGCTTTATGCTTGTGAGGTAACTCCAACATTGCTCTCTGCTTCAAAGGCAAGAGGTAATGGGGAATTGGACTCAGACAGGAACCAACAAGGGATCTGATTTTGACAATTTGAGAAAGTAAGGGGGGGCCCAGTATGACGCAGCAGTTGCAACCATAGGCTTGCTGGGCAGATTGGATGGACAGTTTGGTCCTTTTCTGACGTCATTTTCTATGTTTCTAATATAAAAGTTTACTCATTCTGTAGATGAAATGTTTGTTTGACTTGCCATTGTGGTTTCTGTTTGCTGTGTTTAACATGCCGAAACCTTGATGGGAAGACAGGGAGGGGCATCGCTATGCCCAAATTGTGTTCTCTAGGTCCCCATTTGGAGATACCGGTGGTCTATGCTCAGTAAGTGGAGGGGGAACTAAGGAGGGAAAGGGAATGGTCTGTAATCAACAGTTAAGGAAGTTACAAACTATAGAACTGAGAAGTCAATCTTTAAAAACATGCCTTGTGCATGCTGGGGCCAAGGCCGGGTGGCTTCTAGCAGAGAGAGTAGGACTGTTAGATGGTTTCTCTTAACACACTCATTTTTGGATAAAATATGGATGAAAAGATTTGGGTTGGAACTCGGAACACAGACGGATTAGGATCTCCTATAAAAAGAAAAATAGATGTTACAAACACTCAGAAGGTATAAAATACAGATAGCAAGAAACTAAAATTTCAATGAAGAAGAAAGCAAAAAACTATCTAGAGAATGGGTAGGTCAATGCTATTACTCTCCAGCACTACACAGGAAAGGAGGTGTGGCAATATTAACAGACAAAAGACTACAAATGGAAAAAACTCGTATCTATAATGAGGCTGGTAGAGGAGTACTGGTTACGGGGAAGCTACTAGAGAAAGAAATTACGTTGGGCAATTTGTATCCTCCGAACTCCTCTCTTGTTTGTTTTTTTTATAAAACTGGTATCTGAGTGTGTGGATCACAAAGAGTGATTTTAACTGGGTTAGGGAGCAGCTTCCGGACCGGTCCTCTTGTAGTTCCGGAGCTAAGCTCAAGAAGAAGCAGGGTTTTTATTTTTATTTATTTATTTTATTTAAAACATTTTATATACCGACTTTCACAGACAAAGTCTGACCAAGACGGTTCACAACATCAAGTATAAAAGATTAAAAGAAAAACTAAACAAAAACTACATAAAACAAAACAAAAACAAAATCAATAAAATGTAAATAAAATAAAGTAAAGTAATAGATAGAAAGAAATATAATATATAATTATAATCCCTAATTCTTTAGAAAAACTATACTAAGTTTATAACAAAACAGGAAAAGTCAGAAAAGATAAGAAACTGAAGACCAGTGTTATCACATGGTTAGTAGGAGCAAGCTATTAAGGTTATATGTATAATATACATCCGCTAATATCATAAAGATCTTTAAGGATATGTATTCGCTTCCTCAATTCCTGCAAAAGCCATTTTAAATAGGTAGGTTTTCAATACCTTCTTGAATTCATTGTGATCGGTAATTAGTCTTAATGTATTTGGAATCGAGTTCCAAAGTATGGGTCCCGCCACCGAAAACGCTCTCTCTCTGGTTATATTCAATCTGGCCAGCCTAACCGTGGGAACATCAAGTAGGTACTTGGTGGTGGATCTAAGATTTCTAGTAGGTTTATATAACCGTAATGAAGTACAGAGCCAAGTTGAATCCGGATCATGTATTAATGAGTGGATTAGTGACAATATTTTATATTTCACCCTAAACTTAATAGGCAACCAGTGTAAGCCAAATAAGATGGGGGAGATATGATGCCTCATGGGTGCTCCTGTTAGTAATCGAGCAGCAGAATTCTGAATCTGTTGCAAAGGTCTTAAAGTAGAATCTGACAAACCCAAAAATAGACTATTACAATAGTCCAATCCTGAAAAAATAAGGGATTGAAGAACCATTTGAAAATCTGATTTAAATAGTAGTGGTTTTAATCTTTTTATTGTCTGTAATTTGAAAAATGAATTCTTAACTAAATGAGAAATGTGATGTGTTAAAGATAAATTGGTATCTAATTGTATTCCCAGGTTACGAGCTACTCTTTTTATCTCAATGACCTCTGCACCTAGTGTGACTGAGGAAGGTGGACAATTAGTAGGATTCTCGATCACACTTAACAGAAGGAGCTCTGTTTTTTTAGAATTGAGCTTAAGCCTACTATGGCTTAACCATTGCTCAATAGTCTTTACATACAGATTACATAATAGGGTTCTTTCCTATGGGTGTTACTAGATCCATGGTGTCTCCTCCATCCGGAGGTAAGAGACTATCCTCACATCTCCAGAGCACCTCAGACAATGCCAAGGATATGCTCTTTCAGAAGGTACTTAAAGCTGAGACAGGAGCTGGGTACTTCTGATCACTCACTGATTTAGCTGGAATTCAGGGCTGCAGAGCCTCAGCGAGGTCAGGGGGGTTTGACGGTTCCCAGGACATCCGTCAGCAGATTTGAAATTCCATGCTTACCTGAAACAAAAGCTTGAGCACATGAATAGTCACCACAAAGAGACAGGGACTATTTTAGGAAACAAGCAAAGCAGTAACCAGGGGGGAGATAACAGCTAAGGAGTTAAATAAATCCATTCTACATCTAGAAAGAGAATTAAAAGTGGCTAAAGAAAAACTGATGGCTGCCCCTACCGTTGAGAACAGGAATGAGCATAGAGCATTATTAGGTTCACCTAACATATTTTTACATTAGAGAGTCCAGAAACAGCTGCTGAGATCATCGCACCATTTTCTTAGGTTCAGAAACGAGGCAGGGAAAATTATGGCCAATCTAGTTTAAAAAAGATGACACGGGTAAGCATTGCTGGGAAGCGAAGGATGTGTGTGACATTTTTAAATATTTTCACCAATCTCCATATTTGGCTGAACTGTAAGCAGAGGTTTCCAAGTAGGAAAATAGCTTTGTTGAAAATGTAAACAGGCCTGTGCTGCAAAAGAGCCAATTAGAAGAGCTGAATAAGCCTACAGTACTGCAGGAAATACTTGACTGTATTTCACCAAGGACTTCACATAAAGCGCCAGGGCCTGATGGGTTTAACGCTGATTACTGTAAGGATTCGGCGCATCAGCTGTTAGTGCCACTGGGGAATTTTTTCAATGAAGCGTTTCAAAGAGGAGAATTTCCAGGGAATTCCATGAAAGCTCATATCGCTGTGTTGCCCAAACCTGGTAAAGACCCCCAGAAACCTCCCCCTCTCTGTTGGATTTTGATCATAAAATATTTGCAAAAATTCTGGCTAACAGTAGCTCAAACATATCTGATTTTGAGATACAAAATACGAATTTCAAAATTGCAGCGTTTGCAGACTATGTTTTAGTATTTTTGACAAATCCCTGGGTGCCCCTTAACAATATCATGCAGTTACAGAAGGAATCTGGGAGACTTTCAGGGTTAAGAATAAATCTGGATAAATCAGAGGCGATAGATGTGTTGGGATATTTACAGAACAATCGGGTGGGCCCCTTTCCGTTACGTTGGGTTCATGAAGAAATGAAGCATTTGGGGATTTATAGAGCGCTTGATATTCATAATATATATCGAAGCAATATTGCACCCTTGCTGTCTAAAATGAAAATTAAGCTACAAGGATGGAGTCTTCTACAGTTATCACTGAATAGCAAAATACAATTATTCAACATGATGACTTTGCCACGCTGGTTATACGTCTTCCAGCTACTGCCTGTATGTTTGACTAATTCTGATTTATTAGAATTTTAGCGTATTCTTTGGAAATCGATTTAGGGTTCTAAGAAGCCACGAATAGCCCTTAAAACCTTGATGTTAACAAAAGAGGCTGGGGGATTAAGTTGCTCAGATCTGCAGCTGTACAACTTGGCTTGTATGCTGAGATATATAAAAGACGGGTTCTATGATACCTCCAACTGTTCTTAATTGAATGGTGCACCCCATTGAGTTTATGTAATATATCCCCAGGCACGACATGCCGGATCACATAAAGTCCAACATAGTGGTGAGGGCGAGCAGACAAGCCTGGAAATTGTGCGAGATTTTAAGAGGTCGAAAAAGTGGTCTCTCCATACTTTTCCATATGGGGGAAAATCCCCAGTTTTTGTCAGGATTACAGAATTTAACTTTCAAGAGATGGAGAAGGAAGGGACTTTATCAGCTGAGACATTTCATATTGGAAGATGAACTAACAATAAAGATATTTGAAGATTTAGAGTTTGAATTGACTTGGATACTAAACAATTTTACGACTATCTCCAAGTTCGACTTTATTGGCTCAGTAAAGGAATAGGAAGGTAGGCTTAAGGTCCTTTGTAAATCTTTTAGAACTGGTGACAATGAAAAAAACCTCTTGTGCAAACTTTAGGAAAATTCTTTTGGGCTGAAGGAAGAGAGATTCTTTTTCTACAGTTGCTCAGCTGGTGTTGGACAGCTGGAATGGGAAGGCTACAGATACTATAAGCCTAACAGAGCTGCAGAATTGCTTTTCCACATCTCTCTGGACTACGGCGAATGAACTGCTGAGGGAAACTCAGTATACATTTTTGCGATGAGTATACAAACTCAAGTAGGAGCTCATAAAGCAAAGATATGTGCATCTGATCTCTGCTTAAAATGTGAATCACAGAGGGGAACCTATTGATGCAGCTTTTGCAGCTAAGTTCGTGTGAACAATTTCTGGCAGAAACTAACAACTTATTTAAGTGGTTTGCTATCACACAAGTTACCATTGTCTGCAGGGTTGTGTCTATTTGACTTATTCTCCGATATTCAACCGGAACTTTCATATGAACTGCAAATATTCTTACGCAAGGCTTTCTTAATGGCGAAAAAGATGATTTTACCCAACTGGTTGACCAAAGAGGAACCTTCTTTGCTGGAATGGAAGCTTAGGTTCCATAAACTTTTACTCTATGAGCATCTGACTGCTAAAAATTCCTCTTGGAAACATTATGATGTATTCTTTGCAGCATGGGACAAGTATGTCATGGCAATGAGCACAAAAGCTCGTAGGATGAATCAAGTGACGATGGTAACACCTTCCGCTGGTATGCTGAGGGATGGATAGAAAGTCAAAACTGTCAGTTCAGTGGAGGAGATCTACATTTACACACTTTAAAAGATACAGTGCCCCTGTTATCATTCTAAATCTACCCGTGGTGGATGAACGACAGTGGGGTAAGCACTCCTCACTCACTCTTTTTCCAACAATTTTCTATGTCTGCGTCGATTTACCAAGAGACTTTCATGAATACAACTGGGGGGAGGAAGTCCGGAGATACTGGAGGGGAATTTTTTCTGGTTTGGGGTTTCTAAACTGTATGCTGTCAATTGCATAAGCATACATTGTTTGTTGGAATTTTTGAAGATAAAGTAAAAAAAAACAAACCCTCAGAAACCTGCTATTCAAGTTTAAGGTTTCAATGTATCTTCACAAGCAGTGCAAGGCACTGAAATTCCATCCACACTTATTTCTGGCAAAAACACTAATCCTGACTGATGACTCTTCCCACAGTGCACCTTGTATAAACACTGATTGATGACTCCCTGTGCAATGCACCTACACTAACACCGACTGATGACTCCCCCATGCAGCTCATCCTACACTAACACGGACTAATGATTCCGCCCGCAGCACACTCTGCACTAGCACTGAATGATGACTCCCTCAGCTGTATATCCTGCACTAACACTAATGACCCTGTACTAACACTGACTGATGACCCCCCCCCGCCGTATACCCTGCACTAACACTGACTGATGACCCCCCCCCCCGCCGTATACCCTGCACTAACACTGACTGATGACCCCCCGCCGTATACCCTGCACTATCACTAATGACCCTGTACTAACACTGTATACCCTGTACTAACATTGACTGATGACCCCCCCATGCAGTGCATCCTGCACTGACTGATGACCCCCCCGCCGTATACCCTGCACTAACACTAATGACCCTGTACTAACACTGTATACCCTGCACTAACACTAATGACCCTGTACTAACACGGACTAATGATTCCGCCCGCAGCACATTCTGCACTAGCACTGATTGATGACTCCCTCAGCTGTATATCCTGCACTAACACCGACTGATGACTCCCCCATGCAGTGCATCCTACACTAACACTGACTGATGACCCCCCGCCGTATACCCTGCACTAACACTAATGACCCTGTACTAACACTGTATACCCTGCACTAACACTGACTGATGACCCCCCCCGCCGTATACCCTGCACTAACACTGACTGATGACCCCCCACCGTATACCCTGCACTAACACTAATGACCCTGTACTAACACTGTATACCCTGCACTAACATTGACTGATGACCCCCCGCCGTATACCCTGCACTAACACTAATGACCCTGTACTAACACTGTATACCCTGCACTAACACTAATGACCCTGTACTAACACTGTATACCCTGCACTAACATTGACTGATGACTCTCCCTGCTTTGCTCCCTGCATTAAGACTTGATGACTCTGCCTGCAGCGCACTCCTCACAAACACTGATTGATGATTTCCCTTGCAGCACACTCTTCATTACCGCTGACTCATGATTCACTCCACAGTGCACCTTGCACTAACAATTCACTGATGACTTCCCCTGCAGAAGACCCCCTGAGAACACTGCCTATAGCACAACCTGCATGAACATAGACCAACGATGACTCCCTCCTGCAGTGCACCCTACACTAACACTGAGAACGCTGCTTGCAGCGCACCCTGTATAAGCATAGACCAATGATGACGACTCCTGCAGTGCACTCTGCACTAGCACTGATAGATGAATCCCCCTGCAGTGCACCCTACACTAACACTGAGAACGCTGCTTGCAGTGCACCCTGTATAAGCATAGACCAATGATGACGACTCCTGCAGTGCACTCTGCACTAGCACTGATAGATGAATCCCCCTGCAGTGCACCCTACACTAACACTGAGAACGCTGCTTGCAGCGCACCCTGTATAAGCATAGACCAATGATGACGACTCCTGCAGTGCACTCTGCACTAGCACTGATAGATGAATCCCCCTGCAGTGCACCCTACACTAACACTGAGAACGCTGCTTGCAGTGCACCCTGTATAAGCATAGACCAATGATGACGACTCCTGCAGTGCACTCTGCACTAGCACTGATAGATGAATCCCCCCTGCAGTGCACCCTACACTAACACTGAGAACGCTGCTTGCAGCGCACCCTGTATAAGCATAGACCAATGATGACTCCTCCTGCAGTGCACTCTGCACTAGCACTGATAGATGAATCCCCCTGCAGTGCACCCTACACTAACACTGAGAACGCTGCTTGCAGCGCACCCTGTATAAGCATAGACCAATGATGACTCCTCCTGCAGTGCACTCTGCACTAGCACTGATAGATGAATCCCCCCTGCAGTGCACCCTACACTAACACTGAACGCTGCTTGCAGCGCACCCTGTATAAGCATAGACCAATGATGACGACTCCTGCAGTGCACTCTGCACTAGCACTGATAGATGAATCCCCCCTGCAGTGCACCCTACACTAACACTGAGAACGCTGCTTGCAGCGCACCCTGTATAAGCATAGACCAATGATGACTCCTCCTGCAGTGCACTCTGCACTAGCACTGATAGATGAATCCCCCCTGCAGTGCACCCTACACTAACACTGAGAACGCTGCTTGCAGCGCACCCTGTATAAGCATAGACCAATGATGACGACTCCTGCAGTGCACTCTGCACTAGCACTGATAGATGAATCCCCCCTGCAGTGCACCCTACACTAACACTGAGAACGCTGCTTGCAGCGCACCCTGTATAAGCATAGACCGATGATGACGACTCCTGCAGTGCACTCTGCACTAGCACCGATAGATGAATCCCCCTGCAGTGCACCCTATAGTAGGACTGATGATTTCTCCCTCAGTGTACCCTGCAGTAATACTGACTGATGACTCCCCCTGCAACACCCCTTGCACTAACAGTGACTTATGACTCCCCTGGCATGTAGCCTGCACTAACAATGTCCGCTAACTCTTCACTCTGCACACCTAGGCTTGCCAACTGGCTCTAGATTGTCAGGACAGGTTACTCCAATCCTAGTTTTAACCTCATTGCATGCAGGGATCTGTAGTTCTGACTTCCCTATCACATGCTCTAAAAAAAACAAAACAACCGCATCCACAAGTCCCTGTTTGCAGTGTGGTAAAAGCAGGACTGGCTCAACCTGTCCTGAAAATCTGAAGCCAACTGGCGACCCTATGCGCCGCCTGCACTAACACTGACTGATGACCCCTACCAGTATTCACAGGTCCCCCCATGCAGGGACAGATGTTACATGATTACCCCGGGCTCGTTTCTTCTATCCAAGGCGTAAGGGCACAGAGATGCACCAAATGCAAGCAGAAGAACACTTCCTGTGGAGCCCAAAGAAATATTCGAAGCCCTAAAGTAACAAGACTGGAAACTGATAGCACACAACCTGCTACAAAAAAATAATCTTACATGAATGGAATCAGAGCAAACAAAGCGATTTATGGACAAAAAAAAAACCAGACTGGCTGGATTTTCTAATCCGGTTGCATGTCCTGCAGAGATCCTTAAGATCGGCGAATAAAGGACGGCTTCAAATTCCATCTGTGAACTCTGCCCATCTGATATTAATCAGAGAGCGATCCATTTCAATTGCCGGTCCATGCATTTGGAACACTGTGCCTGTAGCATTGCGTTTAGAGTCAGAGTTTAAAGCTTTTAAAAAAAAAGCTCTAAAAACATGGCTTTTCGAACAGGCTTATATTGATTATCTTGAAAAAAACGGACTAATTGGTTTAAAGAAACAGTATTTTTACTTTTGTTTTATGTTCTTTTATTAATAATTGATTAACAATCATATTTTATTGTACCTTTTAGATATTTTAGTACGATTTTATGATTTTGTAACATGTAAACCATTGCGATGTATATTATGAACGACGGTATACAAGAATCGTTAAATAAATAAATAAATAGAGAGAAAATCATTTTGGAAAAGACAAAATTATGTTTGCGAGCTCCCCGTCAGAGACTCGCCGGCGAGTTTTGCCCGTGAATAACTCGGCTTCTGATGTGCAGCACTTACCTGCCAAACCTCTTGGCGTGCAGGGCTCTGGGCGGCAGCACAGGTGGACGGATGGGCAGGGGAGGGGGAGCGCCTCTCGTAGATCTCTTTTCTGGGCGGTGAGATTTCACTGGCAGAGGGGGCAAAACCGGTTTCGTCTTCTCTTCCAAATCCCCCTCCCTCGGGCTGGGCCCACCTTCGGCTGCTGAATCCAAGGCGGCTGACAGGGCAGGAGAGCCAAGCGCTGGGGCCGCCGACTCCCTCTGGGAGTTGATCGGAGCAGGGAAGTGCTCCGAGGAGGACGGAGGGGAGCCGGAAGAGAATTTCATGGGCGGGCGGCACCCCAACCTGGGGGGGATGGGAGGGGGTGCTTGGTTGAGTCTCGGAGGACTGCCTCTCTCAGTCACGGCAAGGGTTTTCTGAACGGCAAAGGACATTGTGTCATCTCTGACCTCTGCTTCCCTGGAGGGGCTTGGGATGACCCGGGGGCCTTCGGTGGATGTTCGGAAAATGTTCCTTTTCATGGGAACGGGCCTCGGCCCGACCTCTTCCATGGCGGAGGGGTCCTCCCAGAGAGACTTCTGGAGGCTGCAGAGGATGCGCTTGCGGTGGCCCTGGAGGTTCACGCCAATCTCGATCAGTGCCTCATCACTGATGCTCCGGCAGTCCGACAGCCTCCAGAAGTCGTTCTTCTCAAAAAGCTCCGTGTACTGGTCCAGATGAAGGGCTCGGAGCCACTCAGCAACGCCTAGTGATGCGTCTTCTGTCATCATGTGAAGCGCAGAGAACTGCTTCCCTCAATTCATTCCTCCTGCTGCACTGCACCACCTAATAAAGAGAAATAAAAACAAAATCAGATTTGCATCCCACCCTGCGACTTGCATTTTGAGAGCCAGACACATATTATTGTTGCTCTTTTCTTTTAAAACGGGGCCTGCCATGGGGGTTTACACCATTTGCAGAGAGTGGGGCAAGACAGGAGGGCGTCAGTCCAGGATCGCCATCACCTCCGTTAGGCTAGGGAAGTTGGCTCTCAAGCCTGCTCCTCCAGGCTCCAGGACAGACGTGCTTCTCTGGCCCTTTGCATAAGCGGGTTACTTTGCATTATTTTGGTTTCCGTCTGGGGACCTCAAGGTCTGCATTTGAGAGTCACTAGGCGGGTACTGCCTTGGCTACTATTGGATTGGCGGCCATGAGCAGACCGGAAACGTTTTTGCGAGTCACTTGCTTTCCAACATTAAGGCAGACACAAGGAGCATTCTGCTGGATGCACAGATAAGGAGCAGCATGGCTCAGTGATAACGTGGTGGGAAGAGGTCCTGGCTTTCTCAGAGCCTGTTTGAGGGGCTCAGGGTCCCTGGACTCAGTTTTTCGTTATCTTCCCGTGCACCTGCATTCCCCCTACGCTCCACGCTCCGCTTAGGGTCCCCAGTGGGCGAGCACTGCCTTTGGGCTTAACTCTAGGATCCAACCAATGACTCGGGACAGGGTTTCAGCTGCACAGTGGTGATCTAGGGACCCGGCAGAAACCCAGAACCAGTCCAAACCTGCTTCCCTTTCCACTTGGGAAAATTGTGGGAGGTGGAGGCCGCAGGTAGATCCAGCCCGCTCTCTTTTTTATTTCCTTAATTAGTGCTGCAGCTATAGTTGCATCCTTCCTCCCTAGGCCCCCTGCTCCCAAGTCAGGCCTCCTCACAGCCTGGACGTCAGCCTTAAAACCTCTCTCACCACCATCAGTTTGGTCAGCTGCTCTGTGCACCACACCCTCTTTTTATGAGAAGTTCTTCACCCCACCCCCCTCCCTCCCGGATCAGCAGTGTCCCCAAAAAATCCAGAGTAACAGGCGTACTGTGAAAATTGAAACTTGTCCTGTAGGAGATTCTAGTGACAGGGTGAGAAGACCCCAGAGGAAGTAAGCAGGGTAGGCAGGGACAGGTGAGCAGAGCAAATGGTGCTTATGTGCCGAGATCTGTTACTAGGATTCCCTGCTCAGCCCCATCAGCCCCCAAACGAGCCCTGACACCAAATGCTGTGCTTGGACAAGAGCTCAGCGGGGACAGGAGACCCTCCTTGGAAGTCTAACCCTATCATGGGTACAAAAGCCCCCCCCCCCCTTTTCCAATTCTCCCTCTATAAATATTCTGCAAATTCAACAATTACAATGACAAACTAAGGTGTCTTTCGTTGGAGTTTGGAAAAAAAAACCGGTAGGTCTGGGGAAGGCTTGGATAGGAAGGAACCAAGCAAGAAGGAAGCTGTGTTGCTATTAACAACCAGGGAGAGAGCTGAAGTTATGAAATCTCTTCCATGCATGCCAGGTGCAATCAGACAGAATGTAATTGGGAATGGGAGATTAATGACCTGTGCTCTTTTGCACATTGATCCGAGAGGGTACAGAGCTGGGATTGCATAAAGTGACTCGCCCAAGAGTCAATAGCACAGCCGGGGATTAGAACTGAAGCACAGGGAGAGGGGGTGACCTGCCCAGCGTCAAAACAAACAGCGTAGACATCCTTGTGTCGAAGCAACAGAAATGGCAAATAGCAAAGCCAATGAACGACAGGCCATCTTACTATTTGCCCATTATTTGGTCCCTGCGGTATATACAAGAAAACGCTTGTGCCTTGAACACCACTTCTCCCGTTGTTTCACACTCTTGTGGCTCACTGTGTGTTTTGCATCCTTGCACTATTCTACGTGCGCTCACTATCCGAGTGTTCTCTACGCCCGCACTAGAGCTGGAGCCATAAAACTTACGGCTTTTTCCCAGATTTACATTTTTTCCCCAAATCCATTCCTCAGTCTGTAACTGCAGCCCAGGCACTGGTTTCTAGAGATTTTATCCCTTCAAATATATACATATTTGTTTATACAGGTTGCCTTTTTCGTATCCTTATTTTGAATTTCGCATCCTGTTTCTTTCTGTGACTTATTTTTTTGCACATTCAACCTGTGACCCAGAGCGCCTCCTGCATCCCAGCATGCTGCCTCCCTCCCAGGCCTGGCTCTGGTTACAAAATGCGAATGCTGTGGCCTCCCAGAGATCACGGGTCGGAGAGAGCTCGGCGATTCTGAACCCTGACCAGTGGTTCTCGGGCTCTCATAATGAGGCCGAATAAGAGATTTGTGAACAGTGAACCTAAGACGCAGGTTGATGTATGCAAATCTCTTTCGTGCATATTCGCTAGGGAGAGCCGGAAAACCAAACCGGTTAGTGGAGAGAGCCACGGACGACCAGATTGAAAACAATCATACAGACTCTGGAAAGGTTGCACAGGGAAAAGTAGTACAAAATTATAGCACAGTGCAGCGTGCATTTCCACTGCTCAACAGGCCCTGCAGGTCACAGATTTATTCTATTTATTTATGTAAAGTCTTAGATTCCACAAGTTCCTACCCAGGTTCAGGACAGATTACATGGTAATTACATAATTGGCAGAACACAGTCTGGCCACCAGATGTCGCTGTCCCTGTATTACAAGGCTCTAATAAGAAGCCATCCATTCCCCTCCGTCCCTCCCACCTGGCAGGTCTGGATTGGACGTCTGAACACTATTTAGCCCAGCCATTCTAAGGCACATTGGGATCAGTCTGAGGAAGACGCTGAAGAGTAAGGATGTCTGATTTTTACTCTCTGGTGAGGCCTCCCATCTGTTAGAAGTAATACCTCATCGTGCACGCCCTGCCAGATGGTCCTGCTCCTACTAATTTATGGAGAGATAGATTTTTACACCCGATTCCCCTTTGGAGCGAAAGGGCTCCCTCCAGAGGACCAAAGACCTGTGAGCCCTGAACCCTAAGTGGGCAACAACCAGCGATGGATCCTGCTGCGAGAGACAGTGAGGGCAGAAGATGCATCTGGTTTAAACTTTGGAAGGTTTTTAGATCCCTTCTCCCTACTGGGCTTGCAGTGTTCAGGTAGCCTGATCCCCTTTGACTTTTCACCACGAGAAGTCCCCCCAGAAATATCAATTAAGGATGAAAAAAACAAGATCAGGAGACCCCAACCAGATTTCCACACTATGGGACTATGCTTGGGCTGGATGTCCAAGGAGAAGATTATCTAAGGAAAGATTTTTGCTGTGAAGTTGGGGACCCCTCCAACAGGATTCCCGGTTAGCTGCTGGGTGAGCTTTGCGCAAGGAAAATCACCATGGGAGCTCTGCCCAGGAGCCTGAAATAAAAGAACATAAACTGCCATGCTGGGTCAGACCAAGGGTCCATCAAGCCCAGCATCCTGTTTCCAACAGAGGCCAAAACCAGGCCACAAGAACCTGGCAATTACCCAAACACTAAGAACATCCCTTGCTACTGATGCAATTAATAGCAGTGGCTATTCCCTAAGTAAACTTGATTAATAGCAGTTAATGGACTTCTCCTGCAAGAACTTATCCAAACCTTTTTTGAACCCAGCTACACTAACTGCACTAACCACATCCTCTGGCAACAAATTCCAGAGCTTTATTGTGCGTTGAGTGAAAAAGAATTTTTTCCCATTAGTCTTAAATGTGCTACTTGCTAACTTCATGGAATGCCCTCTAGTCCTTCTATTATTCTAAAGTGTAAATAACAGAGTCACATCTACTCGTTCAAGACCTCTCATGATCTTTAAAGACCTCTATCATATCCCCCCTCAGCCATCTCTTCTCCAAGCTGAACAGCCCTAACCTCTTCAGCCTTTCCTCATAGGGGAGTTGTTCCATTCCCTTTATCATTTTGGTTGCCCTTCTCTGTACCTTCTCCATCGCAACTATATCTTTTTTGAGATGCGGCGACCAGAATTGTACACAGCATTCAAGGTGCGGTCTCACCATGAAGCGATACAGAGGCATTATGCCATTTTCCGTTTTAGTCACCATTCCCTTCCTAATAATTCTTAACATTCTGTTTGCTGCTGTTTTGACTGCCGCAGCACACTGAGCCGACGATTTCAATATATAATCCACTACCTATCTAGAACTATTATCCTACCTACCTATCTAGAACTATACTTGTAAAAGCAGTTAGATATATTTCAACATTGTGGAAAAATGGATTTTAATTTAACTATTATCCAGTCAGTAAACTTTATTTAACATCTTGACCCTGGTCCTATCTGGTGTGTCACAGCCTCTCACCCCATGGAAAGCATCTATATTATTTAAACACACTGTATAGCAAGATACCATGGTCCGGGCTTCCAGTGAGAGCGAACTCTTATAAAACGAATCCTCCCAGGATTTTGAGTCAGGCATGGGTTGGCATGTGCTAGCCCGAGAAACCCCTGAGGAGAAATAAATAAGTCTGTGTGCCCTTGGGATTAAAAACCCAACTAAGGATTACACATACATAATAAAACATAAAATAAACCTATTAAAACCAACAAAATGCCATTATACATAAGTACAATATTATTATACCAGTCGCAGGAGTCATCCCACATTTCTTTCTATTACAGGCATAGTCTCCTCATGCTGCCCAGGGTCCCCACCGAGGACCTGCTCATTGCTCTTGGAAACAGATCGGCTCAGGACAGGAAGTGAGCAGAGCTTTCTCCCACCTCAGGACAAGAAGTGAGCAGAGCTTTCTCCCACCTCTGGGATCCTCTCCTGGGTGACTGAAGAGTGCAGACAGGCAAAATGCATCACTGCAGGGTAAGCTTACCTTCTTAGGGCACTGATAGAAGCGTGATCTCAAGAAGGCGCTTGTGACATGGTAAATACTTCCAGGCCACAAAACAACAATATATATTAAAAAAAAAAAAAAAAAAAAAGTTTATTTCAGGAACACTTCAGAACCAAGAGAACGCCGGAAAACAGAGAACTCAACAGCCCCCCAACACCGCACAACGAACCTCAACTCCTCTCCCATCATTTCTACCTACAACTCCCTGCACGCAATGGATCTACCACAATACCAGCACAGTGCTATACAGGAGCTTAAGGACACAGACGAAGAGAGGGCACCCTCAATATCAGCAACTCCGGACGAAAAAAACTCACGTACATCATTTCTGGATAATTCTTACACGGGTCCAAGAACAGGTATCGCAGCTGATCGAGAATCCATGTGCTCACATTTAAAACAGTAAAGGCTATTAAATCTCAAACTCCGATTCTCTCTCATCACAGCCTTGTTCATTTTAATATATGTTTGCTGCAGTAAATACATTTCCTGAAGCCTCTGTTTGCGAGTGTCGAGTGGATCGTAAGCTCCACGGAGAAGGGACCGTCACTTATGTGTACCTGTACAGCGTTGCATGTGTACGGTGGTGCTACAGAAATGTTACGCAGCAGGACGACCTAAGGTGGTACATGGGGCAAGAAGGAAACCGAAGGCCAGGCTTGGACTGGGGTCTCATGGTGGCGTAACTCATCTCATGACGGCCTGCTTTGCAGGGGTCGGAGGTCACACAAGAGTCTGTCAGCCAGTGGCACCCCCCACCCCGCCACAAATATACAGGGTCACTTCTTTAATTTATATTTCTCCTATCTTTATGTCCAGATTTTCACAATTTTGGGGCAATTATAAGGTGTTAATTTTTATGTCCTCGCCTTATATTTAAAACAAATCTCCTTCCTGGAGTTTCTGCTCGTCAGCTATCCATGCAGTATTCCCCCTTTACGTATATCAGTGTGACACCTGTTCTGATGAAGATCTGCTTTTCAGCAGTCTATGCTGTATTCATGCAACAACTACCTGGGGCTCTGAGGAAGAGTAGCATAGCAGTGCACTTAACATACACAGAATGATCATAGCAGGAGAGTGGAAGGAGGAGGATCTCGGATGAACTCTAAGCCTATCTCCTCAGGAAGATCAGGAGGAGGAGAGGGATCGTAAAGCTGTTAGGTTAATGGGACTACGCACAGGTCATGTTTGCTGCTTCCTATTGCCTTGAAGCAGCCACAGCATAAAGCTGAGTTCTTCCTATGGGTGTATAGTGCTACAGAAAAGAAAAAAGAAACTTCATTTGCAGTTTTGTTAATGACAATTATCCTCCACTTTCTCAGTGCTCCTCCTCCTCGGCCCTGGCTGCTACTTTAGCTCCTCCTGCTGGTCGTTAAATTTGCTGGTCAGAGACTTCAGATGCAGGTTCCTTCTGCTTATGGACTGCTATGAGCTTTGATCAGAGCAGGGGCACCGAGAGCCCATTTGATCGGGCATGCATCTATCTGTCAGGGGGGAGCCTGAACCCAATAGGAGGAAACAGGAGGTAGCGCATGTACTCCCCTGGATGGTGCAATCTGACCTCCTTAGAGGAATCTCCTGCCACAGAAGGGATAGCCAGCAGTCTCAGAATTATTAAATATACTTTTGCCAGATGTTCACCCCAGATGTATACGTAAAAGGGAGAAGTATCTGACTCATTGTTCAAAGCAACTGAAGCCATTAGCTTTTGGAGCTCATGAAGTGTGCCGAACATGAATTTTGAAATGCAAAATGAGCAGGTCACAGCTGGAGGCGCACTCTCAAAGGCTGAGGTGCGTTCCTAGGAGAAGCAGGATTCCTGTCCTCACACATGGGTGACATCATCAGATGGAGCCCGGCACGGAACTTTGATCTCAAAGATTCTAGAGCTTTCAGCATGCCCTACTGAGCATGTGCAGCTGCAGTCATTACCCTGCCCCCTAGGCAGAGTCCCTCAGTCCATGATAGAGCTAATACATGGAGAAACCATCTCCCAGGGGAGGCAGGAGGGTGATATGAGGACTAATATCCTGCTGTCCTAGGAGAACACCTGTTACAGGTAAGCAACTCTTTCTCCTAGGACAAGCAGGATGGAGGTCCTCACATATGGGTGACATCATCAGATGGAGCCCGGCATTGAACTTTGATCTCAAAGATTCTAGAGCTTTCAGCATGCCCTACTGAGCATGTGCAGCTACAGTCATCACCCTGCCCCCTAGGCAGAGTCCCTCAGTCTCTCTTTTTCCGTTGAGCTGTCATCTTGAGGTTGTGGAGCTCATGCTCTTCTTTTTATCAGAAAACGTTTTCCACAATATTCAGCTTTGCTCTCTTACAGTTTGTAAATTTTGTTTTCTAGAGCTGCAGCTTTTCTTTCTCTGTTAGTTTTATTCTTTTTTCCAACTGTCTGCCAGCCACATGGTGAGTTCTCCCCTGTGCAGCCTGGCAGAATTGATTAATTAAAAAAAAATGCTCCTGCAGGTTTTGTATTTGTGTCCTCTTTGCTCTGTCTGGTTTTTCTTTTTTTTCCCCACAGTGCTGACAGGACTGAACCATGCGGTCCATCGGTGATCGGAGTAGGCCGCTGAGCCTAGGGACTCGCCTGAATTCTACCCGGGCTGGAGTTCCATGGCAGTTCACTGATCACTCGGCATCAATGGAAGGATTGAGGACCATGCGTTCCTGTGGGGAAGAGAACTCATCCTCTCAATGGCTCGGGAACTAGGCTCCAGGGGCAGGAGTCCTGACTGACGTTGCCTCCCCTCCTGCTTGCCAGTGCAATCTCCCTGGGAGAGAGGATGAGCAGAGCTTGGCCTAGCAGCTTACTGCCGCACCTCTGTGCCATACCCATGAATGGTTACCTGTGCACAGCTGTGACCTGCGCACCATTCATCCAACGCATTGACGTCAGGACTGCATCAGGGGACAGGGCCCATATTTGGTACCAGGTCCCCTTGACGTTGCCGAAGTCCAGGGTCACCCTCGTTGCCATCAAGGTGCGTGACCACCCACGATGTTGTGATGGCCTTCTGTGCTGTCGGTGTCAGTGGAACTGGAGTCTCACTGAGCCAGTTTGGGCATCGAGGCCACGGTGCTCTCTGTGCCTCAGTGCTGTGATGCAGCACGCTCAATGACATGGCGCCTCGCTGCACTCGATGTCACATGCCCTCAATGCAGTTGACGACTTGGTGTCCTCGGTGCTATGAAGTGGCATGGTGCCCTCGATGACTTGATGCCCTCTGTCACGTGCCCTCAATGCTATGATGTGGCACGCTCGATGGCACGGTGCCTCGATGCACTCGTGACGGGGCTCTCGATGACTATGCCCCTGGTGCACTTGTCCAGGAACTCTGTGACTTCAATGCCTCGGTGCCCTAGATGCACTCTATGCCCTTGCAGCTCTCAATGCCTCTGTACCCTCGCAGGCGAGCCGGTTCCAATGTAGTTTCAATGGCCTGCCTCTTGGAGCCTTCTCAGGTACTGAAGGGGGCAACGCCATAGACCGCCACCCTCCACCATGCCTTATCTAGAGCACCAGTGGTGCCGGGGACACTGTTGTCATGCTGTCCTTTCCACTCCGCTGCAGTTACTATGGCGTTGACGCACAGCTTGCGCAGTTGGGACAGATAAGGCATCTTTTCCAAGGGCTTCGGATGCTGGTAGGGAATATTCTCACTGGCTGTGCAGTCCTCAGCCACACTAGAGTTCTGCATCTTTCAGCATAGTCACAATCTGCCAGAATACTTACTGGGAAAGGCAGAAGAGATCATATCACCCAAACACTGGCGGATTTACACTGGCTCCCAATAGAACAAAGAGTGCAATTCAAAACACTATGCACAATTCATAAACTAATAAATGACGAAAATGCCGACTGGCTAAACACCGCACTTCGATTACATGTCCCTCAAAGGAATCTCAGGTCCGCCAATAAAGCACTACTAACCATACCCTCAGTAAAAACAGCAAAGTTAACCCAGGTTAGAGAGAGAGCACTATCATTGGCAGGACCATTATTATGGAACACAATTCCACTTGAGCTAAGACTAATGAAAGATTTAAAACTCTTCAAAAAAAGCTTAAAAACTTGGCTCTTCAAATAAGCATTCCACAGTGAGGTCGCTGAAGAAACAACAAATACATTCAGCTGAAAGTCACCTATAAAAGCAGAGTTGTTTGTTTTTATTATTTTGCACATAATTAAATATTAATTTAAAAACAGTATGCACATATATGATTAGTACGGCAATCGTAAATAGCATCTCCAACCCACTTTTCAATTAGAGTATATTATTGAACAATGTAACCGTAAAATATTGGCACCGCTTGGATAACTTAGAAAACTATCAAACCTATTTCGTGCCTAAATGTAAAACCGTTGTGATGGTGCATTACTAAACGACGGTATAGAAAAGTATTTAAATAAATAAATAAATAAATAAATAAATCTCCGCGTCCGTCCATACTGCATAGCGCTGAGGAGCACTGGCGGAGGAGCTGTCATTACACACTCTGTGCTTGGTCGTGGGGTGGCATGTGGCCACTGAGTAACACATGGTTATCGGTCCTCGCTGGGGCAGGAGATTTCTCCCAGAAGCATGGCACTCAGAATCAGGGGTGTGCCACCATCTGAATGGGTTACCACCGCATGAGTTCACCCAGCGGAAAGGGTGTGTCTGTGTATTGTTCCCTCCGGGCAGTCACAACAGGCTGTGTTCCACAGCCGCAGGACTGACCTAGAACTGCATTCCTGGTCAGACCCTGAGGTGAGTGAACATCGTGACAGTGGCTCGAGCGTCCTCTCTTTTTGCAGCTGAAGAATATGTCTTTTGCCCTCTACCATGTTCTTGGGGAACAGTCCCTGGGGGCTCTGTCCCTGAGCAATTGTTTTTTTCTGATCCGGAGCCCCGATCCTCTGAATCGGCACATCTCCTTGGAGGCCAGGGCTGGGGAGCGGAAGCAACAATCGCTGGACCGTTTTCAGCTGCTGCCCCCTCTGGAGAGTGCAGTGGCAGCTTCCTCTATCCAAGGCTGGCTGCCTGTGGTAAGTTGGTCGCGTCGGCGCCTCAGAGAGCAGGGATTGTACCTCCTCTCTCCTTCAGGGAGTTGCTAGATCTTTCAGGATCAGGAGGCCCTGATCCTGCTACTTCCCTCTGGGTTCCGGGGCAATCCTTTCGAGTTCCCCTATGGACACCCCACTGTGCACCCCTTCGAGGGGTGTCCCTTGTTTCCCGGACAAGGGATGCCACTGCTCTGACTGACGCCAGCCCCAAGAACAGTCGAGTGTAGCACTCTCCCTTGGGTGCTTTAAGGCACGGCAGGTCTAACTACGAGGGATCCTGTCCAGTGTTGCTCCCGGGTGACCCTCCAGGTTTCCCCTGGATCGGGAGTTACCTTGGTATCTGCTGGGCTCTGTGGGCGTCCTCCTTAAGGATCACTATCGTCAGTCATCCTTGCCTGCGGGACCCTCCTCTTTGATGAGTGTTTTGGTCCATCAGCTAGGCGATCGTGCCTTTCACCTTTTTGCCATGTCCACGGCAGAGGGAGTTGGGGGCCAGAGAACCCCGCGCCTGAGGGGCACTGCCCTCTGCTCACGGTAGCATGAAAACTCCTCTTCCCCCGAATTCAGGATCACCCTGTCTGTGGGCCATTGCTGGGCCCCGTGCTCCCTTAGGAGGGGGGAAGTACATGCACTCATGGCAGGGGTAGTGATACCGCAGCCGGGGTGACTTGGTATTCTGTCCCGAGATCGCTCTGGGCCTGCCCTGATGCCCTTTGGGTTCCCGGGCTGGTAATACAATCAGGTTCTACCGGGGTTTGCACTTGTGGCTCCCCGGCTTCCCGTCTCCTGATGGAGCCTTCAGGACTTGTCTCCTGGCCTTATGGCTCTCAGTTTTCGCTGTTGCAAGAAGACTTAGGGCTCAGTCTCAGGGGGATACTCCTGTGAGTGAGTTGTTCGCTCGGGGTTGATAGACAGATAGTCGGGCGACTTGTGTTTGCTCCAGCAGTCTGCCAGTCTGCCTCCTTGTGTTCTTTGCTCCTTCCGAGTGGTTTGTCGGGGGGAGTGGAGATGAAGCTAAGAAGCCCGTGGTATCTCTCCGTATACCTGCAGGGAGAGATACTGCCTTAATTTTGTTCTCATTCTCTGGGTTGCCCAAAGGCCCTTCCTGATATCCTGTGCCAGAATAGATGAACCGGTTCTGGCAGGTGCTCATGAGTGAGCTTCAGGCCTATTTTATCTCCCTGCTTGGGAAGCTTTGGGCTACAGGGCTGTTTTGGGGATTGTTCTCATCCCGTGAAACCCTTGACACTGTCCTGCACGGTCAGCTACGTCTGATGCTTTGGCACGCAGTGCCGGTCCTAGGCCCTGCCGTGGGGCACTGTTTGTTCTTCCAAGTGTGGCATGGATTTATGTTTCCCATTCAGCCTATCAGCAATACCTGGGCAATCTTCTCCAGACCCTTGGCTCTCAGTGGTCGTGAGTCTCTTTCTGGAGGGCTCTCGGACCCCAGTTTCTTTTTCGGTTGTTTTTTTTTTTTACACCGAAGGAAACTGTGCTTTTTTTGTCCTAGAGTCTCTCTTATTTACATTTCTGGATCCTTCCTGTATTCAGGAGGATCTACATCCACTGTTCTTGTCAGCAACCCTGCTTGTACTGTTTTCCATGATGTGCAGTTGCTTTTGATTATGGTTAATTGATTATTTTACCATGCTGGGTCAGACCAAGGGTCCATCAAGCCCCAGCATCCTGTTTCCAACAGAGGCCAAACCAGGCCACAAGAACCTGGCAATTACCCAAACACCAAGAAGATCCCATGCTACTGATGCAATTAATAGCAGTGCTGCAGCACACTGAACCGACGATTTTAAAGTATTATCCACTATGACACCTAGATCTTTTTCCTGGGTGGTAGCTCCTAATATGGAACCTAACATCGTGTAACTACAGCAAGGGTTATTTTTCCCTATATGCAACACCTTGCACTTATCCACATTAAATTTCATCTGCCATTTGGATGCCCAAGTCTCGCAAGGTCCTCCTGCAATGTATCACAATCCGCTTGTGATTTAACTACTCTGAATAATTTTGTGTCATCTGCAAATCTGATCACCTCATTTGTCGTATTCCTTCTGCTTGGACTTGCATTACTCTCCTGCCTCAGGCATTGCTGCTACGCATGAGGGTTGTGTCTCAGTCTTTTTCTTGGCTTTCTTTGTAGAACCCAACTCTTCTCCAGCTTGCACCCCTGATGGGTCGGCTGCCTCTCAGGCAAAGGAGGGAGTGGTGCTCCAGCACTGTGCTGTTGCTCACTTTGTCCTGCTCGGAAAGCCTAGAGCTAGGGAGTCACCCATGTGTGAGGACTGCAATCCTGCTTGTCCTAGGAGAAAGCAGAGTTGCTTACCTGTAACAGGTGTTCTCCTAGGACAGCAGGATGTTAGTCCTCATATCACCCTCCCGCCTCCCCTGGGAGTTGGTTTCTCCATGTATTAGCTCTATCATGGACTGAGGGACTCTGCCTAGGGGGCAGGTTGATGACTACAGCTGCACGTGCTCAGTAGGGCATGTTTGAGAGTTCTAGAATCTTTGAGATCAAAGTTCCATGCCGGGCTCCATCTGATGATGTCACTCTTGTGTGAGGACTGGAACCCTGCTGTCCTCGGAGAACACCTGCTACAGGTAAGCGACTGCTCTTATCTCGAAATGTTAATTAGCAGGAAGACAACCAGACATTAGGAGAAAGAGGATTATTTACCCAGGAAAATTCTTAATTTAGTCAGCAAACTTTGGTATGTGGAGAGGCAGACAAGCAGGAGGTTATTACCACTCCTGTAGAGATGGGAGCCTCAGAGAGTCAGGGTTGGGGAGGTGTGGACTTCAGAGAGGTGGGTGGGACTTGTGGCCGAGAAGGGGAAAAGCACAGGGACTGGGACCTGTGCTGTGTAACATTCATAAATGATCTGGAAAATGGGGGATGACAGGAGAGGTGATCAAATCTGCAGATGGCACAAAATTACTCAAGTTGTTAAAAAAAAAAAAAAAAAAAACCAGCAGATTGCAAGGAACTGCAGAAAGACTGTGAAAGTAAGAGACTGGGTCACTGAAGGACATGAAACAATGTGGAAAAGTGCAAGAAGTGATGCACAGTGGGAAAAATAATCCCAACTATAGGTACAGGATGCTGGGGGCAGTACTGGGAGAGAGTCCTTGTGGATAATACATCGAAATCCTCAGCTCAATTTACGATGGCAATCAAAATAAGCAAATGAAATGTTAGGTATGATCCGAAAAGAGAATAAAACAGAAATTGTATTTCCTCTCTCTCAATCCATGGCGTGAGTGCACCTTGAGTATTGCGAGCAGTTCTGGTCGCCCCCACCTCAAGACAGACAAGAGCAGGGCTTCCTAGACCCCACAGCCAGTCGGGTTTTCGGGAGATCCACACGGAATATGCATGAGAGAGATTTGCATATATACTGAGTCTCCAGGGGATGCAAATTTATCTCATGCATATTCATTGTGGATCTCCAGAAAACCCGACAGGACAGGTTTGGGAAGTCCTGAGAGAGGAACTACAAGAGGTTCAGAGGAGGGCGACAGAAGTGATAAAGGGGCTGGAGTGTCTCTCCCATGACGAGAGGCTACGCAGGCTGGGGACCTTCAGCTTGGAAAGGAGACGGCTGAAAGGGGACAGGATAGAAGTTTATAAAATCATGAGCGGGGTGGAACGGGTACATAAAGAACGGTTACTGACTGTTTCAAATAATACTAAATCAAGGGCACGCTCCATGAAACTAACAAGCAGCAGGTTTTAAACAAATCAGAGAAAGTGCTTTAATCACTCAGCACACGACCAAGCTGTGGAATCTGTTGGCGGAGGTCGTGGTCAAGGCGACGAGCATAGCGGGGTTTAAGAGAGGGTTTGGACAAGTTCCTGAAGAATTCCAGAAATTATTTAACCCTAGAAATAAACTCGTTGGGATCTATGGGGCACTTGTGATCCGGACTGGCCACTGTTTGAGACTCGATGCTGGTCTCGATGGAGCTTGATCTCACCCAGCATGGCATTCCTTACCCAGTCAAAATACGAAGGGCGAGATTTAGCACAACTCCACAGCTGGATTCCCCAGCCAAACCGAGTCAATTAGCACGGAGAAACCATTTACTGTCCTATTTACAGAGCTGCAATGACATGCAGACCATTATTGCTCACTAAAAGTGCTTTATCATCCAGCACTGGGAAATGCCATGA
Source organism: Rhinatrema bivittatum (assembly GCF_901001135.1). Lineage (NCBI taxonomy): Eukaryota > Metazoa > Chordata > Amphibia > Gymnophiona > Rhinatrematidae > Rhinatrema > Rhinatrema bivittatum. The sequence goes on along the minus strand of NC_042619.1, from coordinate 14,832,488 downwards.
AAAATTTGGGATGATTGCAGCACATCACGCGGGATTTCTCTGCACCATGCAAACACATGCAGAGCTGCTCACTTCCATGTCCATGAGCAGTACAGCTCATGAAAAAGTACCTTGTACACCGCACTACTTCAGTTAAGTTAGCCAAGACTCAAGAGGAGAGCTAATTTTGCACCGGCCCACCATGTTAAAGGGGCAGCGAGCCCGTACAGGAAGTCACCCCCTAAACCCACTGGAAACAAGTCCCTGGTGGGCCCTGGAAATAATGTGAAGACTCTGGGCCCCCTTTCACCCACCCGACATATAAATAAAAACATAGCTGAGGGCTGGGATTAAGGACAGACTGGGCCCGGTCGGCACCATTTTGGAGTATGGTGGCAGAAGCGACAGGGGATCCCTCCTGACCCGTATGAGGTGGAGGGTCCAGGGGGACCTTAGGGCATACCTTCAGCAGAGGTAGGGTAACTCTCAGGGTACCATGCCCTACCCCGAGAAGGTCCAAAGATCTCACATTCCCCCCCCCCCCATGAGCCACAAGGATTTTATTTTGAGGGGGGGGTCTATACGGGTTTGTGGCCCCAGGATTAGGAGCCACCATTACATGTTGCTGCCAGGGCTGGGAGTGCCATGTAACTTCCCACCAGCAGCAATGCAAGGATTTACTACAACTCAGATACCCCGAGTTTAGTAAATCCCATGGGCGCTAAGCGATGGTAAACTTGCACAGGAATAAGGTAATTTTACCACAGCTTTGTAAATAGGCCCGTAGTCCTCAATTTAAAAACAAAAATAATAATAATAAAAACAACCTTAAAATATATTTATGTAAAACACACACACACACACATCCGGAACAATCCACACCCAGTGCATTACGTTCCAAAAACCCAAAATACTGTTAAGTAAAGCAAAAGAAAAAAAACTTACAGCTTTCAATATCCTTCAGCACAAAAATTACAAGATCCTTTGGCAGCCGAAAATTGTCAACGACATCTCCAGTCCCACGGTCAGTAAAAGGAGAGCCTCCTCCGATTCTCTCCTTCAGGGCCCCGCAAGAGCCCGGCTCTCCTCCCCACCCCCTTCTGCCCCAACGCTCAGAAATCCCGGGCTGACACAGCGAGATCCTGCACAGGGATCCCTGGGTCCGAAGGCCGCGACTGAAACCATCCTGGACCTCCGGGCAGCCAGCTGCACCCCCTCACGGAAACCCCTCCAACGAAAGAGAGGAGCTAATCCGACCCCGTCCTCCTCCGGGGCGGGGGGCCGGGGAGAGCCGCAGCCCTCGCTCCCCGGGACGCCGACTCTCCCCTGCAGGCCCGTGGAGTCGCCTCGGACCCTTCCTGAAGGGGCTGGAGCGCGCCCGTCACCCAGTGACCTCCTCGCCTCCCGTCACACGACTCCTGCTGGAAGAGGCCCACATTTTAACCTCCGGCGAGGCCTGCACAGCCTTACGTTTATTCCTTCCTTCACCCTGTCACTCGCCGCCTTTCCAGGAACAGCTCAAGGCAGGGAACAAACTGCAATCTCCCCCTCCCACCTGGTAATTCAAACACAGTGCCCCCCATCCACATCTCCAAAATCATGACACACCCCCCCCCCCCCAAAAAAAAAAAATCATCCCTCTCCTGATGCCCCAAATTCGCCCTGTCACTCCAATACCCCAAGTCAAGGCTGGGGGCGAGATTTTGGAGATGGGGAGAGGAAAGGAAGAGAGAGAGTTAAAAAACCCAAAAACCGTGCTCAGTGCCCCTAGCCACTATCAGGTGGAGGGGGGGGGGGGGGGGGGGGGGGGTGGGGGGGAGGTGAATATATACTGTGATTGTTAAAGAGCAGGCATCTTACTTAACCTTTACTGTATTCCTGCACCTGCTGCAGCCTAGCTGTGCAAGCCTGTGCACCCTGATCAGATCCGTGGCTTTCAACTCGTCGTTATAAACGAATGACTGCTGGTGACAGAAGTAAAAAAAAATGCCTTTGTTGCAATATCTCTTCAAAATTAGTCCTTATTTCCTGGTTTGCTGCCCGCTTTGAGGCAGCGAGAGGACGGCAGTCATAGGGCGAGATCCCCTAGCCGGCTCGGGATGTTACCTCTGGGCCCGGGTCCACCGCACCATCTTGCCTGACCCCAATTTTTCTCGAACCCTTCTGAAAGGCCGGCAACCGGGGCTCACGCTGACCCGCTCACGTTTCAGGTGCCCTTCTGGGGTGGGTTACACCAAGGCGGCATGAAAATAAACTCCCTATTGGTGCCGAAGTGATACGAGACGAATATCACAAAATGACAAAAAACATTAGAAGTGAATTGTCCTACGTCCATGGCAACCAAAGAGTCAAAGGCCCTCAAAGCACATCAGCAGCTGAAGCGGTCTGGGCAGAAACCTGCTTACACAGTGCCCTGTGCCAAGGGTGAGAACGTGGCTTCCTGCCAGAAGGAACAGGTTGATCCAGTCCCGGCTTTATCCTACGGGCTGCACGGACGCGTAGGCCCGCTCTTCTCAACACCAGCACTGGGTTAGCCTGTTCTTTCTGGCTCAGAGCCAGGGGGCCAGCCCTACCAGTGCAGGTCTTTCCATACCACGAAACCAGGACCAGTCTGCAGAAGAGAGAAATACGATAGTAAACAGCCACAGGCAATCTGCGGCCTTAAACTAGGACAAGCCTTCAATGAAAAGCGTGGGGGATCCACCAGCAGCTGCGAGGAAAAGACTGAGGGAAGAGAATCTACAAGACGTAAAAAAACCTCTTTCAGCGATCTGGACCTGCAAACAAAAAAAGAGAGAGAAGCAGCAAACACAAAAATACAGCAGCAGGAAGCACAAAAAAAAAAAAGAGTTACCACAGCAAACACACATGGATCAGATCCTGACACGGGCACAGCTAAAGAGAGGGGAGCGATTCAGGATTGCAGCACAGGAGAAACAAGATGTTTGACAGCCAGCTTAGAAAATCCGGCAAAAACAAACTAATGCGGATTCTGTGAAAGAGAAGTGAGAGCAGTTCCACAGCTCGTCGCTGGGTGAGAAGGCCTGGACACAGGAAGGCACGATAAGGTGGCAACGATTCATCCACAGGAAACCCATGCAAACACTTAACATCGCTGTACCAGAAAATCACTGGGATCGCGACCCCTGACAGAATTATAGGGCAAGGAAGACGTCGCCGTGATCACCTGGGACATTCCCCTTCCGACCGATAAACAGTTCGGTGCAAGAAAACCAGACGTTGTGGTAAAAGGGAAAGATACAAAAGGACAGCATTGCTAACAGAAGCGTCAATACCCAGCGGACTGTCCTGTGCTGCTGTCGCGTAGGGAGAGGGAGAGAGAGAGAGAGAGAGAAAAAATCACCACCTAGCAAGAGATGCAATCAGAGACCAAGGAAAGCTGGCAGAAGGATACGGAAGTTGTTCCAGTTGTACACGGCGCCATAGGCTCCATTTCAAAGACCTTCCAGGCCTATGTACCTCTTACCTTCCAGGCCTATGTAAGGCCTCTTACCTTCCTCCATTCAACCCTGATACCTAAATTATTTTTATCAACAAGTCATAATGTATATATGTTATATGCTATAATTTTATTGTTCCATGTATTTCTGTTATAATTGTTACCATGTTATAATTATTATCATGTTATAATGTAAAATAGGGCAGAACTCGCCATATTCTCTTAGTTACCTGGAAACCGATGTGATATCTCGATTGAATGTCGGTATATAAAAGAAATAAATAAATAATAATAATAATGTAGCGGCACCGCCTGTACAGTCCGGGGGCAGGCTGCCCGTGGCACAACGCAAGCGCCGAGCAGAGCGCCAGCAGTGAATTCAAGGGACTGAGGTCCTACCCAACCCTACACCGGTCCACGAGCGAAGCTCATTCCCGCTGTGGTGCGCGCAAAACAGACCCTTTGTAGACCCCCGCCCCGAGAGTCAGGCCAGATGAACTCAGGGCTTCCCGAAAGCTGACCCGGCGAACCCGCAGCCAGGCACAGTCAATACGCAGGAATGGGTATCCAAGGGTCCGACGCGCTCAGCGCCGCGTTACCTGCGGTTGTACCTGACCGCCAACGCAGCAAGGAGATCTGCACGCAGCAATCAGGCCGATGCAATAGCGGGCAGCTGCGGCTAGCGCAAGGCTTAACGTGCAACTGGACACACATCCATAAGCCTCCAATGCAATGCGGCGTTAGTGCATCCAAACTGCCGCGTAGCTAATAGCGCTCGTCGCATGTAAATTCCGTGTAGATGAGGCTATTAGCTAATCCCCGAGATTCAGAAAATTTCCAGCGCAGTCAGTGGTTTGATTAAAAAAAAAAAAAATCCTGCTTTCTGCGGTTCCTCCTATTAATATTGTCATGATACTAAGTGGGAGGAACCGCAGAAAGCAGATTCCAGTAAAAAACAAAAAAAAAAACGAAGGAAGAGGAGGAGGAGCGAGAAAGTTTCCCACAAAACGAATGAGCAGGAAAAACTTTGTACAATCGCAGGGAACGTGAGCGTACAGGGGTGCACAGGCACCACCGATTTACAAAAAGGGGGTGCGCAGTGCCCCGCCAACTACAGGCACCATCACCTGAGGTCTGGGCAGCTTCAGCTACCTGCCTGGGACCTGTTGCACCACAGTAACCCCGGCTTCCTGCTCCTCCACCAAATGCAGATGTCTCCCCAGCCTCCCCTCCAGTGCTGGCCCCAGTTGTGTGGACCCGCTGCAGGTGACCCCCATGCAGCCACCGCGGTCTCGACCACCACGAGGAGGACTGAGGTGGGACCCGAGAGAAAGCTGTGCAGGAGGGCAGGCTGCAGAGAGAGAGAGAGAGGGGGAAAAGACTGCGGCAGAAGTAACTGTGCAAGACTTCGGGAGAACCCACAGCATGGACAGGCCGACTCCGGAAGGATCACGGGAGAGCGGGCGCTCACTGTTGAGCGCCCAGCCACGTATTTAAATGAGGGGGGGGGGGTCGCGCTAAAAGGAGACATTAGGGACGATTGTGCGACCCTAGCGCCTCCTTGGCCCTGAAGAGATTGACTGTCAGCGGGTTCAGGAAACCCACGCTCCATTTTACGAGCGTCCGTTTTCCAAACCCACTGACAGCCGTAGGTCAGGAAAACGCACGCCGTTAAAATTGAGCGTCCGTCTTCCTAACGTGACCGGCCGGCACATTTTTTTTTATTTGTATATATTTGGGGTTTTTTAAAACATTTTTGGTTCCTCCGACTTTAATATCGCGAGAATATTACGTCGGAGGGTATAAGAAAGGCAGTTATTTTCTGCTTCTCTGCACACTTTTTTGGGCGTAAAATCAAGCCGATTCTCTAGAGTGCGCTTGGCTGTGCGCAATGTTTAACACACGGTTGGCCACGTGTTTTCGACGCGAGTCTATCAACCCTCATACTATAGGGGGTTTAGCAAGTCAAACATGCGGCCAAACCCCCTGGAAACTAATAGCGCTCATCACATAAGAACATAAGAAATTGCCCTGCTGGGTCAGACCAAGGGTCCATCAAGCCCAGCATCCTGTGTCCAACAGTGGCCAAACCAGGCCACAAGAACCTGGCAATTACCCAAACACCAAGAAGATCCCATGCTACTGATGCAATTAATAGCAGTGGCCGTTCCCTATTGAGTAACATGTTGACGAGGCTATTAGTCACTCGGGCTACAAAAGTAAAATGTGCGGCCAATCTGCATATTCAGGCGCTCTCCCAACACGCGCCCAGCCACCCCTCCAGGATGGGGGGGAGTGAAGATAAGAGCATCAGGGTAGGACTCCAGCTGGGAGGGTAAGAGGAGCAGGGTGGAAAGTATTAAAGGATCTTCTGCTGAAGGAAAGAAAGAAAGACAAAGAAATGAAATGAAAGTTAAAAAAAAGAAAAAGGGAGGAGGACAGCAGAAAGAGAAAGAGGTAGAGGAAGAGAGAGAAGAGCGAGCGGCAGAGCCAGAGCCCCCTCAAGGTTGGAATCCTTTCTGAATTGTCGGATAAAGCATCAGGAGCAGCCCTGAGACCTGCGGAGAAACAGCTGGACCCTGTCAGCCGAGCTGCCTTGGTTTTCCGGGTGCAGAAGTCGTCCTCCTCCTCTTGTTTTCTCCCCCACGTGCTTCTTGGCTTAACCTCTGTCCTACATAACTTTTGTCTGAAAGGTTTCAGCTATGGCTCCTCTTCTAGGCAGGGCCTGCCCGCCAGCCTGGAGATGTCCGTCTGTGGGGGTCTGAAGTATCTAAATCTAAAAAAGGCTTTAATTCTCAGGAAATCAGATAGAGAGGATACTGGGGAGGGGGGAGCAGTCCTGTGGATCGACTCCCTCCCACCCTGCCACATGAACTGGTCAGCCAGGGGAACACGTGACCAGCCCCCAGAACTCAGAAGAAGTCCTGCTGGAGGTCTCCAGGCTCGCCTTCCGCTCTGTCTCCCTTTGAGTGCCGGTATCCCGCTCTCTCCGAGCATGGAGCTGCCCGGTGAGCGACCTACTTTCAAAGCCAGTCCTTGGGACTGCTGCTAACTCCGTGCGACCCCAGGAGGCCTACGGACCCCTACAGTGCACCGGGGATGTCATTTCAACTGCCTCCATATCTCCAGATGATAGCGGCCCCCCTTGGTAGGTTCAGAGAGCACAAACCTTCCCCTCACACCACTCCCAAGCTGCAGATCGCAGAGAAAAAAACCTCAATTCTACAGTGGGCCCAGATTTCCAGACCCACCAAAGCACAGTCGGCATTCAGCAGGAAACACATTTTAAGATCATTGCATTCTATGTCCTTCCGGACCATTTTGATGCAGCCAGCTTGCCGAGATTTATTTATTTATTTTATTTATTTGCAGTTTTATATACCGACATTTGTTTAGTAACCTCACATCGGTTCACAGATAACAGAAACATTGCAGCTGTGCCAACTAGAACAAATATATGCAACAGTGCTTTACAAAAAAACATTTACAATAATCAATAAACATTACAATAAACTTGTTAATGAAAATATGCAACAGTGTTTTACAATAAACTTATTTAACCAGGGGGTGGGGGGAGGAGGGGTAACAGTGGAAACAATGGAAGGGAAAAATCAAATAGTGGTACATAGCAAATTCTCACTGAACTTATGTCTGTAAATAAATAGAATGAGTTTTATAAAACACAATTGTAAAAGAGAGAAGCTGGGCCTGAGAGAAAGAAATAGGATAGAAGTCTTATGTACAATCGAAATACAATAGATATGAGTAGTTGCCAATTAGACGATAGGTGTGGTGATAGTAAAGCTGAAATGCCTCAGTGATCCCTGGGTGAGATAAGACCCTAATGCTGTCTCCGAAGGCACTTAAGGAATAAAATAGTCCCTATCTGCATCCAGCTCTCCGCAGAGAGCATTTACTTCCGAGGTCCAGAGGTCCCTGTGGGGGGAGGGGAGGGGGCGTGTAGCTTCAAAACCCTTTTGCAATAACCAATGTGCACAGCCCTTTTCCCATGCCCTGTAAACAGCACTGATAATCTCCAAATTCTACACCAGCAATAATTACACCGAGAATTTTTACAGCACTAAGATGTTAGATAAAACTGATGAACAACGATGAAGAAAAAAAAAAAAAACCGAACATTGGTGGCCTCGCTCTTCTAATAAAGTTGTTTAAGTCCGAGGTCCAGAGCAGATTATTGGTTCTGCCTTATCATTAATGTGGTACAGAGGGCATACCACAAACTGCATGTTCTCCGCAGACTTCGCCCTTACCTTCAAGGAAAAAAAAAAATGTTAAAACTGCGACTCACTCCTTGGGTCCATTCGTCTCTGGACTACTGCAATGCCTTATATATTGGTCTCCCACAGTTTTCTATCAAGACACTGCAGTATGTCCAAACTTCTGCTGCAAGGGTGATCTCTGCGGTTTCAATGCACAAACACATTTCCCCTCTCTTATCTAAATATCACTGGCTATCCGTCAAATGGAGGATCAAGTTTTTAAGATTTTAATGTTAGTTTTTAAGGGTCTTAATCACTCGGCGCCTGCCAGTTTTCCTGCTGCCCTGAAGTTGGACCTTGGAGTAATTATCAACAACCGCCTTAACCTAAAAAATATGATTAAAACCACAACCAAAGATTGCTTTTATAGACTACAGGTGTTAAAAAGACTCTCAATCCTTGATATTTGCCAAAATAGACTACTGCAGTGCTCTCCTCACAGGCCTACCCAGCTCAACAACCAAGCCCTTACAGATGATACAGAACGCCGCAGCTAGAATTCTGACAAGCACCAACCGGAGAGACCATATTACGCCCATCCTCCGAAACCTACACTGGTTACCAGTCAATTACAGGGTCCTACACAAATCTCTAACTTTAATTCACAAATCTATTCATAATTTCCTTCATCTCGACCTCGAATTCCCATTCAAACTCCATACTTCCAACAGACCTATGAGCACTACAAGCCCCGCCAACTAAAGCCACACGACTCATCTCAACCAGGGACCGAGCTTTTTCTACAGCAGGACCAGCCATCTGGAACAACCTCCCCGCAGAACTCAGAATGGAACCTTGCCTGCTAACATTTAAGAAAAAACTCAAAACTTGGCTGTTCATACAAGCCTTCCCTGATCCTTCAGACTCATTAGATGACTAATCCGCTCACGATTTTGGAACTTCGCTCCTCCACCTTTCACTACATTTACTAGTTATCTCCCCTAATAATTTAATTTAACTTGCACTAGATCAGACTCGGACATGTCTCACTGTATTTAAATTTAACACTCTCTTAAGGCCTTTCCTTTTCCAGCTGAATCAGCTTCCAAGTTTTATGGCCCTTGTTATATGTAACTTTTGCTTCCTCTGATTATAAAAAGCTGTTCCTTATGTTATAGTTATCTTCCCCCTGTTCGATGTAAACCGACCTGATATGGTATTCAACCTTGAAGATCGGTATAGAAAATTGTTAAATAAATAAATAAATAAATAAGTTTTAATCGGTCGTCAAGACCATTGAGATCTGCTTTAAATCTACTCGATGTGCCTTCTTTTAAAGCAGTAAAGCTTGGTGAATCGCCAGTGTGTTGTATGTTTTACATTTAAGGCCCAGAGCTCTGGAATTTATTGTCTCGTCCAATAAAAGAAGAAACGGCTTTGTTAAAATTTAGAAAATTGGTGAAGACTTTATTTGTTCAGGAGTCCTTTGAATAGTTTGTTGCCTGATCCCCTATGAGGAAAGACTGAAGAGGTTAGGGCTGTTCAACTTGGAGAAGAGACGGCTGAGGGGGGATATGATACAGGTCTATAAAATCATGAGAGGTCTTGAACGAGTAGATGTGACTCGGTTATTTACACTTTCGAATAATAGAAGGACCAGGGGCTACTCCATGAAGTTAGCATGGAGCACATTTAAGACTAATTGGAGAAAATTCCTTTTCACTCAACGCACAATAAAGCTCTGGAATGTGTTGCCAGAGGATGTGGTTAGTGCAGTTAGTGTAGCTGGGTTTAAAAAAGGTTTGGATAAGTTCTTGGAGGAGAAGTCCATTAAAAACTATTAATCAAGTTTACTTAGGGAATAGCCACTGCTATTAATTGCATCAGTAGCATGGGATCTTCTTAGTGTTTGGGTACTTGCCAGGTTCTTATGGCCTGGATTGGCCACTGTTGGAAACAGGATGCTGGGGCTTGATGGACCCTTGGTCTGACCCAGCATGGGAATTTCTTATGTTCTTGGCTATTTTTAGTAAATACTGGTTTGATCTCATATGTATTACATTAAGCAGAGTATGGGCAATTTAATGCAGGAAAATGTAATGAAGCAGGAAGATGTATAGCTCACTTTTATTTTATGTTTTTGTTATATTTTATTTGCATTTTGATTGGGGTTTTTTTTTAATTTTACTAGTTTTATGGATGTAATTTTGGAAACTGCTTAGAAATTCTGATTTGCAGTATAAAAAGTTTTAATAAATAAATACTTTAAGGCAGTGGCATAACCAGAAATTAATTTTTTTGGGGGGCTCCCCAAAGTTAACATGGGTGTGCAACTGACATACAGGTCTAGGCCCTATTAGTTGTATTTTTATTGATAAATAATGCCTTAGAAATTCATTATCAGGTGCACTCTAAGTGATGCTTTAAAATATTTTAATTCTATTATTTCAAGCACTTACCAGCATTAAAAATGCCTTATTAATCTGTATTAATTTGATATTTATTGCAGTTTATAAATGTACATCATGTAAAAAGTAAACAAAAAACACAACAGAAATCTCAGATCCAATCACGTAATAAAACATATAAATGTATTTTTATGAATCCACATTCAAAAAATACAGAGAATATCATAACTACAATAAAACAGCAATAATCATAATAAGCATCACAAAAAGATTTGCAACAGGTGCTGAATAGAACTAGGACATTAAAAAAAAAATTAAAATTCCAGTGTCACTGCAGTGACAGAAAATACATTTTCTCCTCTGTCAAACACTTTGTGAAGTAATAGAAACAATGCAAAAAAAAAAAAAAGACACCTAGAACCTTCCCATACCATAACAGCACAAACCGTCAGGACTGCAACAGCCTTAAATACGACAAGGCAGCCAGGATAACATTACACCAGGCCCTAGAACACTAATACACCACCTACAGCACAAACATAACAAACCAGACTGCTACAAATCCTTACAAAGAAACAAGCTAGTTACAATACTGCATCTCTGTCACACGTGCGCTACACAGACAGAGCCTCACCTAATACAGAATAAGGGATTACAAATTAAAAACAAACATGCAGACAAAACAAATAGAAAGCCTGAGAAACCAGAATCTGTGAGCACTGGAATACTGAAGAAAATGCAAAACACAAATATATAAGAATTGCACATTCCCAAAGATGGCATATTCCAATCACTGAAAGACAAAATAATTTTTTTTACCTTTGCTGTCTGATCCAATTTTTCTAATTGGTTGGTCCCAGTCTCTTTTTTCCCCCCTTGTCTGTCTTTTCCTAATTCCTTTTTCAGGGTCTCTTTTATTCTGTTTTTTTTCTCTCTCCTCCTGTCTTCTTTCCTTCCTCCTTCATACACACGCCCACTCTCTCTCTCTCTCTCTCATATTCACAGGCTCTCACGCCCACACTCTCTGTCTCAGGCTCCCACACCCATATGCTCTCTTTCACATGCAGGTTGCCATCACACACACACAGACTCTCACTTCTGAAAAGGAAATAGTCTTTGCCATGTGACTAATCTGCTTCACCAGAATGTGGAAGTGTCTCTGTAGCACTTGGATGTTGTTTCTAGCAAGGTCATTGGTTCCCAGGTGGATCATAATATCAACTTCAGAGTCCTTACTTTCTTCTTTGATCGCTTTGGCTATCTGAATAGCATTTCTGCTGGCCGATGATCCTGGAAGGCTTTTAACTATAGTGTTCCCCTTGAAAAGAGTTCCCAAATTAGTGCTTCTGATGACTGAGTCACCCAGCACAATGAGCTTTTTCTTATGGTTTTTGGTTGTATTTTGGAATTTCTGCATATATTGGGCTTCTTTTCTTTCAGATACCACTTCAATCTCTATCACTAGAGCTTCTTCACTATCCAATACAGAGAAGGCATTTTGTACTTGTTTCACTTGAGTGTGTGTCTCCGCATCACAGGTCTTATTCTACCAGAGCCCACTGTAATCCATTTATTCTTGGATTTCTGTATGCTCTGTGTAAGTGGGGGAGGACATGTGAAGAATGGGTGTCTTTGGGTCACAGGTCTTATCCTACCTGAGCCCACTGTAAATCACTTTTTATAGTGGGCTGAGACATCATCCTTTCCCAAACTCAAATCCCCTTTGGAGAAAAAGAGGGGAGCGACATTCTCCTTCTCGCCGCAAACCCTTCCAGCAAGAATTCTCCTCTAGAGTCTCTGACCAACGCCTTGGACTGCACCATTGTGGCAACTCCTAGAGGGGAGGGCACCAGAGCAAATGATTCAGTCCACTGACCACTCTGACAATCTCAAGGGGGTTGACGCAATACCGTGCGCTAGCCGCTGCTCATGGTTTAACACGTGATTGGATGGGCGTTTCGGATATGCTTCTATAATCCCCCGATCCAATATGAGAATTAGCGCGCCCAAAACGCACATCCAAATCACCACATAGCTAATAGTGCTCATCACATGTAAGTTCATGTAGATGAGGCTATTAGCTAATCTCCGCGATCAAATACATTTTCCGTGCGGCCAATGCGCCCTTGCAATGTGGAAATTTGCTGGTGTAAAGGTATGCCACGCTCAAGGGTGTATTGAAAGAAAAAAAAAAAGCAAAATCATGCTTTCTGCAATTCCTCCTAATGGTATCATAGTGATACTAAGTAGGAGGAACCAAATAAAGCAGTATTTATTAAAAAAAAAAAAAAAAGGAAAATTGGTTCTTACCTGCTAATTTTCGTTCCTGTAATATCACAGATCAGTCCAGACAAACTGGTTTTATTCATCCCTAACAGCAGATAGAGGTAGAGAACAAAACTTTGGGCACTGCCAAATATACGAGAGTGCCACCTGCAGTCCCCCAGTATTAATTGATACCCAAGCCAAGATAAGAAAATTAAAGAGCGAACGAGGCTCCCAACATGGATACCCCCTGACCAACTAGATAACCATGCAGAAAACGCTAAATCCTAGAAATTGAAGCCAGAAAATGGCAAATCTGCTTTGCAAATAAATACAGCAGTAGACCAAGCAGTCTTTCGGCAGAGATCCTCAGGGCGGGCCTCTGGACTGATCGGTGGTATTACAGGAACGAAAATTAATAGGTAAGAACCAATTTTCCTTTCCTGAACATATCCAGATCAGTCCAGACAAGCGGGAAGTACCAAAGCCCTCTTACACTGGGCGGGAACCTGAAAGACCCGCTCGAAGAACACTCTCCCCAAAAGGGGGCCGCCTCCGGGGCCTGCACATCCAAACGCTAATGCTTGGTAAAAGTGTGCAATGAAGACCACAACGCAGCTCTACAGATCTCTAGGGGAGACACCAGCTGACGGCGCCTGAGCTCAAGTCGAATGTGCTCTAAGACAAACTGGAACCGCTCTTCCTTTTGATACATAAGCTGCAGAGATTGTCTCTTTCAACCAACGAGACAAAGAAGCCTTAGACGCCCTTTTTGCTCCCCCAAACAGGACGAACAAATGATCAGAACGACGAAAACCGTTAGTGGCTTTCAAGTAACGTAATACCATCCGTCTCACATCCAAAAGGTGAAGTTCTCATCCCATTGAGGGATCCCGAGCCCAATCTGGAAACCCGGGCAACTCCACTGATTGGTTTACATGAAAAACAGACACCACCTTAGGAAGAAATGAAGGTACTGTATGCAAGGATCCCATATTGGATGATATCCAGAGAAACGGATCACAGCACGAAAGCGCCTGCAATTCCGAAATCCTTCTAGCCGAACAGATAGCTACCAAAAAGACCGTCTTGAGAGTCAGGATCTTCAAAGATACCCGATTCAGAGGCTCGAACGACCCCTCGCAAAGGACCCGTAGCACGAGATTAAGATTCCATTCCGGAAAAATGCGACGCAGAGATGGACGGAGATGTTTGACTCCTCATAGAAAACACACCACATCCAGATGGGATGCCAAGGCCTTCCCCTGGACTCTCCCTCTGAAATAACCCAAAGCAGAAACCTGGACCCGAAGGGAACTATGGGCTAATCCTTTGGATAAACCCACCTACCAAAAAGACAAAATATGGGACACAGACACCTGAAGAGGGTCCAATCCCTGTTGTCTACACCAGATCTCAAACACTTTCCATACCCTGGAATAGGCTAAAGAGGTAGCAGGGCGTCTAGCTTGGAGCAGCGTGGTAATTACTGGTTCCAAATACCCTCTCATGCGCAATCACCTCCTCTCAAAAGCCAGGCTGCGAGACAAAAGCAATCCTCCCGATCGGAAAATATAGGACCCTGACGCAGGAGACCTGGTAAATGGATCAGGCGTAGCGGTCCGTCCACTGCCAGCCGCACCAGATACACGAACCATGGATGGCAAGGCCATTCCAGAGCCACCAGAATCACTGACCCCGTGTGGCCCTCTACATGCCTGAGTACCTTTGCTATCAGCTGCCTCAGAGGAAAGACATAAAGGAGGACTCCGGTCAGCCACGGACATACGAGGGCATCAAGCGCCTCCACCCCGGACTCCCTCCGGCAGCTGAAGAACCTTTGCGTCTTGGTATTGAGACTCGTTGCCATGAGATCGAACTGCGGGGTTCCCCACCGTTCGCAGAGAAGCTCCCAGGCCCTCAGAGAATTCCCACTGCCCCTGATCCAACTGCTGCCGGCTGAGGTAATCCGCCTGGAAGTTGTCGACTCCTGCGACACTGGAGGCGGCGATTCCTTCAAGATGAAGCTCTACCTACTCAAACAGCAGCTGAGCCTCCTGCACTACAGTGGGACTCTGCTCCCCCCCGGTGGTTGATGTAAGCCACCAAGGTCGAACTGTCTGAGAAAACTCGCACCATCCGATCGCGGACCAAGGGTAGAAACTGCTCCAGAGCTCAGCACACCGCTCTCGTCTCCAGGCAATTGATGGACCATATCTGTTCCGACATCGACCACAGGCCCTGAGCAGACCTGCCCAGACAAACTCTTCCCCAGCCCCAAAGACTTGCATTCATGGTGACCACCACCCACTCCGGGACCTCGAGAGGCATCCCCTTCTCCAGATTGTTCCGTGTCATCCACCAGGCCAGACTGGCCCTAGCCGACTCCATCAGAGCCAGGGGCACGAAATATTGTTGCAACAGAGGTTTCCAACGGGACAACAAGGCTCTCTGCAGAGGCCTCAAATGGGCAAACGCTCAGGGCACCAGTTCCAATGTGGATGCCATCGAGCCCAGGACCTGTAAGTAATCCCAGACCTTCGGCACCTGTAGACGAAGCAGATGCGCTATCTGCCCCTGAATTTTGTTCAACCTGTTGTCTAAGAAACACTCTGCTCCGCTGGGTGTCGAAATGGGCTCCCAAGTATTCGAGAGAACGGGAGGGAACTAGATGTGTCTTCTGCACATTGATAACCCAGCCTAGAGATTCTAGGAGCAACCGAACTCTGTCCACACACATTCCTCTATTGACTTCGCCCGTATCAGCCAATCGTCCAAGTATGGGTGCACCAGCAATCCCTCCTGTCGCAGCACCACCACCACTACCACCACCACCACCTTTGTAAAGGTCCGCAGGACGGTGGCCAGCCCGAAAAGCAGTGTTTGAAACTTATAGTGCTGTCCCAGAACCATGAATCTGAGAAACTTCTGGTGCTCCTGATGGAAGGGGATATGCAGATAAGCCTCTGTGAGATCCAGAGATGCCAAAAAAAAAAAAATACAAAAAATCTCTCCTCCCCGTACTGCTGCAATTACGGCACACAACGTCTCCATCTGAAAACGTGGTACCTTCAAAACTCTGGTTGACTTTCTTCAGGTCTAGGATAGGTCGGAACGTGCCTTCCTTCTTGGGCACCACGAAAAAGATGGAATATCTGCCTTGTCCCTGTTTGGACACTGGCATTGGTACAACCGCCTCCAGACAACAACCGCTGAAGCGTTTCCTGGACCGCTGCCCACTTGCTTCGGGAAAGACAATGCGACTCCAGAAAGACCGAACACAGAGGGCGAGAAAATTCTAAGGCGTAGCTGTTTCTCACCACACTCAACACCCACCGGTCGGAAGTGATCTTGGTCCACTCCCCGTAGAACCGGGCCAGCCTGCCCCCGATTAACAGAGATGAGGAGTGGACCTGCCAGATCTCATTGTGAGGACTTATTGCCACCCGCACCCTGGGTGGATCCACCTCTAGATGACCTTCAAGCCCCTCGAAAGGACTGCTGCCTATGCGAGGACTGTCTTGGGGCTGAGGGCCTCGTATAACGAAAACGTCTGGACTCCTGAAAGCAAGGCCGAGAAGAGAAAGGTTTCCAGCCAGACTTTCGATCCTCTGGCAGCCTATTGCCCTTTGTCTCTCCCAGCGACTTCAGACGATCGAGGTCCTCACCAAACAGCAGTTTTCTCTGAAAGGGCAGATTACAGAGCTGCGATTTTGATGACAGACTCGCTGACCAGTTGCGTAGCCACAAGTATTGTCTGGACACCACCACAGCATGGGCCGTGGTTCTCACCAGGTCATACAAGGCATCTGTGCCATAGGCAACCCCTGCCTCCAGGCGGGCCGCCTGGACTGGGGAAAGAGTCCCGGAGGCAGGCTGTTCCTGCGGCTTCTGGATCCAACATAAATAGGCCTGCTGCATCAGACTTGCACATACCGCCGCCCGCAGGCTGAGCGCCAGGACCTCAAAAGCTCGCTTGAGATGCACTTCCAACTTCCGATCCTGAACATCCTTCAGAGCGGAAGCTCCAGCCACCGGAACAGTGGTCTTCTTAGTGACTGCTGCATCCACCTTCGGGACCTTGAGAACATCCAGATGGTCCTGCAGAAGTGGATAAAACTTGGACATCGCTCTGCCAATTCGCAGACCCTAGTCGGGGGAATCCCACACTC
Source organism: Rhinatrema bivittatum (assembly GCF_901001135.1). Lineage (NCBI taxonomy): Eukaryota > Metazoa > Chordata > Amphibia > Gymnophiona > Rhinatrematidae > Rhinatrema > Rhinatrema bivittatum. The sequence continues at coordinate 14,815,984 of NC_042619.1, read as the reverse complement.
GGTTGATCAATTTCTAGATTTTCTTCCGAATTGGGAAAGCGCTGGGGGGGGTCTCCGTAGGCCATCCAGAACCAGATTAACCCCTTCAGCATCTGAATCCTCCAGGGTGAGCTTAATCCCCAGCTCCTCCAACACCTGAGGTATAAGCGAGCGAAGCTCCTCTCTCTTGAAAAGCCACATCACCCGCGGATCATCGCCTTCAGCCTCCGGCCCTCCAAGGTCCCCTGGGTCCAGAGGAGGACCCCCAATCGGGTCCCCCCCATCCTGGTCGGCCTCCAAGTCCGATTCCAATCGTGCTAGCCGTCCCTCGGGAGGCAGAGTTCGCGGGCCCGCGGAACCTTCCCTCGCTTTGCTGAACCCATCGGGCCTTGTATGACACCGCACTTACCTGCCTGCCTAGCCAGGAAGATCTTGTGCAGTAGGGCGAAAGCCCCCGAAGGGCACTTGGGGATGCTAGGGCCAGAAACATCTGGACCTTTGCCCCCAGGTCGAACCATGGGAGACAGGAGCGGCGGGGACCCTCCGGACCCCCCGGGGAGAAACCCCCCATCCAGCTCTGCTTCTGCGGCCGTAGCCACTCCCTCCTGTGATCCCAGCGCCACAGCCTTGGTCCACGAATGCCTCCGCGGCTTTGCTTGCCTTTCAGAGCCCCCCCCCCCCCTCTCCAGCACACTCCGTGCGGAGGAGGAGGTCATTCAGGCCGACCGACGGGCTACCACAGGCCCTGCAGGTCTCTCTGAGCTGCTTGTCCGCCATATCAAGCACCAAGAAATAAAGCAAGGCAAAATAAAAATCCAAACAGGCAATCCTATGCTTGCTGCGCTTTCCCGCAGCCTGGATCGCGAGGGGGAGGGGAGCACCACAGGGCAGCTGTCAAATCCTGAAGAGGGTGCACTGCCCCAAGAATTTCCCGCCGGCACAGTGAACAGGCCGCTGCCGCGACTGAAAACCGTGCGGCTCGTTCGGGAGTACAGTCAGCCCCCACTGGAGTGAATCTGCCCCGACTGGGATCACCCTCCTCCGAATGATCCCCCGATCCACCCACTTACTGCCCGGCCTGCACCTGATCTCGCAGAGGATTTCAGCCTGCTAGGCCGCAGAGCCTGCCGCACCGCTTCTGCTGTCGCATTCAGCCTGCTAGGCCGCAGAACCTGCCGCACCGCTTCTGCTGTTACATTCAGCCTGCTAGGCCGCAGAACCTGCCGCACCGCTTCTGCTGTTACATTCAGCCTGCTAGGCCGCAGAACCTGCCGCACCGCTTCTGCTGTTACATTCAGCCTGCTAGGCCGCAGAGCCCGCCGCACGCTTATGCTGTTACATTCAGCCTGCTAGGCCGCAGAACCTGCCGCACCGCTTCTGCTGTTACATTCAGCCTGCTAGGCCGCAGAACCTGCCGCACCGCTTCTGCTGTTACATTCAGCCTGCTAGGCCGCAGAGCCCGCCGCACCGCTTCTGCTGTTACATTCAGCCTGCTAGACCGCAGAGCCCGCCGCACGCTTATGCTGTTACATTCAGCCTGCTAGGCCGCAGAACCTGCCGCACCGCTTCTGCTGTTACATTCAGCCTGCTAGGCCGCAGAACCTGCCGCACCGCTTCTGCTGTTACATTCAGCCTGCTAGGCCGCAGAGCCCGCCACACCGCTTCTGCTGTCGCATTCAGCCTGCTAGACCGCAGAGCCCGCCGCACGCTTATGCTGTTACATTCAGCCTGCTAGGCCGCAGAACCTGCCGCACCGCTTCTGCTGTTACATTCAGCCTGCTAGGCCGCAGAACCCGCCGCACCGCTTCTGCTGTTACATTCAGCCTGCTAGGCTGCAGAACCCGCCGCACCGCTTCTGCTGTTACATTCAGCCTGCTAGGCCGCAGAGCCCGCCGCACCGCTTCTGCTGTTACATTCAGCCTGCTAGACCGCAGAGCCCGCCGCACGCTTCTGCTGTCACATTCAGCCTGCTAGGCCGCAGAGCCTGCCGCACCGCTTCTGCTGTTACATTCAGCCTGCTAGGGCCGCAGAACCTGCCGCACACCGCTTCTGCTGTTACATTCAGCCTGCTAGGCCGCAGAACCCGCCGCACCGCTTCTGCTGTTACATTCAGCCTGCTAGACCGCAGAGCCCGCCGCACCGCTTCTGCTGTTACATTCAGCCTGCTAGACCGCAGAGCCCGCCGCACGCTTCTGCTGTCGCATTCAGCCTGCTAGGCCGCAGAGCCTGCCGCACCGCTTCTGCTGTTGCATTCAGCCTGCTAGGCCGCAGAGCCTGCCGCACCGCTTCTGCTGTTGCATTCAGCCTGCTAGGCCGCAGAGCCTGCCGCACGCTTCTGCTGTTGGAAAAGCAGACAGCTGGCGGTGACTTTTTTTTTGTTGTTGTTTTACAACAAAGATTTAAAGGCCCAGACACACAGGAAAGCACAAAAATAAAAGTAAGGGTACTTCCCTGTCCTGGGCAGGCGGAGGGGCTTCGGGCCCACCGAGAGAACCAGACCACTGCCTGTCAGTGGTCTCGGGGTCACAGGCTGAAGTTGGCCAGGGGCATCCAACCCCCCCCCCCCCCCCCCCCCTGTTCGCCCGGCTCAACCCGAGGGATGACCCTTCTTGCAGGAGCCTGCCACCTTGGGGAGCAATTTTCCTTAAAATATCCAGTCAGGGAGTACTGCAGGGTTAGCACCTCTACCATCTGCTGGAGGTAGAGAAATACCGAGGGACTGCAGGTGGCACTATATGTGGCACTCGTATATGTGGCAGTGCCCAAAGTTTTGTTTGGGCACTGCCACATATTATATTGTTATATTGTTAGGGCTGTTCAGCTTGGAGAAGAGAAGGCTGAGGGGGGATATGATAGAGGTCTTTAAGATCATGAGAGGTATTGAACGAGTAGATGCGACTCGGTTATTTACACTTTCGAATAATAGAAGGACTAGGGGGCATTCCATGAAGTTAGAAAGTAGCACATTTAAGGCTAATCGGAGAAAATTCTTTTTCACTCAACGCACAATAAAGTTCTGGAATTTGTTGCCAGGGGATGTGGTTAGTGCAGTTAGTGTAGCTGGGTTCAAAAAAGGTTTGGATAAGTTCTTGGAGGAGAAGTCCATTACCTGCTATTAATCAAGTTTACTTAGGGAATAACCACTGCTATTAATTGCATCAGTAGCATGGGATCTTCTTAGTTTTTGGGTACTTGCCAGGTTCTTGTGGCCTGGATTGGCCACTGTTGGAAACAGGATGCTGGGCTTGATGGACCCTTGGTCTGACCCAGCATGGCAATTTCTTATGTTCTTATGTTCTCTACCTCCATCTGCTGGTAGGGATGAATAAAACCCGCTCGTCTGGACTGATCTGGGTATGTTCAGGAAAAAAAAAAATTCAGGACACCCAATAGACACACACAAGATACACGGCCTGGACCACGTCTGCCAGTAGTGGGAGAAAACAGACTCTGGTAGATTGAGCGTCCATTTTCTCAACCAGCTTGACAGCCACCTCTCCTGTGAGCCCGATGCAGAGGAGTCGCTAAGGACGCACACTGGTCCCTAGCACCCCCCTTTTTTTTTTTTTTTTAGCACGACCCCTCATTTCAATATCGGTTCGTGCGTCCAGGAGAGGGTGTCTGGGCGCCCGGGTTAGGAAAACGCTCAACGCCGAGCGCCCGGTTTTTTTTTTTTGCGCACATATATTGCGTCGGCCCCAATGTGCCCTCCACCAGCAGGTGCTGCATCGTCCTGCAGACCTTAGTGAAGGGGGCACAGACTCCCCTGCACCAACAATCTTCCCGTACGATGAGACGGACCTCTGCGGTAGTTCCCGAGCCAACCGCCGAAGACGAGCCTGAACACTGCCGACTGGAAACGGTACGGGAATAAAAACTTTCCAAAAAAAAAAAAACAAGCATGTAAACCGGGATAAAAAAAACTGTGCCCCCTAGGCCATTCTCCAACAGATGAGAAATTAAAATAATGACGCTGATTATAATCGAACGCTGTCGACAGATGTGAGGGGGGGGGGTGAGAAAACAGGGCACGACTGGGAGATCTGTAGCAGTGTAACAGGAGGAGGGAAACCGGTCCTTCTCAATGCCTGCTCTGAGGGCTGAGAAGAGCGAGTGGGTTATGAGAAGAAAGGAGCAGGATAATCCATGGGTCAGGATTCCAGGGCAGTCCCCCTGCCGTTTAAAAAGAAGCCCTTCTCACGCGAGACCAGCTCCCTGCCCTCTCTCTCTCTCCCCTCCGCCTGTCACTGAAGCTGAGCCAGCTCCCAGGCTGACCCCCCCCCCCCCCCCCCCACCTGTCTCCTCCAGTGAAGGAAAGCTTTACCTTGGCCGAGGATCCAGAGCTGCCGTCTGTCCCCGGGGGGTTGTTGCACCCCCTTTCTCCCTGGGTGCTGTCCCTGCTCTCACGCGCTCCCTCCCTCGGACTCCGTTTACGCAAGTCAGGGCTTCCCCTGCACACACAGAAAACTTCCCAGTGCTGAACAGGCAGAAGAGGAAGTACACAGGCAAAAAAAAAAAAAAAGCTCTCATTCTTTCTGAGGAGTATTAATACATGTATCTCAGCAGACATCTAACCCTCCCACTCACAGCCCCCTAGCACCCAAAAATCTCCTCCCAGAAACGGAAGCAATCCCCTTCCACCCACAGACACACACCCCCTCCTCCAACCAAAGCTGCAGCCCCTACCAGCCACCAACACTGCCCACTCTCAACCATGGACACGTTAACCGTCCTTCTCACTCACAGATACAACCCTCTCCCAACCTCAGCCAAACTAGTGACAGGCTCTGTATCCCTGCTCCCATCCCCTGATCCCTCCAGTCCTAGAGGTGATGGGCTCTGTATCCCTGCTCCCATCCCCTGAGCCCTCCAGTCCTAGAGGTGACAGGCTCTGTATCCCTGCTCCCGTCCCTGAGCCCTCCAGTCCTAGAGGTGACAGGCTCTGTATCCCTGCACCCGTCCCCTGATCCCTCCAGTCCTAGAGGTGATAGGCTCTGTATTCCTGCACCCATCCCCTGATCCCTCCAGTCCTAGAGGTGACAGGCTCTGTATTCCTGCTCCCATCCCCTGATCCCTCCAGTCCTAGAGGTGACAGGCTCTGTTATCCCTGCTCCCATCCCCTGAGCCCTCCAGTCCTAGAGGTGACAGGCTCTGTATCCCTGCACCCGTCCCCTGATCCCTCCAGTCCTAGAGGTGACAGGCTCTGTATCCCTGCACCCGTCCCCTGATCCCTCCAGTCCTAGAGGTGACAGGCTCTGTATCCCTGCTCCCATCCCCCGATCCCTCCAGTCCTAGAGGTGACAGGCTCTGTATCCCTGCACCCGTCCCCCGATCCCTCCAGTCCTAGAGGTGACAGGCTCTGTATCCCTGCACCCGTCCCCTGATCCCTCCAGTCCTAGAGGTGACAGGCTCTGTATCCCTGCACCCGTCCCCTGATCCCTCCAGTCCTAGAGGTGACAGGCTCTGTATCCCTGCTCCCATCCCCCGATCCCTCCAGTCCTAGAGGTGACAGGCTCTGTATCCCTGCACCCGTCCCCCGATCCCTCCAGTCCTAGAGGTGACAGGCTCTGTAGCCCTGCTCCCATCCCCCGATCCCTCCAGTCCTAGAGGTGACAGGCTCTGTAGCCCTGCTCCCGTCCCCCGATCCCTCCAGTCCTAGAGGTGACAGGCTCTGTATATCCCTGCACCCATCCCCCGATCCCCCCAGTCCTAGAGGTGACAGGCTCTGTATCCCTGCTCCCATCCCCTGCTCCCTCCAGTCCTAGAGGTGACAGGCTCTGTATCCCTGCTCCCATCCCCTGATCCCTCCAGTCCCAGAGGTGACAGGCTCTGTATCCCTGCTCCCATCCCCTGCTCCCTCCAGTCCCAGAGGTGACAGGCTCTGTATCCCTGCTCCCATCCCCTGAGCCCTCCAGTCCTAGATGTGACAGGCTCTGTATCCCTGCTCCCATCCCCTGCTCCCTCCAGTCCCAGAGGTGACAGGCTCTGTATCCCTGCTCCCATCCCCTGCTCCCTCCAGTCCTAGAGGTGACAGGCTCTGTAGCCCTGCTCCCGTCCCCCGATCCCTCCAGTCCTAGAGGTGACAGGCTCTGTATATCCCTGCACCCATCCCCCGATCCCCCCAGTCCTAGAGGTGACAGGCTCTGTATCCCTGCTCCCATCCCCTGCTCCCTCCAGTCCTAGAGGTGACAGGCTCTGTATCCCTGCTCCCATCCCCTGATCCCTCCAGTCCCAGAGGTGACAGGCTCTGTATCCCTGCTCCCATCCCCTGCTCCCTCCAGTCCCAGAGGTGACAGGCTCTGTATCCCTGCTCCCATCCCCTGAGCCCTCCAGTCCTAGATGTGACAGGCTCTGTATCCCTGCTCCCATCCCCTGATCCCTCCAGTCCCAGAGGTGACAGGCTCTGTATCCCTGCTCCCATCCCCTGCTCCCTCCAGTCCCAGAGGTGACAGGCTCTGTATCCCTGCTCCCGTCCCCCTGATCCCTCCAGTCCTAGAGGTGCCAGGCTCTGTATCCCTGATCCCTCCAGTCCTAGAGGTGCCAGGCTCTGTATCCCTGATCCCTCCAGTCCTAGAGGTGCCAGGCTCTGTATCCCTGATCCCTCCAGTCCTAGAGGTGACAGGCTCTGTATCCCTGATCCCTCCAGTCCTAGAGGTGACAGGCTCTGTATCCCTGCCCTGTCCCTTTAACTATTCAGTTCTTCTGTATGAGGCTTATCTTAATTAACAGGAACATTGTAAGAGCTGGTAAATTGTGAATTTAAAAATCTCTGAAGATGAATCTTGCTATATGTTGCCACCTATATTCTCTTTACTGAAATGAAAAAGTGAACGCTTTAGGCCCCGGTGGACCCTGCTCCCGAGGGCGCCACCCGTTCCGCAGCAGCAGAGATCTGCAAATTACAGCAGGGGGGGGGGGGTGTCAGCGGGAGAGGAGGCCCGTCCCCTCCCTCCAGCCTGCGCCAGGGCTCCAGGATTCCCATTTCAGCAGCCCCGACAATCGCATGGCTGACAGCGGCGGCACAACCGGTGCAGCAGGTTTTACAAGACGTTTATCCGAAACAGGCCGGAGGGTGCTACGGCGTGAGCCGGAACGAGGCCTAATCCCCGCTCGATGGTGCCTGGCACGCGGCCCCTGCCACCTATAGGGAGCGTGCGTCTTCCCGCGCACACGAGACAGCAGTGGGGGGAGGGGAGGGGAGGGAACGGCGATGAATGCTGTCCCTTAGTGCCACGAAGTCGCATCCCCGCCAGCCCCTCTCCCCAGTAATTCCCTGCTCCCTGCTGGCGAGCAACGAGGACTCCAGGGTCCAGGGACCTGGGACGCTCTCCCCGTCGCTAAGCAAAACCTTTCCTCTCCGTCTTTGTGCGGCGTCGCTCGAGAGGCCGCAGTGAGCGCGTTTGCTAGCAGCGTCCTGTTTTCTTGCACAAAAAAAAAAACACAACCCAAAAAACTTAACGTTCGAACGGCCGCAATCCACGGGGCAGCAGAAAGGGCGAGCCGGTGCCAGCAAGTCCAGAGTCGTCAGCTTCTGATCCGGCACGCTTGGGCCCGGTTCTTCTGCCGCCGTCGCCGCGGAGGCAGGCGCCACCCCCGGAGCGGAAGGCCCGCGGAGCCACGTCAGGACCTCTGCAAAAACCGGGCCTCGAGGATCCCGCCCGGTATCAAAATGTCAGAACCGCCCCGGAGCTTATGAGGTGCTGCATCCTCTGGGCCGGCGTCATTAGAAGCTGTGCACTGCCTCTCCTTCAACTCGCAACCGAGGGGGGAAGCCGGAGGGGGCATGGGTGCCCTCTGCTAAGCTTGTTGTAATCCACCTTGGGAAAAGCCGGAATACCCCAGTGCCTGTAACCCCCCTCCCCCCTCCTGGTCTGCTCTTGATCATGGGAGCACAGGGGGGGTGGCCCCATGAATATCCGGGGGGGGGGGGAGTTTCCCTTTTCAAGGCCCTTAGGGTTTTGTGCTCGCAGGGGGCTCTACCTGCTCAGCAGTCAAGCGCTCCAAAAAAAAAAAAAAAGGCCCCGTCCACGCCAGTCCTGCCGTTCAAAACAAAAATCTTTTACTGACTGACGGCAGGGAAATCAAAGTCCAAACCAGATGCCCTTAGGACAGTGCATCACACCAGTAACTCGACCCAGGAAAAAAAATAAACACACACAGTCTCTCATCTCTTCACACTTCTTCTCCCAAGACAGGTCAGCTCTTTGGGACAGGTAACCCCGCCACCCTGGGCCCTCCCAGTACCTGTTGGGCAGCTGTAACCTCTCTTTCCTTCTCTGTGCTCCAGCGTCTCGGGCCGATTGTAGCCGAATCGCTCTCCGACCTCGGCCAACTTTCCCCGGCACCTCCCAGTCCACCGGTCCAACAACTCTCCCAAGGAAATCCCCACCTCCTTAGGAGTCTCCCAGGCAGGCTCTCCTTCCTCAGACACCTCCCAGTTTCCAGAGCCCACTCCATCAACTTCAGGACTTTCCAGGAACTGCCCCCTCCTCTAGGACTCCACTGCTTAGCATCCTCTTCCTCACTGCCTCCAGCCCTCCGCGAGGAGAGGCACCTGCTTCCTCGGCCCTGAGCTATGGCTGACTCCCCACTCTCCACTCTGCCAACGGGGAGCGGTGTCCGCTACGCCAATGCATCCGCTCTACACTGACCTAACTCACAGGGGCAGGGCCTGGCTGGAGACCTCTGACGCAGCCCGCTGGCAGGATGACCATGCCACTAAAGGGCAGAGCGTAACACCCTCTTCCATTGCCTTTAAATAGATAACTCTGGAGCAAACTCAGAGCACGCCAGGCTGGACAGACGGACATAGCAGTTAGTTAGTACCACGAGTTACAGAACCAGGCAGAATGCACCCACTCCCAGCTTGCCTTTGAGCTCAGGCACGTGCGGGACGCAGCTCGGAGACTTTCAGATCTCCAGGTTACATTAAGCCCAAAAGCACCAGGATGGCACTTTAAAACAATCACACAAAGCTGAGATGCCTGGCCCGTTACCATACATTATATACGGTGAGCACGAGGCCTTGTTTTCCATTCCATTGGCATCGTTCTAAATTGTATATTTTTTGCAGTTTGGTCGTAAAAAAATTGTGTCTTTCCAAACGCGGTCACAAAGTCCTACATTAGCTCGCCAAAAATAACATTAGTTCACAGAAGACTAAATACAGCAGTTGGGTAGAAGTGGGAGCCTCAGCTTCCTGCAGCCCATGGCAATCACCGGGGAGTTTGCCATCCGCTGAAGAACTAGAGGACTGGCCTACAAGCTCCTCCTTGAACTGGGGGTAACTCAGCAGCTAGAAAGGATGGGGTGGTGAGGAGAGATGGAGAGAAACTGGGAGGAAAGGAGGCAGGGGAAAGATGGGAGGAGGAGAGAGAGAGGGAGGGGAGACTAGAAGGAATGTGGGGACAAAGATATACCATAAAAAGGTATGAAAAATACATTTTTATACATTGCAAAGAATGTCCAATATATAAATGAAAGCAAATGAGCCACAGAAATGCCTCCAAATCTTGCAAGTAGTGTTTTAACCCTTGCTGTCTCGTCTACCCCGGTGCAGCCGCAGAAAACCTGGCACTTTGCTCCTAAGGCTGATAAGTGCTGGGAGAGGAGAGGTCGCATCACATGCCTTATGGAGGGGAGAGGAGCACTGGTTACCTTTTATTTCTTAGACAGTGGGTGTACTGGACAAAAGGACTTAACAGAGGCAAAGGATTTATTGTCCCATTACAGAACACACCTGTATTTGCCAGCTATCAACTATTCCCAATACAGCCCGCATATTAGTACGCCCCAATATCTGCCAGCTATCAACTATTCCCAATACAGCCCGCATATTAGTACGCCCCAATATCTGCCAGCTATCAACTATTCCCCATACAGCCTTCATATTAGTAGTACGCCCCAATATCTGCCAGCTATCAACAATTCCCAATACAGCCCGCATATTAGTACGCCCCAATATCTGCCAGCTATCAACTATTCCCAATACAGCCCGCATATTAGTACGCCCCAATATCTGCCAGCTATCAACTATTCCCCATACAGCCTTCATATTAGTAGTACACCCCAATATCTGCCAGCTATCAACAATTCCCAATACAGCCCGCATATTAGTACACCCCAATATCTGCCAGCTATCAACTATTCTCAATACAGCCCGCATATTAGTACGCCCCAATATCTGCCAGCTATCAACTATTCCCAATTCAGCCCGCATATTAGTAAGCCCCAATATCTGCCAGCTATCAACTATTCCCCATACAGCCCGCATATTAGTACGCCCCAATATCTGCCAGCTATCAACTATTCCCCATACAGCCCGCATATTAGTAAGCCCCAATATCTGCCAGCTATCAACTATTCCCCATACAGCCCGCATATTAGTACGCCCCAATATCTGCCAGCTATCAACTATTCTCAATACAGCCCGCATATTAGTACGCCCCAATATCTGCCAGCTATCAACTATTCTCAATACAGCCCGCATATTAGTACGCCCCAATATCTGCCAGCTATCAACTATTCTCAATACAGCCCGCATATTAGTACGCCCCAATATCTGCCAGCTATCAACTATTCCCAATACAGCCCGCATATTAGTACGCCCCAATATCTGCCAGCTATCAACTATTCCCAATACAGCCCGCATATTAGTACACCCCAATATCTGCCAGCTATCAACTATTCTCAATACAGCCCGCATATTAGTACGCCCCAATATCTGCCAGCTATCAACTATTCCCAGCACAGCCCGCATATTAGTACGCCCCAATATCTGCCAGCTATCAACTATTCCCAATACAGCCCGCATATTAGTACGCCCCAATATCTGCCAGCTATCAACTATTCTCAATACAGCCCGCATATTAGTACGCCCCAATATCTGCCAGCTATCAACTATTCTCAATACAGCCCGCATATTAGTACGCCCCAATATCTGCCAGCTATCAACTATTCCCAGCACAGCCCGCATATTAGTACGCCCCAATATCTGCCAGCTATCAACTATTCCCAATACAGCCCGCATATTAGTACGCCCCAATATCTGCCAGCTATCAACTATTCCCCATACAGCCTTCATATTAGTAGTACACCCCAATATCTGCCAGCTATCAACAATTCCCAATACAGCCCGCATATTAGTACACCCCAATATCTGCCAGCTATCAACTATTCTCAATACAGCCCGCATATTAGTACACCCCAATATCTGCCAGCTATCAACTATTCTCAATACAGCCCGCATATTAGTACGCCCCAATATCTGCCAGCTATCAACTATTCCCAATTCAGCCCGCATATTAGTAAGCCCCAATATCTGCCAGCTATCAACTATTCCCCATACAGCCCGCATATTAGTACGCCCCAATATCTGCCAGCTATCAACTATTCCCCATACAGCCCGCATATTAGTACGCCCCAATATCTGCCAGCTATCAACTATTCCCCATACAGCCCGCATATTAGTACGCCCCAATATCTGCCAGCTATCAACTATTCTCAATACAGCCCGCATATTAGTACGCCCCAATATCTGCCAGCTATCAACTATTCTCAATACAGCCCCGCATATTAGTACGCCCCAATATCTGCCAGCTATCAACTATTCTCAATACAGCCCGCATATTAGTACGCCCCAATATCTGCCAGCTATCAACTATTCCCAATACAGCCCGCATATTAGTACGCCCCAATATCTGCCAGCTATCAACTATTCCCAATACAGCCCGCATATTAGTACGCCCCAATATCTGCCAGCTATCAACTATTCTCAATACAGCCCGCATATTAGTACGCCCCAATATCTGCCAGCTATCAACTATTCCCAGCACAGCCCGCATATTAGTACGCCCCAATATCTGCCAGCTATCAACTATTCTCAATACAGCCCGCATATTAGTACGCCCCAATATCTGCCAGCTATCAACTATTCTCAATACAGCCCGCATATTAGTACGCCCCAATATCTGCCAGCTATCAACTATTCTCAATACAGCCCGCATATTAGTACGCCCCAATATCTGCCAGCTATCAACTATTCCCAATACAGCCCGCATATTAGTACACCCCAATATCTGCCAGCTATCAACTATTCTCAATACAGCCCGCATATTAGTAAGCCCCAATATCTGCCAGCTATCAACTATTCCCAATACAGCCCGCATATTAGTACGCCCCAATATCTGCCAGCTATCAACTATTCCCAATACAGCCCGCATATTAGTACGCCCCAATATCTGCCAGCTATCAACTATTCTCAATACAGCCCGCATATTAGTACGCCCCAATATCTGCCAGCTATCAACTATTCTCAATACAGCCCGCATATTAGTACGCCCCAATATCTGCCAGCTATCAACTATTCTCAATACAGCCCGCATATTAGTACGCCCCAATATCTGCCAGCTATCAACTATTCCCAGCACAGCCCGCATATTAGTACGCCCCAATATCTGCCAGCTATCAACTATTCCCAATACAGCCCGCATATTAGTACGCCCCAATATCTGCCAGCTATCAACTATTCTCAATACAGCCCGCATATTAGTACGCCCCAATATCTGCCAGCTATCAACTATTCTCAATACAGCCCGCATATTAGTACGCCCCAATATCTGCCAGCTATCAACTATTCCCAGCACAGCCCGCATATTAGTACGCCCCAATATCTGCCAGCTATCAACTATTCCCCATACAGCCCGCATATTATTATTTCATTCTTCTGAACTTTTTTTTGTTTTCCCGGCCGTTTTCTCCTGTGGGATTCCAGCTGAGTCAGAATTGGTCTTGGCTGAGGTACAGCTTCGTGAGCGTTCATGCCCGAGCACGCAGGGATTTCTCCCCTTTTTATATCCCTTCCCAACTCTTGTAGTCCAGTTGTTACAGCGACAGTCCTCGGCCGGGGGTCATGTAGCAGGGCTCCTAAATCTGGCCCTTAGGCGACGTCACTCAGCAATGGCTGGGATGCCGCCTCTGCCTCCTCCCCCCCCAAGTCTCTTCTCAAACTGGAGAGTCTGCATCTTCCTCCAGTTCCTCTCACGACTCGCGCTTCCCTGGCATTTCTCCCGGCTTCACGCTGTCTTTGCGAGTCCCATTTGCAGCGGGTTCACAGCCTGTTGTCCTGACCTCTGTCTGGAAAGGAATTTCAGCTGGGAGGGAGCCAAGTGTGGGGGGGGGGGGGGATCTAGTATGCTCTTCTATCCAAGACGGTGGCGTACAAATGGAGAGAGATGAGAAAACCCCATCTTGGACACGGCAAGAGATCTTACAAGTGGTCCCGCTCTATGGCTGGCAGCTGGGATGTATCTAGAACTGGGAAGACCATGATCTTCTTCCTGTCATTATCTACCACACCAGGATTTCCCTTTTAAGTTCCAAAAGAAATGCAATGGGGCAAAAATCCAGGACCGGCTCAGCTTGTCCCCCTAGACATGGAGCTGTGGGGTCAGTCTACTTTTAATGCATTTTACTTTTGCTGGGCTAGCACGCGTTCGCTCACGTCTTAAAGACGCTTCTCAGTGGAGGACTCCAATCCGAGTGCCACAAACAGGCCAGGCTTTCAGGATATCCGTAATGAATATGCATACAGTGGAGGCAGTGCATGCAGATCGTTCACACGCATATTCACCGCAGATATCCTGATAACCTGGCACTAGATGGCTGGAGTTCGCCATCACTGGTCTAGCCAATATCACCAGACAAGGGCATCACCGTCTGCGGTACCGTCCATTAGCTTAATGTGCTAGTTTTATCTTTGTATGCATTGCACAGGATGATTTTATGATGTTCTGTTTATTAAAACCTGAAAAATTTGGTTTTGTGGATCAGTGGAGTCAAGTTGGTAATTTGACCTTTTGCCAATGTCATCAAAATTCTGTGCGTATCTTTTATTCTTTTGGTTTTCGCTTACATACCTCATCATTTGACGATTTAATATAGTTGTATCCATAAGATTTGAAAATGTTTCTATACAAATTTATTTACTTTGTTAATCATTCTTTTAAACGTGCCTAGCCACAATCATATAAAACCAATAAACACAAGTCAAAAATAAAAACACATACTCTATGTATCTATTCCTGCTTTCTAACAACTCTTACAGAGGACAGCTTAGCCTAGTCCCCTGAAAAGTATCAATTAAAACTCCCTGGCTGCCTGAAAAAGAGTTTTGACCCATGTCCTAAATGCTCGTAGGTAGGTTTCAGAACCTCACCTCACGGGGTAGTGCATTCCAAAGCCGCGGTGCTACCACGTTTCTGCCATGAGGAAGGCATATCTGAAAGATTACGACCGGTGGGTCTCGCAGCTCTTGTCGCTTTATAGGACTTTAGGGAGCGTCCTAAAGCAAAATGGAGAGTCCCCACTTAAATCCTGATAGATTAGAGGACAGCACTTTAAATTTCATCCAGCACTAAATCAGCAACGAATGGGAGAGATTGCAGCACTGGAATAACAGGGCCCCGTGGCCTGGTATCTGATGGCAGAGGTACTGGTAGACCCAACAAAGACAGAGGTGCAGTAATCAAGAGCTGACAAAACGAAAGCTTGACAAACAGTACGGAAATAGTTAAAACTTAAATACGGTTTCAGTTTCTGTATCATTAAAAATAAAAGCGCTTCTAACTGTGGCTTTGACCTGCCTGCGTCAGGAGAGGTCAGGCCCGAGATGTTTCCCTGGGCTGCTTGCCTGCTAGGAGATAGGACGGTCCTGTCTTCGGGCTGGAAGATAGTTAGGGATTTCAAAGGGGAATCTGGTTATTGTCCAACATCCACTGCCTTATATTCGCTAGACACGGTGAAGAGACTTGTAGTTTAAAAAAAAAAATTTTTTTAGCCATATTTAGCTGCTTTTCCTTCAGGATTATGGCTTCTAAAAAAATGGCGAAACCTAAGCTGAACGTTTTTAATAAAAATATAAAAAAACTAACTTTTCTGTATACAGTATTATTTTGTTGTTCTATTGCTATTCTGGATGCAGAAACCCTTAATTTGTGTGTTTTGTCGCCACCTGCTGGCTGGCGAGAAAAGACCGCATTAGCATTTCCTGTGCGTTTGCCTTAGCGCAGAAATTTGTAATCTTTGCTCTGATTGGACAGGAAGCAGAGCCTCTTTCTGGGAACCCCTCACCTGCTCTCCGAAAAGCCCGAAGCTCTGCTTTTAGCACGGACTTCAGCCACAATATTCAAATAAGGCTGTAGCACAGGTCAGAGCTCTGTGACCACTATTAGCTCCACTTCAACACTCAGTAAGATATGTCTTTTCAAGTTTTTTATCTAAATGTTTATATGTTAAGAATCCAGATTTGTCTTTCTTATGTGAAGATGAATTAGAGTTTAGTAAGGGCGGCAGAATATCGGTCTTTTAGCAAGCGTTTTAAATCCCAGTTGAGTCCATCAGTGAATGAATTTGCTTAGGCAGGAGGTCCAGGGAATGGGTTTTGGCACTTGCAAATCTGTTATAAAAACCCTCACGGCTGAAAACTGGGGTAAAGCGTATGTAATCCCCACCCTCCCAGCCCTGGAGAGCATTGGGGTTGCTCTGCCAGGGTGGGATATCACACAGTGGCTTCATGGGCTGGGGAGAAGAACCATCTGCAGGGCCAAAACTGGGCTGAAAACACGCTCCCAAGAAGTCCAATGTCCTCACCTCACCTGGGCTCAAAAAAAAAAAAAAAAAAATTTAGCACACACAAATCTCTGTGGTGAAAAAACTTGTCAAAATCACAGTCCATGTCTGTAGTCCTGGCACAGACAATTGTAGTCAAATAGCCACAGTTCAGTCCTTTTCCCTCCTGTTGCTCTTATTCCTTGTTCTCCTAGGTATTGGCACAATTTGTACAGTCTCGTCTCCCACAATGTTCATCTGAGGCAGATACTTCCTTTCCTCTCACCATAAAAATTCTCCTTCCCAAAAAGCTCTCCTCAGGGGCAGGTAATTTCCTCTTCCTCACACCCCACGAAGCCTTGTTCCCCAAATCTCAGATCACCCAAGTAAGCCACCCCCTTCTGCAGGCAGATGCAGCTCCTGGCTCCCTCTGGGATTTCTCCTCTCTCTGCATGGGCTCCTCCTTCACATTCACCTGCACGGTTCCTCCACTGCTCCGGTCACGCCAGCACCTCGGGAGGGGCACTGGGCTTGCTTTCTCTCTCTGATGATCCCACCGGCTCCCCCAGACTCTTTCCAAGGGCTAAGAGATCCCCCGAGGAGTCCTCACGTCACCTCTCGCCCAGTCTCAGCAAGCTGGAACGTGGCATTAGGAAAACAGAGGCGGTAGCGCCGTACACCTCTGACTCCGCCCTTCTGGCACGGCTCCTCCAGATTCCCTTCCTCAGACACGCGTGGCACTGTCTCGCGCAGAGTCCCGCAGGCACTCACCTCAGGGGTAGAGGCTAAAAGGCGTGCGCACACGTGTGCGGGCGGTGCGCACAGGGGGGCCTAATTTTTAAGACGTGTGCGCGGAGACGCATCAGGACCTCTCCCAGTTCCCTCCAATTAAGGAGCGGACTGGGAAGGATCTTTCCAAGCCACCTAACCTCCTCCCCACCCCCTACCCCCTAGTTCTTATTCTACCTTTTGCTCCTCTTCCAGAGTATTTGCCGCTGTAATGGCCACCTCCAGCCCCGTTCCTCCCCGCCCCCCCAGACTGCCCCTTTCTCTGGGCCCGGCCCTTCAGCGAGTAAAAAAAAACGTGGGATATGCGCATGGCCGGGCCCCTTTGAAAATGCGTGTGCAAGGCACAGCCACGCACATAACACCCCCCCCTCCCCCGTTTTTTTTACACGCGTGGCCCATTTAAAATTCACCAATTAGTGTATGGAAGCTTCCGCATATTAAGACAGAATAAAACTTTTCACTTTCTTATACAAATCCCACCAGACATACCCCCGATAGAAGGGCTTCCTCGATCCTCCTCCCACACGCGCCATCCTCCTCGTGTCCTTCACCTGAACGCGCCCAGGCCAGAACTTTCCGCACGTTCACCTCCAACAGGCAGAGCCTCTGCACCATCTAGTGACCCCCCCTAGGGTTACAGAGTAACAGCTGCATCTGCTCACGCGTTTCTAAGAGTAACTGCACCTTTTATTTATTGGATTATTTCAAACTCCTAGACTGCAGTATCCAGCAGGCTCAAAGCGCTGCACAGCAATAGCACAGTAACACAGCAATGACGGCAGAAAGAGACCAAACCGGCCAGCCAGTCTGCCCAGCAAGCTTCCCATGGCAGCAACTGCCGCTCCACGCAGGTTATCCTCACGCGCCTGTTAAGGGCAGCGACTGCCGCTCCACGCAGGTTATCCTCACGCGCCTGTTAAGGGCAGCGACTGCCGCTCCACGCAGGTTACCCCCACGCGCCTGTTAAGGGCAGCGACTGCCGCTCCACGCAGGTTACCCCCACGCGTCTGTTAAGGGCAGCGACTGCCGCTCCACGCAGGTTACCCCCACGCGTCTGTTAAGGGCAGCCAACTGCCGCTCCACGCAGGTTACCCCCACGCGTCTGTTAAGGGCAGCCAACTGCCGCTCCACGCAGGTTACCCCCACGCGTCTGTTAAGGGTAGTAACTGCCGCTCCACGCAGGTTACCCCCACGCGTCTGTTAAGGGCAGCGACTGCCGCTCCACGCAGGTTACCCCCACGCGTCTGTTAAGGGCAGCCAACTGCCGCTCCACGCAGGTTACCCCCACGCGTCTGTTAAGGGTAGTAACTGCCGCTCCACGCAGGTTACCCCCACGCGTCTGTTAAGGGTAGTAACTGCCGCTCCACGCAGGTTACCCCCACGCGTCTGTTAAGGGCAGTAACTGCCACTCCACGCAGGTTACCCCCACGCGTCTGTTAAGGGTAGTAACTGCCGCTCCACACAGGCTACCCCCATGCGTCTGTTAAGGGCAGTAACTGCCGCTCCACCCAGGTTACCCCCACGCGTCTGTTAAGGGCTGTAACTGCCGCTCCACGCAGGTTACCTCCACGTGCCTGTTAAGGGCAGCCAACTGTCGCTCCACGCAGGTTACCCCCACGCGTCTGTTAAGGGCAGTAACTGCCGCTCCACCCAGGTTACCCCCACGCGTCTGTTAAGGGCTGTAACTGCCGCTCCACGCAGGTTACCCCCACGCGTCTGTTAAGGGCAGTAACTGCCGCTCCACCCAGGTTACCCCCACGCGTCTGTTAAGGGCTGTAACTGCCGCTCCACGCAGGTTACCCCCACGCGTCTGTTAAGGGCAGTAACTGTCGCTCCACACAGGCTACCCCCATGCGTCTGTTAAGGGCAGTAACTGCCGCTCCACCCAGGTTACCCCCACGCGTCTGTTAAGGGCAGTAACTGCCGCTCCACGCAGGTTACCTCCACGTGCCTGTTAAGGGCAGTAACTGCCGCTCCACGCAGGGAGCCCCCAAGCCTTATATTAAGAGCCGTATACTTACAAGCAAGACCAAGCCACAGTCAAACACACAAACTTACTGCAACATTTATACAGGGTGAGCAGCCTCCCTGATAATTCAGACAATGCTGCTCGAACGTTCTTTGCTTTTGGACTTGGCCGTACAAGCTTTATCCCCAATATCAACATATCAGTACCCCAGACTGTAAAAGTCGGGGCCCAGCCTTGGTTGTCTTCAGTATCCACTACCTTTTTTCACTGCCCCGCCATCAAAGTGGAGAGAGCAATGTTGCAGTTGCATCAAATTCATCAAGGGTAATTGGTTAAGAGTACTAATCCCCATGCCTTCTGGTTAAGGGTAGAAACTGCCGCTCCGTGCAGGCTACCCCCATGTACTCCTATTCTTCATTCCCATCCTCTAGCCTTTAGGGATCCATAGTGTTTATCCCATGCCCCTTTGAATCATCTGTTTTCGTCTTCACCACCTCCTCCGGAAGGACATTCCAGGCATCCACCACCCTCGCCGTGAAGAAATATTTCCTGACATTGGTTCAGAGTCGTCCCTCCTGTAGTTTCATTTCATGACCCCTAGTTCTAGTGATTTCTTTCCAATGGAGAAGGTTTGACTCCTGCGCATCATTAAAACCTCTCAGGTATCTGAAGGCCTGTATCCTATCTCCCCTGCACCTCCTCTCCTCCAGGCTGTACATATTCACATCCTTCAGCCTCTCCTCACAGGTCTTCCCAATGCTGATCCCTCACCATTTTATTCCCTCTTCTCTGGACGCCTCCATCCTGTCTTTATTCTTTTTGAGATACAGTCTCCAGAACTGAACACAGTACTCCAGGTGAGGCCTCACCAAGGACCTGTACAAGGGCATCACCACCTCCTTTTTCTCTCTGGTCATTCCTCTCTCTGTGCAGCTCAGCAATCTTCTGGCCTTAGCTATCGCCTTGTCACATTGCTTCGCAGCCTTCAGATCCCCAGACACTACCACACCAAGGCCCCTCTCCCGGTCCATGCGCATCAGTCTTTCACCCCCATCTCATAGAGCTCTTTTGGATTTACCACACCCCAGATGCATGGACTCTGCACTTCTTGGTACTGAATCCCAGCTGCCAAATCTTCGACCACTCTTCAAGCTTTCTTAAATCACTTTTCATTTTCTACTTTTCAGGCGTGCCCCACTGACAATAAACCATATAATTCACAAAAAAGAAACATTTAATGCAGACCAGGCAATAAAAACCAATCACAACAAATAACTTTTGTGAGGCTGTGAAACAGGGAATATTTGTCAGAGCAGCGTTCAGTCCTGAGTCTCAGGATCTGCTTACTACATTCCTTCAGAAGCAAAAGGTGGCTGGCAACCAACCAGGTCAGGCTACCAAGAAATGCTTAAGAATGCAGCAGCCTCATCCCACCAGGCTGCTGCTCCTGCGGTATTTCATGAACACACAACAGTACTGCATCGATTATAAAAAAAAATTACTTTTCCGGCACTTTCTGAAAAACCCATGCGTGTACCATTCCCCTCTGGGAGTGGCAGTGTTAGCAAGAGCCACAAATCACTTCCTGCACTCTTGAATCCGATTGGCTCGCACTGGCTATGATGTCACAAATGGTAGCAGCACGGAGAGATAAGGAAGATGGCTGCCGGCGCGCTATTTTCAGGGCTTACAAGCAAACTTACTTTTTTGCGGTTAAAAAAAAAAGAAAAAAAGGAAGAAGACACTGCAAGCTGTAATTTCTGCTAAAGCGACGAGCATAATATGTAAAATCTATGCAGAGGGGACTTCCCCATGTCATGAGCTAATTCTCCGTCCTCAAGACGGGCACGTGCACGTCATGGGCTCAGGGCCTGGCAGACCTCTTTCTTCCGCTCTCGTGCGCACTCGTGCTCCGTACAGGACAAACCAACAGGCCGATACAGTAAAGTCCGCGGGAGAGCGCTGCGCGCGATTCTGTATTTAAACTAGGCCTAATAAAACAAATCGGAAGGCAGTCCCACGTAGCCAAGGCAAAAAACAACAAAGGGACAACCTTATGCCGTGGAAAACTTTTATTATTATAATATAATAATAAAAGTTTTCCACGGCATAAGGTTGTCCCTTTGTTTTTTGCTTTAAATTAGGCCTGGCAGTAAAAACAGGCAAAAGGAGCGGCGGCTGTCAGCGGGTTTGACAGCAGACGCTCAATTTTGCCGGCGTCGGTTCTCGAGCCTGCTGACAGCCACGGGCTGAATTCAAATTTTTTATTTAACAACTTTTTTTTACTCTTCGGGACCTCCGACTTAATATCGCTATGATATTAAGTCGGAGGGTGCACAGTTTTTACTGCTTTTCTGTGCACTTTCCCGGTGCCGGAAGAAATTAGCGCCTATACCTTTGGGTCGGCGCTAATTTCTGAAAGTAAAATGTGTGGCTTGGCTGCACATTTTACTTTCTGTATCCTGCGCGCGAATATCTAATAGGGACATCAACATGCATTTGCATGTTGAGGGCCCTATTAGGTGCCGCGGGTTGGACGCGCGTTTTCCTCCCCTTACTGAATAAGGAGTAAGGGAAAACGCGCGTCCAAGAGCAGGCTCCGGAGCTCACTGTACTGTATCGGCCTGTAAGTCAGGTGAACGGGAGACGCCTCTTTCCTTTCATCTCCAAGCCGTCTCCGAACCCGCCGTTACGGGACCTGGACGGGAAGTAAACCCGCCAGGGAACGAGCAGTCTCTGGGGCCGATGCGGTAAAGCCACGCAGAAAAACGGGCGCTCAGTGTCGAGTGCCCGCCCGCCTCTCCTGCATTCCTGACGCTAGGGACAAAAGTGTGCGTCCCTAGCACCTCCTCGGCATCAGGCGCACGGGGAGAGGTGGCCGTGAAGCCGGTTGGGAAAACGGACGCTCGATCTACAGAGCGTCCATTTTCCCCTGCTGCCAGCATAGACATGCACAAGATACACGGCCTGGAAGACGATATACTGTATATATATTTTTATATACTGCTTTATTTGGTTCCTCCTTCTTAGTATTGCTACGATGCTATTAGGAGGAATCTCAGAAAACAGGATTGTTCTTTTTGTCAGTGCCCCCCAGAGAGTGTCATACCTTTACGCCAGCCACGTTTGCAAGGGCGCATTGGCCGCGCAGAAGATTTATCGGATTGCGGGGGGGTTCACTAACAGTCTGATCCACATGAATTTTACTTGTGATTAGTGCTATTAGCGACGCGGAGGTTTGGGCGCGTTAATCCCCGTATCGGATCGGGGGTTATGGACGCGCGTCCAATCGCGTGATAGGCTGTGCGCTGCGGCTAGCGCACGGTGTTGCATGGGCCCCCTCTGTGACTATCACACACTTAGAGGAACTCCAGGCCCAGAGGCTGGAGGGCTCGCCCGTCTCCTACTGCCACTCTCTGCCGGGATCAGATTCAGGGAGAGGTGCAGGAGCTCTGCTCTTCTGAAACATGGAATCTGCTGACAAGGAGACCCCTAAAGCGTGGGTTTTATGGACCAGTGGCTGGAGAATAACCTGCATGGGAAGGCAGAGGCTGAGCCTCTGGAATGACCTCACCACTGTGTGACCTCACCACGCTATCTGCCCTTGCCTCAACTCTAATCCCAACTCTGCCTCTGTGACCCTGAGATGAGTCACTATTTCCCCATGCCTCAGCTCTAATCCCAGCTCTGCCTCCGTGACCCTGAGATGAGTCACTATTTCCCCATGCCTCAGTTCTAATCCCAGCTCTGCCTCTCACTATGAGACCCTAGGTGAGTCACTATTTCCCCATGCCTCAGCTCTAATCCCAGCTCTGCCTCCGTGACCCTGAGATGAGTCACTATTTCCCCATGCCTCAGCTCTAATCCCAGCTCTGCCTCTCACTATGAGACCCTAGGTGAGTCACTATTTCCCCATGCCTCAATTCTAATCCCAGCTCTGCCTCTCACTATGAGACCCTAGGTGAGTCACTATTTCCCCATGCCTCAGCTCTAATCCCAGCTCTGCCTCCGTGACCCTGAGATGAGTCACTATTTCCCCATGCCTCAGTTCTAATCCCAGCTCTGCCTCTCACTATGAGACCCTAGGTGAGTCACTATTTCCCCATGCCTCAGCTCTAATCCCAGCTCTGCCTCCGTGACCCTGAGATGAGTCACTATTTCCCCATGCCTCAGCTCTAATCCCAGCTCTGCCTCTCACTATGAGACCCTAGGTGAGTCACTATTTCCCCCATGCCTCAGTTCTAATCCCAGCTCTGCCTCTCACTATGAGACCCTAGGTGAGTCACTATTTCCCCCATGCCTCAGTTCTAATCCCAGCTCTGCCTCTCACTATGAGACCCTAGGTGAGTCACTATTTCCCCATGCCTCAGTTCTAATCCCAGCTCTGCCTCCAGTTTGCTGTGTGACCCTGGGCAAGTCCCTTTATTCCCCCCACGCTTCAGCTCCAATCCTAGCCCTGCCCTTTTGTGACCTGTGAGTCACTTTATCTCCCTCTGTAACTGCTTAATATTATCCCTGCTCCCCCTGCCTTTACAGACTTTCACCCCCAGAGGAAGCTTCATGACTGCTTCTGACAATTAGATTCTCAACTATTTGGGCTGAAAGATGGAAATTCATGATTTAAGGGGCTCTCAGAATTACTGCGTTATATCGTAGGATCAAAACAGATACGAGCAGATAAGGCCCTCCCAGTCCTCTCTGCCGACCCTGCTCGATCCTCGGCCCTCCCTCCTCCGCTCTCCAGATCTGGCCTCAGGCACCACCATCCCAGTCACTCCCTCCCCTGCGTCCTGACCCCTTGCCCTCCAGCTTCTCTTTTTTCATGGAAAAATTCCCACCTTCCAGATGTTCGAAGGTTTCTATCGTTATCTTCTCCTTCCCGGGAGGGCATTTTGAGAGAGAGGGGATGAGGGGGGATAGGAGAGGAACTTTCACAGACCTAACCTGCTGGGATTTTCAGTGGAAGGACAAGGGGCCGGAAGATGATAACGAGCATGGGTGAGACCCCAGGAAGGGCCTTGCAGGGTCAGGTCACAAGGACCTGGCAGATCCCATAAAGTCGATCTCATTCCTCTTACTCCCAGGGGTAGCAGTGCCTCCTGAACCTTTGGGGGGGGTTCGTGAACTCCTTTTCAACCTCCAGAAATGTTGTGGACCCCCCCCCCCACACGCTTCGCTATCATTTTTACACGCAGTTAAATGTCGTACGGAAAACTGATTAATGTAATAACTATGCGCATCTGAATATTATAATTAAATAAAGAACAGGTTGTGATATGAACTGTGCTCTCCCTCCCGAGTGCCACGACGTTCACCCACCACCATGGCCCCTTCCTAAGGGCCTTCCCTCCTCTCCTGTTATCCTCTACACATGGTCCCTTCCCGAGGGCTCCTCCTGCAGCCCCTTCTCTGGGACTTTTTTCTGCCCTCTCCCCCATGACCCCTTCTCCTTGGTGTTCAGCCTCCTGCCCTCTCCCCTTCCTACCCCCACCCATGGCCCTTTCCCTGCTCCTCCATTCCTCACCGCTTTCCTTCCTTTCTCCATGGCCCCTTTCCGAGTGCTGCACCCCTCCCCTATGGCTCCTTCCCAAGTGGCTTCCCTCTGGTCTTCCCCCCTTTGCAGCCCCTTCCCTCCCTCCATGGTCCTTTCCCAAGTGTTCTCCCTCCTGCCCTCCTCCTCCTTAAGGTCCCTTTCAGGGTGTTTTCACTCCTGTGTTCTCCTTCCTGCCCTCCTCTTCCTGAAGGCCCCCATCCCTCCACCATGGCTATAACCACTCATTCGATGCAGCTTTTCTCCCTCTGTCTTGCCTGCAGGGCAGCCAGAGCACATGTGGCAGGGGCCACAAATGCTCCCCAGGTTTAATTGCCCTTCCACCGCTGGTCACGTAGAGCGGTGGCTATTGAAGATGCTCGTGGCAGTGCGCTTCCCCCCTCCCCCTCGTGGTAGCAATCAGCTTCGCTCTTCCCTGCCTCCTCTCTGTGCTGGTGTGGGGCTTCTCGAAGCAGAGATCTTCCTCTTCTCATGCACCCCAGGGTTGGGAACCACTGCTCTAGTCTACCGGGCAAATAATATTATCATGGTCTTTTCCTCCAGGAACTTGCCCAATACTTGTTTAAGCTCCTCTATGCCTGTCACTTTGACCACATCCTCTGGCAACAGATTCCACAGCTTGATTCTGCACCAAGTGAAAAAAGTACTTTTCTGCACTCTGTTTTGAATCTGCTGCTTGTTAGTTTCATGGAATGTCACCTGTGAGGACTCTGTGTGCGATGCTGCCCTCCCACCAGCAGGGGCCCTCAGTAGGCCAGGTAATCTACTGCCTCAGTCTTCCAAGCCCCAGGCTTGGAGATCCTGCTGGCGGCCATGTTCACACTGCCTCTCATAAGAACATAAGAAATTGCCATGCTGGGTCAGACCAAGGGTCCATCAAGCCCAGCATCCTGTTTCCAACAGAGGCCAAAACCAGGCCACAAGAACCTGGCAAGTACCCAAACACTAAGCAGATCCCATGCTACTGATGCAATTAATAGGAGTGGCTATTCCCTAAGTAAACTTGATTAATAGTACCTCGCCTCATCTTGGAGTTTGGTATTCCTAGCTATGGCCTTAGCCATAGCTAGGAATGTTACCGGCCCTAGTATGGTGGCCACCTGTTATTCTGCTTTCCTTGCCTTTGGCTGTGTCCAAGTCTTGTGCTTTTGTTTGTTTCTAGCCTTACCCTTGGTCTTGTGTTGCTCTGTATTTTCAGCATTGGCTTTTGTGTTGCTCCTGTCCTGGTTTCATGGTACACTCCCTTTTCCTTGGTTCTGTGGTTTGTTTTTTGGGGTTTTTTGGATACCTTGTAGTTCCTAGTGATTGCCAGTGGGTGTCTTTAGAACTCTTCCTTGTTGTGCACCACCTAAGTCCTGCCGGCTACCAGAACCTGAAGGCTCAACCCAAGGGGAAGGTAGCTGGCCAGGCAGAAGACCCTGGGGGCCAAGCCAGCTCCATTCCAGTAAGGCAACTGTTCCCAGGGCACGCCTGTTCCAGCTCCAGAGGTTATCCCATATCGACAGTTGAGCCATGACATCACCTTGTTTAATATTATTTGTACTGGTTCCTCCCAACTCGTGATTTTATAAACTTTATCATGTCCTTTCAAGAGCCCTAGCTTGCTTAGCATCTCATCATTGGAGAGATGTTCCATCCCCTTTATAATTTGTGTCACCCTCCTCTGGACCTTTTCTAGTTCCACTGTGTCCTTTTTCAGATGAAACAGCCAGAACTTCAGACAATACTCAAAGTGCAGTCAAACAGAAGAGAAGGTACAGGAAGAGCAAAGAAAACTGAACATAGACAAGGCCATGGGGCTGGATGAGGTTCATCCCAGGATACTGGGGGAGCTCAGAGATGTGCTGGCGGGTCCACGGCGTGACCTGTTCAATAGATCTCTGGCAATGAGAGCGGTGGTGGTCCCGCTTCACAAGAGTGGGAGCAGAGAGGAGGCTGGAAACTACAGGCCGGTTAGCCTCACCTCAGTGGTGGGAAAAGCAATAGACGCTGCTGAAGGAAAGGATAATGAACTATCTACAGTCAGGAGGATTGCTGGACCAGAGGCAGCAGGGATTCACCAGGGGAAGATCCTGTCAGACAAATCTGATTGATTTTTGATTGGGTGATTAAAGAATTGGATCAAGGAAGAGCGCTCAATGCGATTTACTTGTATTTCAGCAAAGCTTTTGATACGGTCCCGCATAGGAGGCTTGTGAATAAAATGAGAAGCTTGGGGAGTGAGCGCCAAGGTGGTGGAGTTTACTGACAGGAGACAGCGTGTAATGGTAAATGGAACCTACTCTGAAGAAAGAACAGTTAAGTGAGTGCCACAGGAATCACTTCTGTTCAATACTTTTGTGAGTGACCTGGTGGAAGGGTTAGAAGGTAAAGATTGTCTGTTCCTGGATGATACTAAGAGCTGTGACAGAGTGGACATGTCTGAAGGAGTAAAGAGAATGAAAAGTGACTTAAGGAATCTTGAAGAGTGGTCGAAGACTTGGCAGCTGGAATTCAATTCCAAGAAGAGCAGAGTCCTGCATCTGGGGTGCGGCCATCCAAAAGGACTTTATGAGATGGGCGGTGAAAAACTAATGGGCACGAATTGGGAGAGGGATCTTGGGGTGATAGTGTCTGATGATCTGAAGACGGAGAAGCAATGTGACAAGGCGATAGCTAAAGCCAGAAGAATGCTGGGCTGCACAGAGAGAGGAATATCGAGTAAGAAAAAGGAGTTGATGATCCCCTTGTACCAGTGGCGTAGCCACGGGTGGGCCTGGGTGGGCAGGTGCCCACCCAACTTAGACCCAGGCCCACCCAACTAGCACCGGAACTGCAAGGCTGTCACGGGATCCCATCCCCGCGACAGCGAACAAGAGAACCCACGCCTCGCGCGCCATCACGGCACACGTGGGGAAGCGCTGCTGCGGCGTATGGCCAACCGGTCTTCCTGTTCGGGGGGGGAGTGGAAGCGCCGCGCGCAGCTTCCGCTTCCTCCCCCCAATGCAGGAAGATCAGCTGCCTCTCCTGCTGCCACCCGTTCTCCTGCTATCTTCGGGTCAAATGGCCTGCCGAACTTCCTGTTTGGGGGAGCGGAAGCGCTGCACACAGCTTCCGCTTTCTCCCCCAAAGCAGGAAGATCAGCTGCCTCTCCTGCTGCCACCCGTTCTCCTGCTATCTTCTTCGGGCGTCGGGCCGTATGGTCCGCCGATCTTCCTGCTTGGGATGGGGGAGGGAGGAAGCGGACGTTGTGCGCTGCGCTTCCGCTCTCCCCCCCCCCCCCCCCGACAGGAAGTTCGGCGGGCAGTACGGCCCGACGCCCGAAGATAGCAGGAGGCCGGTGGCAGCAGGAGAGGCAGCTGATCTTCCTGCTTGGGGGGAGGGAGGAAGCGGACGTTGTGCGCTGCGCTTCCGCTCCCCCCCCCCCCCCGACAGGAAGTTCGGCGGGCAGTACGGCCCGACGCCCGAAGATAGCAGGAGGCCGGTGGCAGCAGGAGAGGCAGCTGATCTTCCTGCTCTGGGGGAGAAAGCGGAAGCTGTGCACGTGCTTGAATGTGTATGTGTGGATGAGAATGGGAGTGTGTGTGGGTGAAAACTGGAGCCTGGGTGTGTATGTGGGTGAGAATGGAAGCTTGAATATGTGGGTGAATGGGAGCTCGAATGTGTGTATGTGTGGTTGAGAATGGGAGCCTGGGTGAGAATGGGAGCTTGAATGTGTGTATATATGGGTGAGAATGAGAGCCTGGGTTTGTGTGGGTGGGTGAGAATGGAAGCTTGAATATGTGGATAAGAATGGGTGCTTGAATGTGTGTATGTGTGGGTGAGAATAGGACCTTAAATGTGTATATGTATGGATGAGAATGGGAGCTTGAATATGTGTGGGTGAGACTGGGAGCATGGGTTTGTGGGTGAGAATGGGAGTCTGGGTTTATGTGTGTGGGTGAGAATGGGTGCCTGGATGTGCGTCTGTGTGTGCATAAGAATATAAGCCTGGGGAGGGGTGAGAAAGTGAGAACTTGAATGTGAGCTTGTGGGGGGGGGGGGGAGAGCATATGAGAGTGAGAGCTTGAGTGTGTGAGAGGGAGTCTGTGAGAGAAAGCGTGTATGTGTGTGTGTGTGTGTGTGTGTGGAAGGGAAGAAGACAGTAATAGAAGAAAGACACTGAAAAGGAATTAGGAAATGAGCTATAAGGGAAAAAATGGGAAAAAGAGACCAGGACCAACTGATTAGAAAAATACAAAGATCAGACAACAAAGGTAAAAATATATATCTATATTTTGAGATGTTAGCAATTTAAATAGAAGCAACACAACCGCTCTCAAAATTTATGGACAGGTAGGAGCCGTGTATAAAATCGTAATAATAAGAAGGCTAAAGTACCACAAATCACCGTGAATTATGTTTGTATCATTAAGTAAACCTCATACTTAGGCGTAGATGTGAATGCTATGCTGCATAATTTGGCATTATTTATCAGTAAAAAAACAACTCGTAGACCTGCATGCCTACAGCCCACCCATGTTAACCTTGTGCCCACCCAAAAAATCAATTCTGGCTACGCCACTGCCTTGTACAGGTCCTTGGTGAGGCCTCACCTGGAGTACTGTGCTCAGTTCTGGTGCCCGTATCTCAGAAAAGGACAGAGACAGGATGGAGGCGGGCCAGAGAAGGGCGACCAAAATGGTGAGGGGTCAGCATTGGAAGACTTATGAGGAGAGACTGAAGGATGTGAATATGCACAGCCTGGAGGAGAGGAGGTGCAGGGGAGAAAGGATGCAGACCTTCAGATACCTGAAAGGATTCAAATCCTCAAGCAAGCAGTAGAAGTAGGGGTTACGAAATATTTCTTCACGGAGAGGATGGTGGATGCCTGGAATTCCTTGCCGGAAGAGGTGGTAAAGATGAAAACAGTAAAATTTAAGAAAAAGGCTTGGGATAAACACTGTGGATCCCTAAAGGCTGCAGTAAGAACGAAGAAAAGGGGTTTGGGGGGTAACCTGCAAAGAGCGGCCGTTCCTACTCCTAACAGAAGGCACGGGGATTACTACCCTTAACCAATCGGTCTCGATGCAGCTGCAACATCGCGCTCTGCTTCAATAACCGAGGGCGGGGAATTGGATTCAGGCGACAGCGAACGCCGGGCCCTGGACTTTCACAGTCCAGAGTACCGAAGCACAGACATTACAGAAAACGCGCAGGACGGCTTCCGCGGCCAAGTCCAAAAGCAGAGCACGTTCAAGCGGCGCCGTCCGACTTGTCAGGAAGGCTGCTCGCCCTGTAAAAATGTTGCTAACAGTAATTTTGTTATGGGTTTGCCAGTTGCTTGGTTTTGAATGTCAATATTATTACTACCCTTAACATAAGGCTTGGGGGTAACAATAGAAATGACGGCAGAAAAGGACCGATGGTCCCTCCAGTCTGCCCAGCAAGCTTCCCGTGCTAGTGTCAGCAGCGCCGTGCAGGGTACCCCCAGGTATCAGTCAGCTTTGCTTGACGTGCTTATGGACTTGGCCATAGAAGCAGTCCTGTGTTTTTTCCTTAATGTCTGAGCAACAGTTCCCCAGATTCTTTAAAAAAGTCATGGCTCGTGTTGGTTGTCCCTGAATCCAAATTTCTATTTCCTTCCATCCCCACCCCCCTCCTTCGAAGCAGAGAGCGATGGCGCAGTTGCATCAACGCTTCTGTTAAGGGCAGTAACCCCTGCACTGTGCCGGTTACCCCCTTGCTCATCAGTTCTGCCGCCCGTAAAAGCCGGAGGTCCTCGTTGGTTGCTGTCTGAATCCAATTCCCCTTTTCCCACTGCCGTTCAAGCACAGAGAGCAATGTTGGAGCTGCATCAAGAATATGAAGGCTTTTATTGGTTAAGGGGAGTAACCGGCGCCACTCCAGCAAGTTACCCCCGTGCACACTTTCTTCGTTTCCGTTCGGACTTTGCCACAGAAACAGTCCCGGGCTTTTCCCCTTATGTCCATGTAACGGTGTCTCAGACCAGGGAAGTCAGTTCCTACCCATTTATTTTTTTTTTAATTCCTTATCTATCATTTTCGGTTTTACAATTAGAATATCCTTTTCCACAGTGGATTTTACTATACATTAAACAATTCCCACTCTTGCATATGTAATCTGTAGTAACAGTCTCCAGAAATCAGTCATAATACTAAGGATATTTAAATAAATCCTTAAAGAAAACATGAGGAGGGCAAGCAAATTATTATAAGCAGGAGTAAAGAAAATACAGGAAATTTACTTAGGTATGAGTTATGCATAGATTCTCTGTGGTGTACATATATATATATACATACACACACACCCTAAGGATTGGGAGATGTTACAGGTTTACGGGCTTCTATAAAACTGCCGTAACTGGTCAGTTTGAAAGAAAACAAATATTTCCTCCCCCTTCTTTAAAATACATTTACAGGGGTATCAAAATGAGAAAGAGAACCCCAAAGAGGTAACATTTTGTCTATATGACAAAAATTCTTCTCTCCTAATTGGAGCCATGTCAGGATACATCCTAACTTCCTGATCATAAAACTTCACAGGGAATTTCCTGAAATAATTACGCATTACATTGCTCACATCTTGGGTTGCTATAAATGAAATTAATAAAAAAAAAAAACTTCTCTCTCAATGATATCTATATTGAAAGTCTGAAGGAAACTAGTCAGATTAGTTGGAATTTCTACATTAGCATTATCGTTTCTATCAGTTGCCCTATTAGACAGAAATCTACATAAATTTATCAAGGGAATATTCTGGTCAGAAAAACCAAGAGCTCCTGTTAGAAACCTTTTTAAGGTAGTATATGGAGTTTCTCCCAGACCATTTTCTAATATTTCCCAAACACCTTGAAGAGGACAATTGTTCTTTTATATTCACAGTATTCACTGTAGAATTTGTTTGAACCTTTTTTTTCCCACTTCAATTAGCCTATTTGTCAAGACAGTTTCTTGTTCCTGGATTCCCAATATCTTCTCTTGAAGGTTATAATTTAAGGAATCAACTTTCTTCTCCAGCCGAGTCAAAGAAAGCCCATGACCTGCAACAAGGTTCCAAATAGCCTCAAGAGTCACGGCCACCGGCCTCGTTGGCACCAACGCCAACTCACTAGGAGCACCCAACAATACGATATCCTCTCCAGCCCAGGGGTCCTCTTCCTCCTCCGACAACAAGGGCTCCCCTGATGTACCGGGCTCCTCTCGACAAACTCCAAAATACGCACTTGCAGGTCCCAGCTCCTCTCCCAGCGCTCCTCTAGGGTATGCCCCCTCCGACTCTGGCACTCCAGACGCAGGAGCGCGTCATCCGGCAGCGACTGACTGGCTCCCCTGGTATAGTCACGTTGGCTGGGGGCGCACAAAGGTTGGGACTGAGGGACGCCTCCTCCAGCGACGCAACCTGCTCTCCTGTCGCAGTGCTCACAACAGGTTCCTCGGTTCCCTCTGAAACCGCTGCTTGGGACAGGAAACGCACAATGTCCAGCTGACTGGGTCCCGCTAAGGGCCTCTGGAGGGAAGACACTCACCTTCCCCTTCCTCTTTGATGGCATATCCAGGGAAAGAAAGTCACTTTTTAGAAAGCTTAGAGGCGGCTGGCGTTCCGCTGTCTCTCTATGCCGCCATCTTGTTTGGTGCCATCCTCAGTTGCTACCCTTAACAGAAGGCTTGGGGGTAACCTGCATGGAGTGGAAGTTACCACCATAAGAAACTCGCAGGGCAGGCTGGATGCAGCATTTGGTCTTTCACTGCCAACATTACCATTTCACCATGGATTGGTAGAAAGGCGGGGCTGCTAAGAGACCTTTGATAAGAACCTGGAGGCACATCCCTGGGAGGCATGGGGAGGGGCTGGTTCCAGTTTCTGTGTCTGCTGGCTTTGCTTGCTGTGGCCCACTCAGGAGCTGGCTAATGGCGGGACAGTGCCGGACATAACCAGCACTCGCATGCCACTGCATCCCACAGTCAGCAAACTGGTCGTACAGCCAGAGAGATGTCCTGCGCCCTTGACATAAGAATTAGTACAAAGGACCTTTCCGTCTGCACAGTCTCCCAAACACTCAGTGGCTGCCCTCAACGGTCTGCTGGCATCAGGTGACACCAACCTCCTTCCCTTCCCTCCTATCAAAAGCTGCAGGGCCTTTAAAGCATTGAGAGAGAGAAAAGAGACCCTCCGCCTGGGAGTAATTTGTCACCCCTACGTGATGCGGATCACGCCCCAGTCTCCCCCACCGATCCCACTTAAAATGTTGAGAAGGCTTCTCACAGTAGATGGCAGCAGCAAAGGAGCAATCCACCCCTCCTCTCTGCCCACACGACTAAGGATGTATCTCTGCTGTCAGCCGTAAAAGCAGTGACCGCTCGCAGGATCTCTCTGCCCATCCACAACAGTTTTTGTCATCATCTTCCGCATTTGTACTCTTAGCGTCGTGGACAGATGAGCTTACAAAATCCCTCACTTAGTTCCCTCTAGCACCCTCCCTTCCCCTTTGTATTAACCACAACGCTCTGTAATAATCTAAATAGCCAGCAAGGCTAACATGGCCGTGGTGCAGACATCCTGCCTCGTAGGTCAGCTGCGTAGCCTGCTAGACAGACCCTGCTGCTACGTGACCTCTAGTTGTTACTGTACTTGAAGCCTACCAGGCACAACCAGCTGCAGGTCGATTCTGGCACCTCATTGCAACGCACGGCGCACGCATGCCCGTGCTCTGAAGGTTAGCCAGGCTGGCAGAGGGCTTTCGCTGGCACAACTCTGACCGCCTGCACAAGTGAATACTGGTTACGCATCTTGGCAAACCGGCCAGCCGAATCTGCTGGTGCTGCTTACCAGGCTGCGCTGGCAGTGAAGGCACAGAGCCCTTCCTGCTGGCTGGCACTCTCTCTCTCTGCCGGCTCCCAGGGTGCCATGCCGTCTCTTACACACACACTCAGTAAGAACATAAGAAATTGCCATGCTGGGTCAGACCAAGGGTCCATCAAGCCCAGCATCCTGTTTCCAACAGCGGCCAAACCAGGCCACAAGAACCTGGCAATTAACCAAAACTGTCTCTCTCAGTTCAGTTTACCTTACTACAAACCACAACATGCTGCAGGACTCCTGTTG
The DNA here is from genome assembly GCF_901001135.1 of Rhinatrema bivittatum. Classification (NCBI taxonomy): domain Eukaryota; kingdom Metazoa; phylum Chordata; class Amphibia; order Gymnophiona; family Rhinatrematidae; genus Rhinatrema; species Rhinatrema bivittatum. The sequence goes on along the minus strand of NC_042619.1, from coordinate 14,783,006 downwards.
CTAAGATCTTTTTATTTCTTACTAATACATCCTTATTATGAGTTTTAATGCATACAGAGTCATAATACAAAAGGATACAAAGTGCATCCTTCCTGCCATTAGAAATTCAGTGCACTGAAGATGCTGAAATAAGACTACATTATGCATCCTATTTTGATATAATGGCAAGCACTGTTAAAAATACTTCCAAGGAAATATCACCACTGACCTCAAACTTAATCTGCGTTTAGTCTTAATGTCACGCTTGGGGAGGCAGCATAACCATCCCGATATCGATCAGCTCACGCTGACGGAGGAAAGGAAGGGCAGACAGAGGTGGTCAACGCCTCGCCACTTCCGTGACCTGGTTATTTCAGCACAAAGCATCACCACCGCCTCTGCTTTAGGGAACCTTTCCGTCAACCCCAGACCAGTTCCTGGCTAATCCAAGCCAAGCTGGAAGGAGAAGCCTCCCCACTGCTTTGGACTTTTTCTGTGAATCCCGAGAGAAACACACTTGTTTCCGGGGTGTAATCTGTAAACCTTCCATTTCATGATCCTCATATCAATGGTCCTGCCCCCCGCGAAAATTGCTTTATTTTCACGCACTCCCAGTAAATGAAGATAAAAGCTAGCATCCATGTTACATCCTCTCCGGCACCTTATAATTCCATCGGAGTAGGGTAGCGCCTGCTGCTTCCGCTGACACAAAGGACATTTATGGCATAATCCGGGTTACTGGACTCCACCGTAGATGGTGCAGCAAGAGAGCCCAACCTCATCTTCCAAGCATCAATATGAGGAGAGATTGTGGTGTCCCATTCGTTTAGCAATATTTTATATAGACAACAGCGCTTTCTAGATATAGTTTGTAACAATATCTACTGTCAAACGAGGGGGCTATCTGAGATGTAGTAGCACTCAACAAGGGTGGGAAGCAGAAGGAAGCAGAAAACCACAGATCTGTTAAATATAACGGAAGTGCTAGTGAAGGACAGATCAGCGCAGTACCTACAGGCCAGGGGGGTTACAGGATCACAGGCAGCTTGGACTGACAAGAGGAAGATCTTGTTTGGTTGATTTGATGAAGCAATCAGAGTAGTAGATTGGGGGGGGGGGGGAGGATTTACAGAAGATGGGTCTTATTTGGATTTTAGTAAAGCCACTGACGCTATTAGGAACTGCTGTGGAAGCTCCCCAGTCTGGGAGATGGAAGAAGAGTTATAAATTAAACAAGAACTTGACTGAGCAACCGTCAGAGTCTACCCTTCTGTAAAGAATTATTCCCTCATTGCACGCGAGTCTACCCTCTCCGAGCTTCATATCAGGAACTATTTTTCTAAAAGATCTCTCTTTTGACTACAATACATTTCCTTCTTGTATACCTCTTGCATATCTATCATATTGCCCATCCAGCCTTCTCTCCCCTGAATCACTGGTTCTCAACCCAACGCCTCAGGACACACCAAGCCAATCCAGACTGGCCAGCTCTGACCCACTGCTCTAGATGCTTAAATCTCATGTCTTGAGTCTTTGCAGGTATGGCCTCATTTTGCCTTCCCCACCAGGAATGCTCCATATCGTTGCAGGTCATATCACTTGCATGAAGATAAACCGTTCCTACCCAACCCCTATTAAAATATTGAACAGAACTGACCACTAGGACTGCACTCCAAGTCCCTCCGCCAGTTCTCCCTCTTTGCTTTAGAATGAGTTCCATGATGATGCATGCGAGCTCCTAAGAGCCCATACTTCGCCCTCTCAGATGTGAAGATAATCGGAAGGGTTGTTTGCTCTCAGACGTTCATACCGATAACACTTCATACAGTCGTGTATAAACAAAAACATTTTTGGAAAAAAAAACTAAATAACGTGAGATTCTCTCATCATTTATTCAAAAAATGTATAGAGGCCTTTTAAATCAGAGAAAGTCTTTTACAGGTGTAAATCCCTTCAAGTCAAGGTTGTCTAATCAAATGTTGTAAGATTAAGTCCCGAAAGAGGACCGTGTTTCACATCGCAGCATCGGGAGGGACAACTGCATGTACACTAGGTTTCAAATATATTCTGACGAGAGAGAGGATCTGAGAGCTACCACCCAAGAAAGAGATCTAGGTGTCATAGTGGATAACACATTGAAATCATCGGCTCAGTGTGCTGCGGCAGTCAAAAAAGCAAACAGAATGTTGGGAATTATTAGGAAGGGAATGATGAATAAAACAGAAAATGTCATAATGTCTCTGTATCGCTCCATGGTGAGACCACACCTTGAATACTGTGTACAATTCTGGTCGCTGCATCTCAAAAAAGATATAATTGCGATGGAGAAGGTACAGAGAAGGGCAACCAAAATGATAAAGGGGAATGGAACAGCTCCCCTATGAGGAAAGGCTGAAGAGATTAGGACTTTTCAGCTTGAAGAGATGGCTGAGGTGGGACATGATAGAGGTCTTTAAGATCATGAGAGGTCTTGAAAGAGTAGATGTGACTCAGTTTTTTACACTTTCGGATAATAGAAGGACTAGGGGGCATTCCATGAAGTTAGCAAGTAACACATTTAAGACTAATCGGAGAAAATTCTTTTTCACTCAACGCACAATAAAGCTCTGGAATTTGTTGCCAGAGGATGTGGTTAGTGCAGTTAATGTTGCTGGGTTCAAAAAGGGTTTGGATAAGTTCTTGGAGGAGAAGTCCATTAACTGCTATTAATCAAGTTTACTTAGGGAATAGCCACTGCTATTAATTGCATCAGTAGCATGGGATCTTCTTAGTGTTTGGGTAATTGCCAGGTTCTTGTGGCCTGGTTTGGCCTCTGTTGGAAACAGGAGGCTGGGGCTTGAAGGACCCTTGGTCTGACCCAGCATGGCAAGTTCTTATGTTCATGGAAAGAACAACAGGAAAACAGCACAAAGGGGCTATAGCGGGCATCCAGGATTTAAACAGCGGGAAGAAAACAAAGTAACTGCATACGGCTTGATAAGGGTGTCAGATCAGGCTGATCGCAGGCCCGCTGAAAACCATCCATTTAAGAAAATAAAAGAAGGCTGATAACTATTGAGAACGGGCCTTCAACGAGCATCCAAAGTCAGGTTATGTACATCCTCCTTAAAGACCCTCTTTAGGCGTGGAGGAGCAGCCCAGTGCTTAGCACAGCACAGCAAGCCTCAAACCAGGCTTCAGGTCCCCACCATCCCTTCTGATCTTGGACAGACAGGAAGCCCTCTGACAGACAGGGAAATATTTCCAGTACCTGAATACAATCCACTTTGAAGTCCCAACCCAAAAAGCAGAATATAAATGTTTAAAACATTCATGTGCTGGGCTCCTAAGGTATCACAACGTGCAAGTGCCTTCTTCTCTTTTCTCTGACGCCCTCAGAGCAGATAAAGCAGGAGCCTGCCAGCATTTTATGTAACTTCGCCTTTTTCCAAGCTTTCAGGAGGGAGTTACGGCACCCGGGAAAAAGTGCTGGCTGTAGGGCCACACCAGATGTTACTGAGGGGTGGGAGCTTGGGGGTTGAATGCTCATCTAAGCAAAGAGGAAGACAGCAAATACTGATTTAGATGGAGGAACGACGTCCCGCAAGTGGTGAAGCTTTTACGGCTTGCAGCTGGGATACGTCCATAGCAGCATAGACTGGACTAACTGGGCAGACTGGATAGACTGGTCAGTCCTTATCTACGGAAAACTGCCATGTTACAGATTAAATCATTTAAATATGTATTTATCTATTATGTAGATAGATATTTTTATAGAGTGTGTCTTTGTAGAAGTAGATTCTATTATTTAATTTAATCTTGAATTTTAAAAACTGACAAATTATTTTGCTGTGTTTTTATATAAGACAGATTTTGATGTATTTGTTTTCTTATTGATGTATTCTGATTTATTGTATTATTTACTCGTTCTAACCCACTTTTGATTGTTCTTTAATCAAGAAGTCAGTCTAGAAATTACATTCACATACATAGTAACATAGTAGTATAACTTAACCCTCTCTCCTTAGTACTCAGTTACAGCCAGAGTCCTAACCGGTGACAAAAGAACAGACCACATCACCCCAGTCCTAATATCACTACACTGGCTTCCCATCGACAAAAGGATTGAACTCAAAATACTATCCATGATACACAACGGACAACATAAGACTACAGAGTGATACAAAAAAGTTGTTCAGAGAACTCCTCAAAACCTGGCTTTTCCCCCAACAAACCTACAGAGACTGCACTGGATAAGAAAATATAAGCACAATCACCCCCCTACTCACTCACAACCACCAAATCGCAGAATCACTCCAAACTCACACTGTATATAAATCATCTAACAAAATGCATTTGATAAATCTATCAGCCATCGACTTTTACTTCCACCCCCCTGTATCCCCCCATCTTAATCATTTCCCTCTATTCAAACCATAAACTTTAACCAGATCGCAATCTGTGACTTCATATACTACTAATCCATACATCAGTTAAATGTTCTGTTATTGTTCCTGTTAAATACTATTACTGTTTCTTCTGCATAAAGTTATATGTATGGTTGTTTCAGATGTAAACCGTTGTGAAGGCCAGTTCCGAACAACGGTATATAAAAACACATAAATAAATAAAAAATAAATAAATAAATAAGCTTAAGTATAATTTAATAACCTATTCTCCTTAGTTCTCTACTGTTACACCGTTAATTTAAGCATAAGTTTGTCATGTTCACGATTATTAGTTGCTACGAGTTTCCATGCTGCTCGATGTACAACAACAAGGCTCCTCATCCTATTATACTCCTTGTTTACTTGTAAACCGACGTGATATACCCCAATGAATGTCGGTATATAAAAGAAAAATAACTAATAAACAGCATAGTAATGACGGCAGAAAAAGACCAAAATGGTCCATCCAGTCTGCCCAGCAATATTGGAGAGAGACCAAACGTTCTTAGCTACTGAATTAAATCAATAGCACACTGTCCCATGGCTCAGGGGGTAGGAGAAGAATGTAACGTACAAACGCCCTGTATAGGACCTCAAAATTATTGGCCTGTTTTTACGCGCACAGGCCTTTTAAAATCCGGGGTTACCGCACACATGTTACAAAGGGCCCAGTTGTGCGCGTACCCGCGTTACGTGACGAAGTGCCAGGCCCAAAGAAAGGGACCAGGCCAGGACTGCGCCATTAGCCGCTATCCAGGGAAGCGTGCGCTGGAATCTACTTGCTGCTCCAAAGGAGCAGCAAGATACAAAACTTAAAAAATTCTAATAGGTAGGGGGTAGAGGTCGGGGAGGAGAGGAGAGGGGAAAGGTAGGAAGGTTTACATAGGGGTATAGGGAAGTTCCCTCCCAGTCCACTCCTTAATTGGCGCGGACTGGAAGTGAACTGGGAAGCCCTGCTCCGCTTGCTTGTTAAAATCCCCCCCCCCGCGTGCACGAGTCGTGGGCTGCCTGCACTCGCAAGCGGATGTTAAAATCCAGCACATGTGGATGCGCATGTATTAAAATTATTTATTTATTAATCCACTTCAATAAAGAAGCAAGGTTGACGATACCATGTCTGTGTGTGGGAAGAAAAAAAAGGTCCAGAAAAGAGCACCTAGGTAATTTGAACAATTCTCATTCTGTAACAGGCTGACTCTATATGGATAGAAAGTCCATGCGTGATACGGAACAGCATAGCGTTAGGGATATACTACCATCTGCCTGGCCAGAATTAAAACAGATGGACAATAAATGATAAAAATTAGGGAAGCTAACAAATTTGGCAGCAAAATAATAATGGGAGAATTAAATTGCCCCAGTATTGACTGGGTAAATGTTACATCAGGACATACTATGGAAATTCAGTTTCTAGATTAAATAAATGATTGCTTAATGGAGCAGCTGGTACAGGAACTGACAAAACAGGGTGTTATTTTAGACATTTAGTGAAATGCGGGAAGTTTGTGGTAATGGTAGCAGGGCTACTTTGACATGATCAAGTTTTACTTAACTGGAAGGAGGCTATCAAAGAAAATTACTGCACTAATATTTAACTTTAAAAAGGAAGACTTTCATAAAATGAGGAAAATAGTTAGAAAAAAACTAAAAGGTGCAACTGCAAAGGTAAGATTGTACATCAGGCATGGATATTGTTTAAAAATAATATCATGGAAGCCCAGACCAGATGTATTCCACACATTAAAAAAAGGTGGAAGGAAGCCCAAATGACTGCCAGTATGGTTAAAAGGTGAGGTGAAAGAGGCTATTATACCCTAAAGAACTTCTTAAAACAAAAATGGAAAAAGGATCCAAATGAAGAACATACAAAAAGCATAAAAGCTGGCAAGTTAGATGAGACCTCATCTCAAAAAAGATAAGGACAGAATAAGAAGGGCTCCAGAAGAGTCAACCAAAATGGTTTGGGGTCTGTACAGAAAGCCATGTGAGATGAGACTGAAGGATGTTGATATGAATAGCTTGAAAGAGAGAAAAGACGGGGGACATATGATACAGACCTGCAAATACCTGGAAGGAATTAATGATGCACAAAAATTAAATCTTTTTCGATGGAAAGGAAGCTGTGAAACTAGGGGTCAGGATAAGAAACTCCAAGGGGGAAGACCCAGGAACAATGTCAGGAAACATCTCAATACGGAAAGGGTGGTGAATGAATTAAGATATACTAAGCAGAGCCATTATGGCAATAAGACCAGAGTATTGCAGTTCAAAAACATGGACTTCGATGAAATAGGGAAGTACCTGGAGGAAGAACGAGAAAGATGTGGAACAACAGTGGACCAAACTAAAAGGAGCAATTACCAAGGCAACTAATCTATATGTTAGAAAAGTAAAGAAAAGCAAGAGAAAAATGAGACCTATCTGGTTCTCAAAGGAGGTGGCTGACAAAATAAAGGCCAAAAGAACAGCATTCAAGAAATATAAAAGATCCCAAAGGGAGGAGCACAAATAAGAATATCTGGTGGAACTGAGGGAGACAAAGAAAGTAATCAAGACGGCAAAAAGTCAAGCGGAAGAGAGGATTGCCAAGGACGTGAAGAGAGGTGACAAAACATTTTTCAGATACATCAGTGAAAAGAGAAAAGTTCAAAGTAGTATAATGAAATTGAAAGGTGGAAAGGATCAATGTGTGGAGAGAGACGAAGAAATGGCAGAAATATTAAACGAATACTTCAGTTCGGTGTTCACTAAAGAGGACCCTGGAGAAGGACCGTCCCTAGTTAACAAGAAACCAGAGGGGAATGGGGAATATGTAACTCCATTTACAGCAGATAATGTATGGGAAGAGCTGGGGAAACAAAGTGGACAAAGCCATGAGGCCTGACAAGGTCATCCCAGGATACTGAGGGAGCTCAGAGATGTGCTGGCGGGTCCGCTGTGTGACCTGTTCAAGAGATCTCTGGAAACAGGAGTGGTGCTGCGAGATTGGAGAAGAGCGCTGGTGGTCCCACTTCACAAGAGTGGGAACAGAGAAGAGGCTGGTAACTACAGACCGGTTAGCCTCACCTCGGTGGTGGGAAAAGTAATGGAATTGCTGCTGAAAGAAAGAATAGTGAACTATCTACAGTCGGGAGAATTGCTGGACCAGAGGCAGCATGGATTCACCAGGGGAAGATGCTGTCAGACAAATCTGAATGACTTTTTTGACTGGGTGACTAGGGAATTGGATAGAGGAAAAGCGCTCGATATCATCTATTTGGATTTCAGCAAAGCTTTTGATATGGTCCCACACAGGAGGCTTGTGAATAAAATGAGAAGCTTGGGAGTGAGTGCCAAGGTGGTGGCCTGGATTGCAAACTGGTTGACGGACAGAAGACAATGTGTGATGATAAATGGAACTTACTCTGAAGAGAGAGCGGTGTTAAGCGGAGTGCTGCAAGGATCGGTGTTGGGACAGACATAGCGGACGAGATAGAAGGTAAGGTTTTGTCTGTTTGCGGATAACACTAAGACCTGCATCAGAGTGGACAAGCCAGAAGGAGTGGAGAGAATGAGACGGGATTTAAGGAAGCTGGAAGAGTGGTCAAAGATATGGCAGCTGAGATTCAATGCCAAGAAGTGCAGAGTCATGCATATGGGGTGCGGAAATCCGAAAGAATTGTATTCGATGGGGGGTGAAGGGCTGATGTGCACGGAGCAGGAGAAACCTTGAGGTGATAGTGTCAAATGATCTGAAGTCGGCGAAACAATATGACAAGGCAATAGCTAAAGTCAGAAGAATTCTGGGCTGCATAGAGAGGAATATAGAGTAAGAAAAGGGAAGTGATTATCCCCTTGTACAGGTCCTTGGTGAGGCCTCACCTGGAGTATTGTGCTCAGTTCTGGAGACCGTATCTCCGAAGGGACAGAGACAGGATGGAGGCGGTCCAGAGAACAGCGACCAAAAAGGTGGAGGGTCTTCATCGAATGACTTATGAGGAAAGATTGAAGAATCTAAATATGTACACCCTGGAGGAAAGGAGGAGCAGAGGTGATATGATACAGACTTTCAGGTACTTGAAAGGTTTTAATGATCCAAAGATAACAACAAACCTTTTCCGATGGAAAAAAATCAGCAGAACCAGGGGTCACAATTTGAAGCTCCAAGAAGGAAGACTCTGAACCAATGTCAGGAAGTATTTCTTCACAGAGAGGGTGGTGGATACCTGGAACACCCTTACGGAGGAAGTGGTGAAGACCAGAACTGTGAAGGACTTCAAAGGGGCATGGTATAAAACACTGTGGATCCATAAAGTCGAGGATGTGAATGAAGAGAGGGAGGCTTGCGGGAATGACAGCTAATAACTGGAGATAATACCCTTATTCAATAGACAATCACACAGTTAATGCGACTACGACAGTGTTCTATGCTTCAACGGCAAGAGGAAATGTGGATAAAAGGATTTGCGTTCACAAAAGAGTGGGGAGTAGCTTGCTTGTTTCGGCGGTTACTACCGCAAACCAAACAAGCCTGATACTTCACTTTCAATGCATATCCAGAGTAGCTTTCTGCTTCAATGGCAGGGGAGAATGAAGAAAGGTGGATTTATATTCAGATAAAAACCAATAAGGACTAAATTGCACAGGGTAAACAAGCGTGGGAGTAGCTTGCTTACTGCAGCTGTTACTACCCCTATCCAATTAAACTAGATACTTCACTTAGGAGCAGATCCAGCACTGCACTCTACATTAATGGCGGGGGTGGAAGGGAAATAGAACCAAAAGATTACTAAATGCCAAGAGTAACAGATAAGCATGAGAGAGAGAAAAAAAAAGAAAAAAAAAGTGTGAAAGCTTGCAGAGCAGACTGGATGGGCCATTTGATCTTCTTCTGCCATCATTTCTATGTAAGACAGGCTCCTTAATAGCCAAGGCAGTGAATAAGCAAACTTCTTGTATCTTTATTCATAAGCTTCGGGCCTCTTAATAGTTGCTTGGTATATAATAAAATGAATATAAGGAACTTGGTCAGGTCGTATTTTGAAACATTATACAGGAGGTCTCATACAAGTTGATTCATTTGAGACTTTGTTAGGCAATATTAAAAACTTTCCAAAATTAATGAAGAGATAGCTGAAGGTCCCTATAATCGAAACTGGAGGTACTGAAGGCTCTCGTCAGCTTACTGTCTGGCAAGAGTCCAGGACCTGATGGGTACCTTGCAGATTTCTTTAAAAAGTGATCATGCCTGGACTTCAAGCTTTAATCAATCATCTCTAAGGTTCACCTGCTTCAATAGCAGAGTTCAATGATGAGCACACTGTACTTCTATATAAGAAAAAGTGAGATGAAACCAAGGCGGGTCCTATAGAACAATTTCATTAATAAATTTGGACATCAAGGTTTTGGCTAAGATCTTGCAATTGGAGCAGGTCATGCCACAGGGTTTCTCAAAGGGAAATGGTCCACTAACAATTCCAGAAGTCTCTTCAATATTATACATAATAGCAAAAACCTGTAAGGTGTCAAGAGTAGTCATTGCCCTAGACGCTAATAAGGTATTTGATAAATTGAATGACCTTATTTATTTGGGGTTCTGGAGAGATTTGGGTTTCCAGACTAAGAACTAAGATAACTAAGAGCTATGTACGATTCTCCCAGGTCCTATGTCTAAGTGAAGGTGAATTAACTCCAGCTTTCATGATTTCTAGTGGAAGACAGGGTTGTCTGCTTTCTCCCTTTTTATTTGACATGCCCCTAGCATGAGCTATTAGAGATTGTGGGGAGATAGGTGAATTAAAGTTGAGGGGAGACAGCATAAAATTTTGTTATACGCCGATCTCATTTTCATGACCAACTTAGATACATCAGCCCCTCGACTGATGAGTTTACTGGGAGAACATGGGGCAGTGTCTGGCTATCAGATTAATTATGGGAAATCTGAGATTCCTCTATTAGTCAATAAACTTCATATACCAAAATGCTTGGGAAGGTTCAAAATGATTCCTGAGGACTTTACATATTTGGAAATACAAGTCTTTCTAAATCTGAAAGATATTTTTTGGCTTAATTTAATTGTGTTGTTAGCTAGCATCCACAAGGATCTGAGACTGGCAGGATGCATTAACTTGATTAAAATGTGCGCTCATCTACTTATTTCAGTATATTCTATGTGCTATGCCATATCGCATTTTCTGCTTTTTAAATGGCCAAATGAGTTTATTTGGGATGGCAAGGTGGCTCGTATTAATATGGCTACACTATGTAGACCCAAAGGGCAGGGAGGAACGGGTATGCCTGACATCTGCAGGTATTACTGAGCTGCAAGATTAATGTTTGCTAGGGAGTGGTTCCATTTTGAATCTTCTTGTGCTTGGCTTCACCTGAAGGGAGAGAGCTCCCATTGTTTTTGATGTCTCATGAATTAACGTCTTCTGCCAGAAAGATCCTTTGCAACAGCATAATATTCAGATTTGAGGGAAAGTTTGTAGACATCCGAGACTGCCCGATGAGGTTCTTGCCCCTGGTTACATACACCCTTAGCTAAAAATCCCAAGCTCTCCTACTGCTCATATTATCCTGATATGTGGAACTGGCAAGCTCGTGGGCCGTGCTTCCTTTGGCAGACGTGGCGAGGAGATAGAAAACACACACAACTAGCAGTTCTAATTCCATAAATCACATCGATAATTCTGCACATTATGGGCCGGATTTTAAAAGGGTTACGCGCATAAGGTACGCGTGTAAGCCTTTTAAAACCCCCCTGGTGCGCCGAGCCTATTTTGCATAGGCTCGGCGGCGCGCGCAAGCCCCGGGACGCACCGGGGGGGGGGCGTGTTTCCGGCTCGGGGGCATTGCCGAGTGCCCCGACACAGGCCGCTGTGTCGGGGCCTGCCGCGCCGGTGCGCGTAAGTTACTACTGCCCGGAGGCAGTAGTAACTTTTAAGATAAAGGTAGGGAGGGGGTGGATGGAAAGTTCCCTCAGAGGTCGCTCCGATTTCGGCAGCACGCGCAAGATGCACACATGTGCACCCCCTTGCGCGCACAGACCCCGAATTTTATAAGATACGCGCGGCTACGCGCGTATCTTATAAAATCCCACGTACTTTTGTACGCGCACACGTAAATTTGTAAAATCTACCCCTATATTTATCTGCATTTGGAGAAATGAAGGGACGGGTTGGACTGAACTTCACCAAGGACTGAACTTCATAATCTGGGTAAATAAATAAGCATGGGGGTAGCTTGCTTATTACAGCGGTTACTACCCCTAACCAATTAAGCCTGATACATTACTTTGAAAGCATATACAGCATTGTTCTCTGCTTCAATGGTAGGGGGTAATGAGGAAAAAAGGATTTATATTCAGACAACAAAGCATCAATATGTGCAGTCTGGGCAAACAAGCATCGGGATAACTTGCTGGATGCAGCGATTACTACCCTTAACCATAAGCCTTATGCTCACCTTTGATGCATCTCCAACATTGCTCTCTGCATCAATGAAAGGGGATGGCAGGAAATTTGAATCAAACAGTTACCAACAAGGTTGGTGAAACAGATAAGTATGGGAAAATAAGTGTGGAGGCTTGCTGGGCAGATTGGATGGGACGATTGGTCTTTTTCTGCCGTCATTTCTATGCTTCTATTCTCCTTTGGAGAAATGCCTGGCAAGACCCTAATCTAAAGGACGATATTATTTTATAGGGTTAGATGATTGCATTACTGACACAGATCAGCTTTCTGAGCTGATGATCTCTCTTAGAAGACGGAATGACAATTTACAGGTTACACTTGATATAGAGTGGGAGGATATTTGATGTGCAGTATATTCTGTGTCTTTGTGTTTCAGGAGGGTGGAAGTAATGATAAAAATCCTCCGCCGTTCTTATAGATACCCAGTGTTTTTCACCACGTTCTCTAGCTCGGCATCACTCATATTTTCATGTGGGGTGGTGCTGCTCCTTGCTGTTCTGCTTTTGGGGAGAAATTGAGTCAGAAATTAAACTGATTTGTAAATGTGATTTTGCACCTTACACCTATTCTTGGCTTGTTGGGTTTATGGAGAGATGTTGAAACGCAGATCTCTCGCAGGGATGAAGTTCTTATCACACGGTGCTGTGAGACATGCTACAGCTTTGTACTGGAAATTCACGCCTTCTCTTGCTGAATGGAAAAAGACAAATTGTTGATATTGCCTTAACAGAGAAAATTATGGATACTTTGCAGGATTTGGATTGGGGTAAATTCTGCGATTATGTGAACAGTTCCAAATAAAGCTACTTCCATGTTGTGCTGTTCTTGTATTGTTGTTCTCTGTGTTACAGCGAGGTTCATTGTAATAGTCTGCATTTCAATCACTGCTGTGTGTATCAGTCTAAAATAAAACGATATATATATATATATATATATATATATATACACACACACACACACACACATACATGTGTTTTGCACAAGTTTTGAAGGAAAAGCCCATAAACCGTTATTAACCAGTCACTGCTTCTCTCTGGGCGATAGCAGCATGGGATCTCTTTAAAGGTTTGCAATCCTGCCATTGGCCGCTTTTTGAGACAGAACGCAGAGTATGATGGGACCCTCACTCTGACTCAGCATGGCACTTCTTATGTTCAGACAAAGTGTAAACTCTTTCTAAGCATCTCAGTGCAGAGGACGGCAGCTCATCTGGAAACGGATCTAGGCAAGCAGAGATCCCGACCTTCCTGAAAGCTCTGTGTCACGAAGGACAGGCCAAAACTCCCCCTCCCCTCTTGGCAGCGATGGATCCGTAACGTCGCTTTTGTTGGAGAAATTGGAACTGTGGGGTTTTTTTTTTTAGTCGCAATGGGAAAAAAAAAAAACACAAGATGACGAGCTCCAGCCAGAGAAAAGCAAGCTTTCAGTGTTCATCAGGCTGACAGACATATCAAATGTACATAAAGTGCCACGTTAAACACTCCCACGTGTCACTTCCTCATCCTGAGAACAGTGCATCTTTGCTCATCGCTGTGGCACAGAACAGCTCAAAAAGGCAAAAATGTTGCTATTTCTAAAGAATCACAATCCACTTAGCAGGATCAAAATAAATGTTTTTCCTAGGACTAGAAGCAGCTGTCTGCAGATAAGGACCACTCGGGTGTTACATTCGGTGAACCGTGGGCCCATCCCACGGCCTGCCAGTCGGGCCCAGCCGCATGGCCTCCCAACACTGTTTCTTCTCTGCTTCCAAACTACAATCAGCGTCAACCTCTGAGCACCAGAGGAAGCCGCGCCACGTCGCTCCAAATCTTCTTTCCCCGCTGTGGCAGGACACCGTCGGGGCATCACGGCCCGGGCCGCCTTCCAGCCAGCCGTCTCTTCCACCTCCCTCGGCGTGCGCACGGCCGTCTCCCCCACATTTAGAGGGCCAATGGCGGTAATGGCCACCCTCTGACGACACAGGCTGGGACCTATATAAAGGCCACACCACACGTTCCTCCAGTGCCTTGGCAATAGGTCGTCCCATCTTAAGAAGTGCATTGCCCTGCGTTCCTATTCCTGATTCTCGTTCCTTTTTCCGTGCCGAGTGTGTTCTTGTATTTGGTTCCTGGGTCCCTGCAGACTGGTTCATCTCTTAAGTTCCTGTCTTCGGGATCAGACCTTCCTTCATCAGTCTTCAGCGTCCTGTCTTACTTCTGTGCTCCCTTGTCTTCGATGTGCTGCGGCAGTCAAAAAAGCACCTTGAACACTGTGTGCAATTCTGGTTACTGCATTTCAAAAAGATATAGTTGCACTGGAGAAAGTGCAGAGTAGCGTAGACAAGAATGAATTTGAGTCCGTGCTAACTCAATGAGCTAGCAAACTAGTGAAAGTAATATACCCGGATGGCGTGACGTTAATGAGCTAGCAAACTAGTGAAAGTAATGTCACGCCATCCGGGTATATTACTTTCACTAGTTTGCTAGCTCATTGAGTTAGCAAGGACTCAAATCCGTTCCTGTCTACGCTGCTCTGCCGCTTCCGTGCTGCTGCTGGAAGCTCTCTCTCTCTGCCCTTCGGGGTAACTGCTAACCTGGGTACCCGCTCCTCGGCGGCTCTTTGCTTTATTTCAGGTGCCTTACAGGGAACAGGTACTCGTCCTCGAGGGCCTGCTCTCCCTGCCTCGGTGCCTGTACCTTCAACATACCTGGTGGAATTGCATACCAACAGCGAACACCTAGTGAGTACTCTAACTCTCAGTCTATCTCATCCACAGTATCTCCTAGCTGGGAAACCTGTTGCGGAACCTCCTATCATCAAGGAGAGAAGGGCTCCCTCTGCCGAGGTCCCTGAGACTGCAACTACAAGACTGCCTCACTACTGCCACCTCTGGTGGCTCCCTTCAAGCTGGTTAATAAAGAACTAACTGTGTTTTGTGCATTACGAGTCTAGCCCAGTGCTGTGACTCCTCACAGGGCTCCTCCCTGTGGGCGTGGTCATCTCCCACAGCACCCAAGGATCCACCAAAACACACTTAATCATAACAAATATTCCATGATTGCCATTCCTCTCATGGCCCTCAAGTGAAAAGGGGCTAACGACAAGATCTGGCCACCCGAGGCTATGACAGTTCCGAGACCTAAAGGACGCTTTCCTACAAGAGCCATGTCTGCATCAAGACCCTACTCGCCCCTTCATTGTAGAAGTGGATGCATCCTCAGTGGGGGTAGGAGCTGGCTTAAGCCAGCACTCCTCCAAGGGTGCCCTGTATCCATGCTCTTTCTTCTCAAGGAAATTCTCCCCTGCCGAACTCAATTATGGAACAGACGATAGGGAACTCCCCACAATCAAATTAGCCCTAGAGGAATGGCACCACTGGCTGAAGGGCATTCAGCATTAGATAACCATCTACATTGATCATAAAAATCTAGAGCACCTTCAGCACGTTCAACGTTTAAATGCCCAACAAGCCTACTGGTCTCTATTCTTTGCTCGATTTGATTTCAAGCTGAGATATCGTCTGGTGCTCGAGAATGCTTGGGCGGATGCTCTTTCCCACTTCTTCCAGCTGGAGGACATTCCAGAACGCCTTCAGCACATCACAGATCCAGCTAGATTCTCCCTACTGTCTATCTCTGACTGTTCCTCCAGGGAAGACAATTGTTCCACTTAGACTCTGCGAAAAGGTGTTAAAATGGTTCTATGACTTCTGTATAGCCCAGATACTCGCCTTTCTCCAATGCTACTATTGGTGGCTGCAGATAGAAAAAGTGACTTGCAAGCCTATGTGGACTCTTGTCCCACCTGCGCACAGCAGAAACCCTTGTCAGGACAATCCTGGGGGCTGTTACAGCCATTGCCAGTACCCGGGAACCCTGTCCCCACTGCTTTTCGTTGCAGAAGGAGCTCCGGGGATCGCTGAGGGCCTGCGCATTCGGCGCCGAGACCTGCCGGGGTAAGGCCTTTAAAAATTCTCAGCTTACCCACGGCAGACCCAGCGCCGACCACGAGGCTGTCCCGATAAAAACCGCGCCTCCTCTCCGCCTCCTCCGTCGCCGGAACCAATCGCCAGCTCAGCCGCACAGCCAATCGGGGGACAGCCCCTTTGGCTTAAATCGACGAACGGCAGCTAGGCGTCGCGCGCCGGGCGTCGCGCGCACGAAGGAGCGCGACAAAGGGGCCTGCCCCTTTGTGCGCCCCTTCGTGCGGCCCCTAAGAGCGGAGTAGACCTTCACAGCGCTAAGCAAAAGTACTCCAGCCCGTCCTCTAGCTCCCACCAGCGAGTTTCAACGTTCAACCTCAAATTGGCACACACAGTACAGCCACACCAAACATTAATCATATACATGACCAGCACAGCACAAATAGACAACTAAACTAACCAAACGAAACGTCCAGACCCCTCAACTCAGACAACAACTCAGACAACAACTTCCAGACGCCACAACTCAGACAACAACTCAGACAACAACTCCCAGATGCCACAACTCAGACAACAACTCAGACAACAACTCCCAGACGCCACAACTCAGACAACAACTTCCAGACAACAACTCAGACAACAACTTCCAGACGCCACAACTCAGACAACAACTTCCAGACGCCACAACTCAGACAACAACTTCCAGACGCCACAACTCAGACAACAACTTCCAGACGCCACAACTCAGACAACAACTTCCAGACGCCACAACTCAGACAACAACTTCCAGACGCCACAACTCAGACAACCCAACGTCTACTTACAAACACCACCAACACTTCGAATAATGCAAACAATCTGCCACGGTCTCCCAATACCGATTCTCCATCATCGAACGCTACTCACAGATAAATCATCAACAATACTCTACAATCAACGCTCCTACAAATCCCTTATACCTATCATGATTACCCCAATCACCCAACTTCTAGGATGTGCTCTTTTCTCACTGATGCTATTTAATGCACAATCACTTTCCAAGAAATCACTGATCTTAAATGACCTTCTCCTAGATTCAAATCCAGACCTCTGTGCTATAACAGAAACATGGCTTAAATCTACAGATATAGCTTTGATTAACCAGCTACCAACTGAAACATACGACTTTTTCTCCATTCCCCGACAGAAGAAAAGGGGTGGGGGCATTCTCCTAGCAGCTAAAAAAGATTTTAGACTCACACATCACCCAATTAAATCGGACTCAAAACTAGAAACAGGCCTGTTCACATCAGACACTCTCCAAATCCTTCTAGTATACGCCCCTCCAGGCCTCCTAGAAGCAGACGCTTCGCCTATCCTAGAAATTATAGCATCTTATCTCAAACCAGACTCCCCAACGATAATCCTAGGAGACTTTAACTTACACGTAGACAACCCCACACTCTCAACCAGCTGCGAAACATTCCTTACCGCTATGTCCGCAATGGGATTCAGACAAATAATCAATGAACCTACACACAAGGCAGGTCACACACTGGACCTTATCTTTCTGAACTCAGGTATAACAAATTCAGCACACCACACATGTAAACCAGTTCCCTGGTCGGACCATTCACTAATCTCCACAACCTTGTCGATGACCCAAACGAGCAACAAACAACCACCTCAACACTCATTTATCTACAGAAAAGTATGCTCATCTGACGAACTCAGCAATCATCTAATCACAGATCTCTTACGCATAGACTATACGACACCTAATTCAGCGATAAATTCCTGGTCAACCATAACGGAAACAGTGGCAAACAAACTATATCCACTGATAACAAAAAAAGTCAAACAAGGTACGACAAAAAGACAGCCTTGGTTTACAAACGAACTAAAAACCCTTAAACTTAATTTACGTCAGAAAGAAAGTAAATGGCGTAAAGCCCCTTCCGCTGCTACACTCTCTATCTACAAACTCGCCCTCCACTCATACAAGAGTTCCACCTTAAAAACTAAAAGAGACTATTACGCACACAAGATTCATGACATCATCTACGACCCCAAAGCGCTTTTCACTCTCGTCTCCAATTTAACTCAGGCAAATACACCGGACATACCATCTAACCTAGCTCAATCAAGAGCGGATGAGCTAGCACTCTTTTTTAGTAATAAAATCACGAACCTTCTAACACAACTTAAGCCCAGTACAAGCACAACAGCCAGCACATACGTACTCCACAACAAGGAAATAACCCTCCAATCTTTTGAACTCACCACATCCGCAGAGATCCAAACACTTCTGAAGAAAATGAAACCCTCTTCCCATCCCTTCGACCAAATCCCATCTAAACTACTACTTCTAATCCCGGACACCATAAACAAAACTCTTGCAGACATCATAAATTGCTCATTCTCCCAGGGTCACTACCCCGATGACCTTAAACTAGCTTCAATCAAACCGCTTCTCAAGAAACCAAACTTGGACCCCAAAGATCCTAATAGTTACCGTCCAATTTCCAATCTTCCTTTCATTGCCAAGGTGATGGAGAAACTAGCAAATACGCAACTATCGGATTACATAGAAGAACACAAAATTCTATTCCCTACTCAATTCGGTTTCAGAAAAGCCTCAAATACCGAATCACTACTCATATCACTGACGGACTACCTGACTTTGGGCCTTGACAAAGGACAGGCCTTCCTTTTGATTTTATTAGATCTATCTGCAGCTTTTGACACTGTAAACCACGCCATATTACTAAACCAACTGGCTAACATCGGTATTGCAGGATCAGCGCTGACTTGGTTTAAGACTTTTCTAGAAAACAGAGGTTTCAAAGTCAAAATCCTGAACAAAGAATCCCATAGATACCCATCATCACAAGGAGTTCCTCAGGGCTCCTCTCTCTCACCTACACTCTTCAATCTATACCTTCTCCCACTTTGCCAACTTCTAAACAAATTGAATCTAAAACACTTTATTTATGCCGACGACGTCCAGATTGTGATCCCCCTCCAAGAATCCATTAATAAAACTCTAAAACTGTGGGAAAACGGTTTCAAAGAAATTAATGACCTCCTATCCAGCTTAAACCTAATTCTAAACCAATCAAAAAGTGAATTCCTGCTAATCTCACCGGATAACTGCAAAATCACTACGAACCCGCCAGCCAACTTACAAATATCAAAAGTAAGAGATCTAGGAGTATCCATAGACAACAGACTAAACCTAAAAGCATTTATTAAGCAAACAACTAAAGACTGCTTCCACAAACTACACACATTAAAAAGAATAAAACCCCTATTTCATTTCCATGATTATAGAACAGTGCTCCAAGCAATAATCTTTGCGAAAATAGATTATTGCAACGCTATACTACTAGGCCTCCCATCATCCCATACCAAACCTCTCCAAATGATTCAAAACACGGCAGCAAGAATCCTAACTAACAAGAAAAGAAGAGATCACATCACGCCGGTCCTTAAAGACCTTCACTGGCTGCCAATCCACTTCAGGATAATCCATAAATCCCTAACCACAATCTTCAAAAATATCCATGGACTAGCTCCACTCCATCTACAAATAGCACTTAAACACTCCTCCAACAGACCCACTAGAGAAGTGTACAGAGAACTTCTACAGGTACCACACGCCAATACCACCCAACACATAACCCTGAGAGACAGGGCCTTCTCTACAGCAGGCCCCCCACTATGGAACTCAATCCCCTTAGAATTACGACAGGAACCATGTCTTCCAACCTTCAGAAAGAGACTTAAGACATGGCTGTTCAAGAAAGCCTTTCCGGACTCTGACTGATGATCTCACCAAATACAGAAAGACGGTCTATCTCCCACTAAACTGATACGGACATACCAAACACTACACGTTCTTATTCTTGTTAAATTTCTATCGTCTTATTCTTCTTCTTTTCCCAGTTAGAACCATCCTTGTTTTATTGTAACTGATTTTTTCTGCGCACTGTTATAACTTGTTATAATTTGTAAATATATAAAATGTATACTCATGTTATATTTATACACGTTTATAATGTATTGATCACCCCTGTTTTATGTAAACCGACATGATACGAATCTCCGTGAATGCCGGTATAGAAAAACTCAAATAAATAAAAATAAATAAAATAATAGATTTCATGGTGGACCTCCCGCTCTCGAACGGCTGTTCCATTGAGAAAGGGTCATGATTGACCGTTTCTCAAAGATGACCCATTTCATCCCACTTCTGGCCTTCCCACGGCTCCAAAACTCGCCTGGCTCTTCTCTCAGCACGTCTTTCACCTGTATGGCCTACCCTGGCATGTTGTCTCTGACAGAGGTGCCCAATTTACAGCCGGTACTGACGGCCTCTGTGTAAAAAATATAATATATCACTAGACTTCACAACGGTCTATCAACCACAAGCCAATGGACAGGCTGAACAGACCGACCGTACCTTAAAAACCTTCCTCAGAGCCTACCCTAATAACCAGCAGAATAACTGGGCCTTCCTTCTGCCCTGGACAGAGTTCTGCCACAGCTCCCATTTCTGCGAAGCTACAGGGTCTTCACTCTTCCGAATCATGTACGGGAGACAAACACAACCTCCATTGCCTATTCCCATCACAGTTCCATCGCCTGTGGCTCAACTGATAAGAACATAAGAACATAAGAAAATGCCATACTGGGTCAGACCAAGGGTCCATCAAGCCCAGCATCCTGTTTCCAACAGTGGCCAATCCAGGCCATAAGAACCTGGCAAGTACCCAAAAACTAAGTCTATTCCATGTAACCATTGCTAATGGCAGTGGCTATTCTCTAAGTGAACCTAATAGCAGGTAATGGACTTCTCCTCCAAGAACTTATCCAATCCTTTTTTAAACACAGCTATACTACCTGCACGAACCACATTCTCTGGCAACAAATTCCAGAGTTTAATTGTGCGTTGAGTAAAAAAGAACTTTCTCCGATTAGTTTTAAATGTGCCCCATGCTAACTTCATGGAGTGTCTCCTAGTCCTTCTACTATCTGAAAGAGTAAATAACCGATTCACATCTACCCGTTCTAGACCTCTCATGATTTTAAACACCTCTATCATATCCCCCCTCAGTCGTCTCTTCTCCAAGCTGAAAAGTCCTAATCTCTTAGTCTTTCCTCATAGGGGAGTTGTTCCATTCCCCTTATCATTTTGGTAGCCCTTCTCTGTACCTTCTCCATCGCAATTATATCTTTTTTGAGATGCGGCGACCAGAATTGTACACAGTATTCAAGGTGCGGTCTCACCATGGAGCGATACAGAGGCATTATGACATTTTCCGTTTTATTCATCATTCCTTTTCTAATAATTCCCAACATTCTGTTTGCTTTTTTGACTGCCGCAGCACACTGAACCGACGATTTCAATGTGTTATCCACTATGACACCTAGATCTCTTTCTTGGGTTGTAGCACCTAATATGGAACCCAACATCGTGTAATTATAGCATGGGTTATTTTTCCCTATATGCATCACCTTGCACTTTTCCACATTAAATTTCATCTGCCATTTGGATGCCCAATTTTCCAGTCTCACAAGGTCTTCCTGCAATTTATCACAATCTGCTTGTGATTTAACTACTCTGCACAATTTTGTGTCATCTGCAAATTTGATTATCTCACTCGTCGTATTTCTTTCCAGATCATTTATAAATATATTGAACAGTAAGGGTCCCAATACAGATCCCTGAGGCACTCCACTGTCCACTCCCTTCCACTGAGAAAATTGCCCATTTAATCCTACTCTCTGTTTCCTGTCTTTTAGCCAGTTTGCAATCCACGAAAGGACATCGCCACCTATCCCATGACTTTTTACTTTTCCTAGAAGCCTCTCATGAGGAACTTTGTCAAACGCCTTCTGAAAATCCAAGTATACTATATCTACCGGTTCACCTTTATCCACATGTTTATTAACTCCTTCAAAAAAGTGAAGCAGATTTGTGAGGCAAGACTTGCCCTGGGTAAAGCCATGCTGACTTTGTTCCATTAAACCATGTCTTTCTATATGTTCTGTGATTTTGATGTTTAGAACACTTTCCACTATTTTTCCTGGCACTGAAGTCAGGCTAACCGGTCTGTAGTTTCCCGGATCGCCCCTGGAGCCCTTTTTAAATATTGGGGTTACATTTGCTATCCTCCAGTCTTCAGGTACAATGGATGATTTTAATGATAAGTTACAAATTTTTACTAATAGGTCTGAAATTTCATTTTTTAGTTCCTTCAGAACTCTGGGGTGTATACCATCCGGTCCAGGTGATTTACTACTCTTCAGTTTGTCAATCAGGCCTACCACATCTTCTAGGTTCACCGTGATTTGATTCAGTCCATCTGAATCATTACCCATGAAAACCTTCTCCATTACGGGTACCTCCCCAACATCCTCTTCAGTAAACACCGAAGCAAAGAAATCATTTAATCTTTCCGCGATGGCCTTATCTTCTCTAAGTGCCCCTTTAACCCCTCGATCATCTAAAGGTCCAACTGACTCCCTCACAGGCTTTCTGCTTCGGATATATTTAAAAAAGTTTTTACTGTGAGTTTTTGCCTCTACAGCCAACTTCTTTTCAAATTCTCTCTTAGCCTGTCTTATCAATGTCTTACATTTAACTTGCCAATGTTTATGCTTTATCCTATTTTCTTCTGTTGGATCCTTCTTCCAATTTTTGAATGAAGATCTTTTGGCTAAAATAGCTTCTTTCACCTCCCCTTTTAACCATGCCGGTAATCGTTTTGCCTTCTTTCCACCTTTCTTAATGTGTGGAATACATCTGGACTGTGCTTCTAGAATGGTATTTTTTAACAATGACCACGCCTCTTGGACATTTTTTACTTTTGTAGCTGCTCCTTTCAGTTTTTTTCTAACAATTTTTCTCATTTTATCAAAGTTTCCCTTTTGAAAGTTTAGCACGAGAGCTTTGGATTTGCACACTGTTCCTTTTCCAGTCATTAAATCAAATCTGATCATATTATGATCACTATTGCCAAGCGGCCCCACCACCGTTACCTCTCTCACCAAGTCCTGTGCTCCACTGAGAATTAGATCTAAAATTGCTCCCTCTCTCGTCGGTTCCTGAACCATTTGCTCCATAAAGCTATCATTTATTCCATCCAGGAACGTTATCTCTCTAGCGTGACCCGATGATACATTTACCCAGTCTATATTGGGGTAATTGAAGTCTCCCATTATTACTGGCTCTAGATCTTCAAGGACTCTGAGTACATACCACAGAAATGTTACAAAAAGCGGTCGACCGTTCCAAGAAGATGTTTGACGCTCATCAGCAGGCTGCACCACAATTTTTCAGCCAGGGGACAAAGTCTGGCTTAGCACCCACCACATTCGACTTTGGTTACCATCTATGCGCCTCACTCCCAGATACATTGGGCCTTTTCCCATCCTCAGGTAAACTGTTCCCATGACCAATAAGCTAAGTCTACCTACTTCCTTAGGAGGTCACATCGTCTCAAACATCTCCTTCTTGAAACCACTAATTCTCGTGGCCCTTCCGAGACTGCCCAAACCACACGAAATTTCCTCCAAGGACGATGCTACTTATCTGGTAAAAAAGTTCAATGTCCGTTGATGAAGCAAAAGATGGGAGTATCATCTTCTGGGAGGGTTATGGCCCTGAGGAGCACACCTGGGAGCCTGGTTCCAATATTCTAGATAAAAATCTCCTGAAGGAATTTCATGCCACGCATCCTAGGAAACCTAAACCTTCAGGGAGGGGGTTTAGAGGAGGCAGAACTGTTACATTCGGCAGACCATGGGCCCATCCCGCAGCCTGCCACCCTACCTGCCGTTCAGGCCCGGCTGCATGGCCTCCTAATGCCGTGTCTCCTCTGCTTCCAGAGAGCTTTGATCATCATCCTCCTCTGAGCATGGCAGGAAGCTGCGCCATGCCACTCCAGCAGGACGCCATCAGGGCATCAGGGCTGGGCTGCCTTCCAGCCAGCCATCTCTTCTGCCTTCCTAGGTACACATGTGGCAATCTCCCCCACATTTAAAGGGCCAGTGGCGGGAATAGCCAGGCACTGCCCTCTGATTACATCACAGGCTGAGGCCTATACAAGGCCACGCCACATGTTCCTCCAGTGCCTTGACATGTGGCAATAGGTCGTCTCATCTTGAGAAGTGCATTGCCCTGCGTTCCTGTTTAGAGTTCCTGGTTCCTTTATCGTGCTGAGTGTGTTCTTGAGTTTGGTTCCTGGATTCCAGCAGTATGATTCATCTCCTAAGTTCCTGTCTTCGGGGTCAGTCCTTCCCTTCATCTGTCTTCAGCATCCTGTCTTACTTCTGTGCTCCCTCATCTTCTCAGCCCTTTTTTGTTCCTCGCCTCTTGGACTGGACTTCTGGCTTCGACCTCAACAATGACTGAACTCCGCCAGCCCAGACCATTGTTTGAGGCGGAGTCGTGCCTCATCGCTGCCTGCCTAGACCTCTGCCTGAACCTGACTCCACTTGCTCTTCCTGTACTGGCCTCTTGCCCCACATCTCGGCAGATCTCCACCAGCCCAGAAGCCCGCGCCCAAGTCCAGCCGGCCCCAGCACCCAAGGGCCCAACCTAAGAGGAATGCGGACTAGTATTGGTGAAGCTCCAGTTGGGCCTCTGCTCCAGTCTGCTCTGTCTACCAATGGTGGGGGCCTGCAGGGCTCCCCCCTGCAGGTTGCGTCAACTCCCCCTTGGTCTAAGAGTCCAGTCCCGCAACATTGGGCCACTCAGTCTGCTCTATGCTTCCACATTGCCCTTCCATCCCTTGTTCTTAACACTTTTCTCTGTGACTGAAGGAATCTTTGCTGGAAGGTTTTTCCAGGCATCCACCATCCTCACCGGAAAGATGGATTTCTTCCCATGTCCTCTGTGCCTGTCTCCCTTCCTCCAATTTCACACTGCAACCCCCTTTTCATTAAATTTCTCTCTCTGTGGAAAATGCCATCTCCTTGTACCTTATTGACGCCCAACTGTTACCATGGGATCACAGCATGACCCCACCTCTCCAGGGCAGAGGTATCCTCCAGACCCAGCTTGCCTACTGCAGAGTCATCCGATTCCCTCCTTTCGACTTCAGCCACCTTCCCGATCTTTAAATCTGCTGCCCTCTTCCCTGTAGACCATCGGTTTACACACCTTAACGACAGGGAAGTCGGGGATTATGCACACTGGGGGGGGGGGGGGGAGTTCTAGGGTCCCCAAGATCATCTTATACTTGTATGTGCCATGGGGTCATTTTTGTATCTGGTTGTTTTGGGTTTTTCTTTATTTAAGAACTGGAAGCTCCAAGTTATCAAAGGTAGGTCGATACAGACCTGGCTGTGTCTCCGTGTAGGCTTGGCCTTGTCACTCTTCTTTCCTTTGAGAAATCAGGACTCGTTTAGGAAGTTCTTAGTTGTAAAGGAGCAGAAGTAGGACCCAGTGTTTCACATCACAACCCCTACCCTAGCAGTGTGTCCCTTTTTTAATTCACCCAGGACAGCTTAGGAGGTCCGGGAAAAACAGTAACTCCCATCAGATAGGAATCTCAGGAGCAGGCTGCTCACATGCACCATGTGGTGTTTTACCAGTGTGTCCAACTTCCGCTAAAAAAAAAAAAATCTTACCAATTTTTCACCACCTAAGAGCTTCCTGGGGCCTGTGCCCCTAAAATAAAGCGAGTACAACGAAACCTTCTGTTTAAGTGAATTGATTGAGCCCTATGTAGTATGGCAATCCCTTCCTTCTAGACATCAAATCTGTCGCCAATGCTATCATTTAAGGACACAGATTACAAGACAGACAAGAAAACAGAGCCTTTTCAACAGCTGGACCTACTTTGTTGGATATGTTACAGGGTGAATTATTTACGTTTTCCCAAAGAAAATTAGAGCAAAGCTTTTCAGTCAGGCTTGTGAATAAAATACAAATTGTACAAAGTGACAATGTTTGCCACTTTCTAATTTTAATGGTCAAATATTTGATTGTTTTTGTCTACTTTCTTTTATGAATGTTAAACTTAGAATCTGCAATGAGCATTTCGCTGGAATCTGAGATGTTATTCGTTAACGGGTAGATTTTGTAAGGTCAGCGCACTTCAGGTGGGCACACGTGGACGCACTGATTTTATAAGATGTGCGCGCCAGCGCGCACATGTTACATGATTAGCAGGCGTGCTGGATTTTATAATCTGCGTGCGCATAGCACGTGCGCGAGGGAGTAACATTCTGCAGATTCGCACGGCGATGCATCGCAGCCTTCCCCAGTTCCCTCCCAGTCTGCTCTAATTAAGGAGCGGACTGGGAGGGAACGTCCCTACCCCCTACCTACCCTAACCTCCCTGCCCCTCTCCTCCCCAAATCCTAAATCCAACCAATTCATTTTTTTTTTTGTTTCAATACTTACATTCAGGGCCCAACCTGAAATAAATTGCGTGCGCCGGCAGTCGGCCGGCGTGCGAGGGTCCTGGACAGCGATGAATGGCGCTGTCCTGGCCCGCCCCTCCACGCCCCCGGGACCGCCTCTTAGAAGAGGCCTGGCTCTTGTGAGTGTAACAGGGGTTAGGCGCAAGTCCGGGCCTCTTCTAAAATGCGCACGGCAGGTATACAACCCCCGTTTTCCCTGCGCGCAGGGCATTAAAAAAATCAGGCCTTAAGATTCTTGGATTAGCAGACTACGACTTTTTTTAAATAAATAAATAAATGCATGTGTGTGGATTTTGTCAGATCCCTACTAGGAACAAGGGTAGGAGCAGACCAATTGTGTGGGGAGGAAACAGAAAAAAAATCGTGTGGGAGTATAGTTTCCCCCTGTGGAGGAAAGTCATTGGTAGGTTCCTCTGGTATATGATGCCAGACCACCATCTTAATGTGTGGATTCCTTAGGTTCTTTTTCTAGATGTAACATGTCTCTGGCTGTTTTTTTATTTTCTGTTTGAGATAATGCCCCCATGTAGTTGGATGGGAGTTCCCCATGTTTGTATTTAATTGATTTTAGTTTCGAGTACCCATTAAACAGGGGACTCAATTACGTTTTTTATTGCTCTGTCATCATCTGGGAGAGGTTCCCTTCATGAAAGAGGAATCTGAAATCATCCAGATCCAAGGAGCAGGATGACTTTCGGCCATCCACAGGAGAAGGAGAGAAGGGATTGATATGGACCCTCAAAAGGGCCCAGGGAAGATTGAATGGAGATTTGGGGAAGAGGAGTTTCACACGTACCATCCTGATACTGAAGAAGAGGAGAAGGAATGGTGGCATTCGGAGACTGTGAGGAACTGAAGGAGTTCAGAGGAGAAAACTACACCGAGGAAGCAGGAGTTAAAAGTCTGTGTTAAAATGGATTTCACCTTGAACACCACCCAGATCTCGGGAGGGGAGAAATTAACCTGCCCTGTACCAGTGGAATGGGAGAAACAACAGGCTTTAGCATGTTAAACCTAATCAAGCCTCTGCCAAGTCACATTTATTACAAGTATCTGAGCCACCACTAAGTGAATTTATTTATTTATTTATTTTTTGTTTTTTTTTATACCGATCTTCCTACATTAGATGCAAATCAAACCGGTTTACAAAGAACAAAAACTTGCCAGACGGCCTTACATGGAACAATGAACATTTAAGCAACTTTAAGTAATAGTCAATGAGAAGAAAAACTAAATATACAATTTAAATTACATAGTAATCAAGGTAGATAAGAATTGGATTGGATTACATAGTAATGAAGGTCATAAGTGATAAAAGTCCAGTAAATGTATAATTCAAAATTTGTTGTTCTTGTACTAGGCTTAGTTAGGGAGCAGGTATGTATAAAAAGGAGTGGGGAAAAGCGGAAGACATAAAAGGAATGAGATAGAATAAAATAATAATAACATAAAATAAATAAAATTAAAATAAAATTAAAATAAAATAAATAAATTTATTTAATTCAACAGCTGTAAAGACTTTATCATCACGTTACAATTTACCAGGAAAAGTAGGGTTGGAAATCAGTTCAGCTTCACTGTTTGGTGAATCTAACACTTATCCATGCTGTGTACCATAACTTTAACTTGGACTTAAAGAAGTGCAATGTGAGGGCTTTTCCCCCTACTCGGGGGAACCCTGAGAGTGTAAGACATTTACCACCTGAAACTGTATTTGAGATACGGCCTCTGGTACCGCTATCCGGGCACATCCAACCCAGGGGTTACAAATAAATAAATAAATAAATAAATAAATAAATAAATAGCTCTAGGAAACTTCTGCCCAGTTTCCTATAGAGAAACTGATCTTATATAGTAATATAGTAATGACAGAAAAAGACCAAATGGTCCAATCAGTCTGCCCAGCAAGTTTCTCTTAAGGGCAGCAACTGCCGCTCCGTGCAGGTTACCCCCCTGTGTTCTGTTAAGGGCAGCAACTGCCGCCCCGTGCAGGTTACCCCCCTGTGTTCTGTTAAGGGCAGCAACTGCCACCCCGTGCAGGTTACCCCCCTGTGTTCTGTTAAGGGCAGCAACTGCCGCCCCGTGCAGATTACCCCCATGGTTCTGTTAAGGGCAGTAACTGCCGCTCCGTGCAGGTTACCCCCATGGTTCTGTTAAGGGCAGTAACTGCCGCTCCGTGCAGGTTACCCCCCCATGCACCCTTTTCTTAAAAATTTCAACTCCAGCCTTTAGGATCCACAGTGTCTATCCCATGTCTTTTTTAATTCTTTTACTGTTTTCATCTTCACCACGTCCTCTGGAAGGACATTCTAGGCATCCACCACCCTCTCCGTGAAGAAATATTTCCTGACATTTGTTCTGAGTCATCCCCCCCTGGAGTTTCATTTTGTGACCCCTAGTTCTACTGATTTCTTTCCAGCAGAAAAGGTTCAAAGTTTGTGCATCATTAAATCCTTTCAGGTATCTGAAGCTCTGCATCCTTTCTCCCCTGCACCTCCTCTCCTCCAGGCTGTACATATTCACATCCTTCAGCCTCTCCTCATAAGTCTTCTGATACAGATCCCACACCATTCTGGTTGCCCTTCTCTGGACCACCTCCATCCTGTCTCTGTCCCTTTTGAGATACGAGCACCAGTACTGAGCACAGTTCTCCAGGTGAGGCCTCACCAAGGACCTGTACAAGGGCATCACCACCTCCTTATTCCTCTCTATGCAGCCCAGCATTCTTCTGGCTTTAGCTATCACCTTGTCACATTGCTTCACTGCCTTCAGATCATCAGACGCCGTCACACCAAGGCCCCTCTCCCAGTCCGGGCCCCATCAGTCTTTCACCCTCACCCCTATGACACGCGGCTCCTTTGGATGTACCGCACCCCAGACGCATGGACTCTGCACTTCCTGGCACCGAATCCCAGCTGCCAAGTGTCTGTCTGTCCCTCCCCCTAACATCTTCTGAACCGTTCATCCAATTTCATTCACATTTCTGTCACAAATGGTAGGGGCCCCACTGCTGCTC
The DNA here is from genome assembly GCF_901001135.1 of Rhinatrema bivittatum. Lineage (NCBI taxonomy): Eukaryota > Metazoa > Chordata > Amphibia > Gymnophiona > Rhinatrematidae > Rhinatrema > Rhinatrema bivittatum. The sequence continues at coordinate 14,753,807 of NC_042619.1, read as the reverse complement.
ACCCACGCTTTTCATGGCTCCCCGACACTTGGAGTCGTTTTATTTCCTCTAGGAAAGCAGGTCGGTTCAGTTCAATTCCGTTGGAATCTGAGAAGTCGGAGCTCGTGGTGAAGGCCTGGAGCATTTTTAAAGCTTCCCTACCATTGGCCAGCAGCTGACTCCATATTTAACTTAGTTTACTTAAGACTTCAATAAACAGTAATTCACAGAACAGAAGTTGTCGTAACCACGTGCAAATTTCTATACCAGAGAAGGAAATGAGAGCTCATGCAACGTTCACCCATCTCCTGATTTACACAAATTAATTCAAGCTTACAGGATGCCACGTAAGGTAAACCCTTGAAATTACAGGAAAATAAATGCACAGAGTGGAGCTGGTTCAATGCTTCAAGATTTATGCAGGCAGAAGGGGGGCTACGGCACAGGGCACAGCGCCGGTTCCACTGGCGAGGAAGAGAAGGCGTTCTGCCCTGACACAAGGGCTTTATTTATAGACAAAAAGGAAGGGGAATTATGGAGGGGGCATTGCTGGGGGGGGGGGGGGGAGGGAGGAAGCAGGGCCAGGGCTAGGTGTGACCTCTCTCTCCCACACACGTGTACACACTCTCCCTCTCTCTCACACACACACGCACACACACACACACGCGCTCTCCCTCTCTCTCACACGCACACACACACACTCGCTCTCCCTCTCTCTCACACGCACACACACACGCGCTCTCCCTCTCTCACACGCACACACACACGCGCTCTCCCTCTCTCTCACACGCACACACACGCGCACTCCCTCTCACACGCACAAACACGCACAAATACGCACTCTCTTCACACCACTTTGCAGGGGAGTCACAACTGATTTACACAGCCAGCTCTGCTCTGCCTCATCAGGTCCTGTAAAAAAAAGGTGGCATAACCCCCGTTCTGGATCATTCTGCCAGAAATTAAGGCCTGAGGAACAGACAGTTGGCAACCCTATGGCAGGGGCAGGCAGGGTGGAAGAGGCATTTTTTTGCCACCTGAAGCGGCCGCCTCACCCTGCCTCATTATAGAACCGACCCTGGTGTCAAGCATGGAGAAGAAGTTGTAGAATAAGGAGACCATGACATGAAGTCACAGGGAGTAAACTCAGGAGCGATGTATTTATCTACTCAGCCCAGCCCATAATAAATCAGTGGGAAGAGAAAAGCAACCGTACGGAGAAGGATGACCAATAAATTGTAGGCCCTTGAGTAGGCCAGTGTGAATACATGAGCCTTCGGCCTCCTTCTCGTGTTACTCATGGAGGGGAGTCTTTTGGAGATGAGGTGGGAGGTTAGGACACGTTGCTTCAAAGGAAGGATATGGGGTACATGAACAGGACCCTTAGATCAGGATATGAGGCTCAAAGGGGATAGACTCGGGAGTACCACAGTGAAATATATTTTTCATGGAGAGGGTGGTGGGTGCATGGAACGGCTTCCCTGAGGAGATGGTGGAGGCAGAGCCAGTATAAGCAGTGAGGATCCCAAGTGATGAAAAAAGTGAAGGGAAACCCGGCAATCAAACTAGATGGGTCTTAAGGTCTTTATTTGCCGCCAGACTCTCTGTTGCTGTGGTTCTAGGGGTGAACAGGTTAAGAACATAAGAAAATGCCATACTGGGTCAGACCAAGGGTCCATCAAGCCCAGCATCCTGTTTCCAACAGTGGCCAATCCAGGACATAAGAACCTGGCAAGTACCCAAAAACTAAGTCTATTCCATGTAACCATTGCTAATGGCAGTGGCTATTCTCTAGGTGAATTTAATAGCAGGTAATGGGTAAAGGGTAAAGGGTAAAGCCAGAAATCAAGTTGTGTGTGTGGTATTGCTGTGGGGTGATCCTCGGGTTGGGCCTCACAGTCTCTCTCTCTCTCTGCTTCCTGGCCCCATTTTAAGGACATTCTGAGTCGGCCCAATGGTTCATTTTACAGTTTCAAACTGATCTGGATTCGCTCTTCAAGGTGGTTGGGTAACGGAGCGGGAGCAGGCGCATCCCAGTCCACATTTCAGGGAGCTGCAGAGATGGGCGCCAGCCTGAGGAGGAGAGAGGCCCGAGCCCCGCAGTCTGGGCGAGGGAAAGCAGAAACGAGCTTCTGGCTGAGAATCAGCCTGGCACTGACCCCCCCCCGAGTCAGGATATTGCTCTAGTTCCTCTTTCACCGATATTTACATGAGGGAGAGGTAACAGCTGTAACATCCTGTGTACCGGCCCTGCGTTACAGATACGCCCCGCCAGCTTCTGTCTAGAAATATGCAATAATTCATCACCAGCGGGGACTGAGCTCTGACCGTGCAGGGTCTAGGGCACACACGGTGCAGCCCCCCCTCTGCTACCAAGCCCATTTGAAAGAAGAGGATGAAGCATCTCCAGCGGTCTCCGCACAATTTTTCCAGTGCATCTGGCCAGAGGGTCCAATGACCGCCTTGGATTTTGGGAAAGATCCAGAAGGTCTTTTGTTAGTTTTCGCTCGCAAATACTCCGTGAGCACCTTACAGTAAACGAATGAGAAGAGAGGGTTGAGGAACGGAGTGGGGGGGGAGGGGGGGGTCACATGCATCTTTCGCCGTGCTGATCCGGTAGGGCAGAAGAGCCCCGCGGTCCTGCTTACGGGGTGGGGTTGGGGGGGGGGGGGGTTTCTGCTATAAACTCCCCCCTTCTCCGTAAAACGAGCGGGGCAGGTCTAGACCGAAAGCCTTTCCGGAGCCGGTTTCCCCACGCACGGCTCCCGCTGCCCCTGCCTCGCAGTCAGGAGGTGCCCCCCCAGATCTCTAACAGGGCTCTCTGCAGGCTGGAGGCAGGAGGATTGCTCCCCACCAGGTCCCCCCCTCTCTCTGGGCATCTTCGGATTCTTCTCACACCGGTCCAAGGGAAAGTGCCACGGCCCGCGGGCCACAGAGAAGAGAGCCGACCCGCAGCCACGGAAGCTAATTGGGCGAGAAATTAAAGAATCCTGCGGGATGATTGGCCTTCCCCCCCCCCCCCCCCGGGGAAAGTGTGTGTGTGTGTGGTGGGGGGGCTGTTACTGCCCATTTACGTCCCGGGACTCTTCTAAATCGCACAGCGAAGATCCCGACAGACCCAGCCAGCGGGACTCTGGGAAGCAAGGGGGATGTTCCCACCTGTATCCACCTGCCACTGACAAACTTACTATGCAGGTGACACATCCCCCCCCCCCCCCTCTAAAATGGACTGGATGGGTCCAAGCTGCGGCTCGGGGGGGCAGGTACTGCGCAGAGTCGCGTGCAAGAACGCGGCTTTCATTCTGCTCCATGGGCTGCCCAGGACTGCAGGCACCGGGGGGGGGGGGACGACACGACTCAGGGCCCACGATCCAGGAGGAGCTCCCCACCCCCACCCTGCCCAGCCTAAAGGCTGAAGGCTGCCCCTGCAGTGATTGGGCCAGTTGAGTTGGGAGGGGGGAGAAAATTCCCCGGGTATTTGTGAGCGAAGGCTCTTGGCGCTGGGTTCCAGCTCCGGTTCTGATTGAGAGCCACTCTCTCTCTCCCCCCCCCCCCCCCCCCAATCTGGGCTTTTGGGGCCTGGGTCGGATCGTGTCCCTCCCTTTCAACTGCTGAGCAGAAAGATGCACCAACCAGGAGGAGGCAGGGGGGGGGGGGGGGGGGGGGGGGGGGGGGGGGGGGGGGACCCTGATTAGTATCCGTGTGAGTATAAAGCTGCCAAACCCGGAGACCTGGGTTCAGATCCTGTCTCTGCCACTCACCATTTAGAGCTTTGGCCTTAAACTTCGCAAGTTCCCAAATGTAAAGCCGGGTTCACCGAAAGGGTTTTCTACCCCCCTCCGACTGGGGGTAAAACCCTTAAAAAAAAATAAACCGGGCCCAGAAGTGGTAAGCTCTTGGAGGCAGGTACCCAAGGATAACTGGCTGCATTACAGGGGGGAGCACCACCTGCAATAAATAAGATGCTGCTTATTGCTGTCAGCACCAGAGTTTTTACCCCCTAACCCGCTGGCAGCTGTGGGAAATCTCAGATCTGGAAAGCTTCCACCGCCTGCAGCTCAGGCAGGGGTTCAGGGCGGCCCTGGCCCGGGGGCTTTTCAGTTTGTAATTCTCCCACCCTCACAGCGGTTCATGCACCATCCAGCCCCCCCCCATTCACGGCAGGAAAAGTAGGGGCCACCTGATGCTTGAAAGGATTTTAAGAAGGGAGCTGGGAATGCAAAGGTTTGGCAAGTCCCAGAGAACCGGGGAGGAGAGGGAAAAACTGAACCAGAATCCCCCTTAGACAGGCACCTGAACATCACAGCCCACCCTGCACCCCGGGGGGCCGCACCCTGAACGCTGAGCAAGGGGGCGAGCACTTTCCTTAGGGAAGATAAAGAGGAAAGTAGTGAAGCCCGTGCACCTGCTCGGACAGACAGCCGGACACAGGGGAAAGCAAGCACAGCCCCCCTCCTCACCCTCCACTGAAATAAATAAATAAATACAAAGACTGAAGAGCAAGCAAACCCCAAACCCCGCGCCAGGGTCAGCATCTCTCACCACAGGCTGCGCTCCTCGGACCCGGGGGAGCCAAGGACCCACTCCCCCCCCTCCTCTAAGCATGCAAGACAGAGAAGAGACCCCGAGGGAAGGAAGGGAGAGAGGAAACTGACCTGCCGCCGCCTCCCAGTGCAGACCGAGTTTGTTGTCCTCTGAATGAATAGCAAAAGGCGACAAAAAGCAGCTCCCAGAATTAAATAAATAAGAGGCCAGCACTTCCGCCGGCCCCTCACGTGACGGAGAGCATCAAGTACCCCCGCTCCCCCGCCGCTCGCTCGCTCCTGCACTCGTTTTTCCGGTTTCATGTAGGGGCTGCACAGAAAGTCCACTCCCTCCAACTTTCCCTTCCTCTTCTGCAACTACTGAAAGCCGAGTCAGAGCAGTGCGCACTCACACCAAGTCAGAGCAGTGCGCAATCAGCACACACTCACTCCAAGTCAGAGCAGTGCGCACCCAGCACACACTCACTCCAAGTCAGAGCAGTGCACAATCAGCACACACTCACTCCAAGGCAGAGCAGTGCGCAATCAGCACACACTCACTCCAAGTCAGAGCAGTGCACAATCAGCACACACTCACTCCAAGTCAGAGCAGTGTGCACCCAGCACACACTCACTCCAAGGCAGAGCAGTGCGCACCCAGCACACACTCACTCCAAGTCAGAGCAGTGTGCACCCAGCACACACTCACTCCAAGGCAGAGCAGTGCATACTCAGCGCACACTCACTCCAAGTCAGAGCAGTGCACAATCAGCACACACTCACTCCAAGGCAGAGCAGTGCGCACTCACACCAAGTCAGAGCAGTGCGCACCCATCGCACACTCACTCCAAGTCATAGCACTGCGCACCCAGCACACACTCACTCCAAGTTACAGCAGTGCCCAATCAGCACACACTCACTCCAAGGCAGAGCAGTGCGCACCCAGCACACACTCACTCCAAGTCAGAGCAGTGCGCAATCAGCACACACTCACTCCAAGTCAGAGCAGTGCACAATCAGCACACATTCACTCCAAGGCAGAGCAGTGCGCACCCAGCACACACTCACTCCAAGGCAGAGCAGTGCGCAATCAGCACACACTCACTCCAAGTCAGAGCAGTGCACAATCAGCACACATTCACTCCAAGTCAGAGCAGTGCGCACCCAGCACACACTCACTCCAAGTCAGAGCAGTGCGCAATCAGCACACACTCACTCCAAGTCAGAGCAGTGCGCACCCAGCACACACTCACTCCAAGTCAGAGCAGTGCACAATCAGCACACACTCACTCCAAGGCAGAGCAGTGCGCACCCAGCACACACTCACTCCAAGTCAGAGCAGTGCGCAATCAGCACACACTCACTCCAAGTCAGAGCAGTGCACAATCAGCACACATTCACTCCAAGGCAGAGCAGTGCGCACCCAGCACACATTCACTCCAAGGCAGAGCAATGCGCACCCAGCACACACTCACTCCAAGTCAGAGCAGTGCACAATCAGCACACATTCACTCCAAGGCAGAGCAGTGCGCACCCAGCACACACTCATTCCAAGTCAGAGCAGTGCACAATCAGCACACACTCACTCCAAGTCAGAGCAGTGCGCAATCACACACTCACTCCAAGTCAGAGCAGTGCGCAATCAGCACACATTCACTCCAAGGCAGAGCAGTGCGCACCCAGCACACACTCACTCCAAGGCAGAGTAGTGCACAATCAGCACACACTCACTCCAAGTCACAGCAGTGCATACTCAGCGCACACTCACTCCAAGGCAGAGCAGTGCACAATCAGCACCCACACTCACTCCAAGTCAGAGCAGTGCATACTCAGCGCACACTCACTCCAAATCACAGCAGTGCACAATCAGCACACACTTACTCCAAGGCAGAGCAGTGCGCACAAATCACACACTCACTCCAAGTCAGAGAAGTTCGCACCCAGCGCACACTCACTCCAAGTCAGAGCAGTGCATACTCAGCGCACACTCACTCCAAGTCACAGCACTGCGCACCCAGCACACACTCACTCCAAGGCAGAGCAGTGCCCAATCAGCACACACTCACTCCAAGTCACAGCAGTGTGCACCCAGCACATACTCACTCCATGTCAGAGCAGTGCGCACCCAGCACACACTCACTCCAAGTCAGAGCAGTGCACAATCAGCACACACTCACTCCAAGTCAGAGCAGTGCGCACCCAGCACACACTCCCCAGTGTTTTCTGACAGCTGAAACCTGAGTCAGAGCAATGTGCACTCAGCACACACTCACTCCTGAGTGTTTTCTAATTATAGAAACACGAATCAGAGCTGTGTTTTCTGACAGCAGAAACCCGAGTCTGAGCAGTGCACACTCAACGTACACTCACTAGTGTTTCTGACAGCAGAGTGTATTAACAGGCAGTTACTACTCAGCACACTCTCACTCCCGAGTATTTTCTGACTACAGTGTGTGAGTATGAGTAGGCAGTGAGTGGTTGGTCAGACCATGCACACTCAACACTCACTCCTGAGTGTTGTATGACAGCTGAGGGTGAGTGTTGTATGAGCAAGCACTCATAGCCAAGAGGTATGGGCTCTCTTGGCTATGAGTGCATGCTCATACTCATACACTACAGTCAGACAACACCACGGAGTGAGTGCATGCTGAATCTGAATTGCTCTGACTCGGGTTTCAGCTGTTAGAAAAAAATGAGTGAGTGTGTGCTGAGTGTGCACTGCTCTGATTTGGTTTCTTCTGTCAGAAAAGACTGGGACGTGAGTATGTGCTGAGTGTGCACTGCTCTGAACCAGCTTTCACTGCCTGCTGATACTCACAAACTGCAATCAGAAAGCAGTGGGGGTGAGTTTGTGCTGAGTGTGCACTGCTCTGTCCCAGCACACAGTGCCTACTCATAATCATACCGAGGAGTGAGTGTGTGCTCTGATTCGGTTTCTGCTGTCAGAAAACACTCAGGAGTGAGTATGAGCTGAGTGTTCACTGCACTGACTCGGGTTTCTACTGTCAGAAAGCAGTGGGGGTGAGTTTGTGCTGAGTGTGCACTGCTCTGTCTCTCCTGACAGAAAACTCTGGGGAATGAGTGTGTGCTGAGTGTGCACTGCTCTGTCCCAACACACAGTGCCTGCTCATAATCATACCGAGGAGTGAGTGTGTGCTCTGATTCAGTTTCTGCTGTCAGAAAACAGTGGGGGTGTAAGTGTGTGCTGAGTGTGCACACTGCTCTGTCTCTGCTGTCAGAAAACACTCAATAGTGAGTATGTGTTGAATGTGCACTACTCTGTCCCGGCACTCAGTGTCCATTGCAATCTAGCCAGTCTTAACACATTTACCGTGGGTGCAGAGCGCCCCTGCTGCGGGTCCTTAGAAATATTCCAATATTAGCAGGTGTCAGTAATGTAGAAAATGAAGGAGACGGTTGGAAGTGTTCTCAGGTCAGTACTGAATGGTTGCAGCCTCCAGTCTCCCGTGATTCCTCAGCCACACGATTTGCAGCAACAAATCACCAATAATATACGCACCCCCAACTGGGATCCCAGCACACAACACAGGCATGAGCTGTCACCCGGCAGCAGAGGTGCACACATCAGCTGAGGCCCGCACCACAGAATACAGGGACCCTCCTGGTCACCACACAGCCTTCACCCAGTGTCATGTCCACTGCCTGCTGCTTGAGCCTGAAGATGCAGGCCGCAGCTGGGACTTGAGGACTGGGCAAGGAGCCAAGAAGAAGGGGCTTTGGGCAGGGCCTTGGTGTGGCTGGGAAATATGGTGGGGAAACCAGAAGCCAACATGGGCTAGGAACCCAGGGTTGGCAAAGCAGCGTGTCCGCGGGAAGACTACCGGACCAGCCAAGTTGTGGCGGGCGAGGGCCCCTTATGTCCAGCCCTCGATCTGGGGCCACACGCAGTGCCGGTCCAGTTCAAGTCATTCCAGCAGTGCCCGTGCAGCCTCCACCGAGTGGATTAGGCAGTTGCCGCCGTGATGTCCCAGAAGTCAGCCAGTCTTACGGGTGACCTTGGCTGTGGCTACCTAGAGCTCCATAGGTCCAGCATGTTTGCCACTGGGTTCCTGCTGTAGAATAAACCCACCAGTTGGGGCCCAACCAAGGAATGCACGTTCAGGCTGGGCTCCCAGCACAGACTCCATTTTTATGTTGGGTTTTCTTTTTTTCTTGTTTGCCATTTTGAGTGGATGGACTACTTTTAAATGTTTGTAAATCGCTGTGAGTTTTTCTAATAACGGCGTTTGCTAAATGCAATAAATACATAAACAAATAAGCTGGGCACCCCCCCCCCCCAATCCCTCCACCCAGAGTCAATTCACTTCTTTGCACGATGGTGGGAACAGCCGCTCTCTTTCCCCTGTCCTGCCAGTACCATTAGGGCACAGCAGGCTGACCTGCTCTCTCTCACCCAATCAGATTCCCCGGGGCTGGAAAGAGCACCAATCAGCATAGCTGTGGGAGGGCATTAAAAGAAAGGGAGCAGCAATCCAATCAGAGACTGCAGCTGCTGGTATTGCTATTGCCATCTGGTGGTCAGAAGGGAGAACCGCAGGCCTTCATCGGCACTGCTGCTACTGATTCGCCTGGGGTGCTCAGCGGGCCTTTTGCTACTTAATATTTAGTCAGCGCCTGCCTTTTACTTTATGATTATTTGAATTCATGCATTTGGATGCATCTCGTGTATTTATTTTTAATTTTCCAATATTCCTTCCCCAGATATATCACAGCCCGGTGACTTGGAGACTTTCACCCATCGCAGGCCTGGAGCACGCTGTCCAGTTCTGGAGGCCTGACCTCCGGAAAGGTGAACAGAAAGAGTGGAAGCGATCCGGGGAAGGGCTACCGAAACGAGACGAGGGTGAGAAATCTGGTTGGCTGGAAAATGTTGGGTCTGATTGGCTGCGGAATTGATTTGCCAGGAAACCAAACCCCTACAAGACTGCATGCGATGTTTGGTCTCTCCCAAGCATGAGGTAGGTGATGGCTGTATTTAGCAATTGATGCTGTCTTATTTTGCAGCGCCTGGTATTCCTTTCTACCTGGTAAACGTTTTGCTGCAGGCTCTGCTCAGTGACCGGTTCATATGTAGTTGAATGTAACTCCTGTCCTGTGTCCTCACAAATCTGCTTCACTTTTTTGAAGGAGCTAATAAACACGTGGATAAAGGTGAACTGGTAGATATAGTATACTTGGATTTTCAGAAGGCGTTTGACAAAGTTCCTCATGAGCGGCTTCTAGGAAAAGTAAAAAGTCATGGGATAGGAGGCGATGTCCTTTCGTGGATTGCAAACTGATTAAAAGATAGGAAACAGAGAGTAGGATTAAATGGGCAATTTTCTCAGTGGAAGGGAGTGGACAGTGGAGTGCCTCAGGGATCTGTATTGGGACCCTTACTGTTCAATATATTTATAAATGATCTGGAAAGAAATACGACGAGTGAGGATGATCAAATTTGCGGATGATACAAAATTGTTCAGAGTAGTTAAATCACAAGCAGATTGTGATACATTACAGGGAAGGACCTTGTGAGACTGGAAAATTGGGCATCCAAATGGCAGATGAAATTTAATGTGGATAAGTGCAAGGTGATGCATACAGGGAAAAATAACCCATGCTATAATTACACGATGTTAGGTTCCATATTAGGTGCTACAACCCAAGAAAGAGATCTAGGTGTCATAGTGGATAACACATTGAAATCGTCGGTTCAGTGTGCTGCGGCAGTCAAAAAAGCAAACAGAATGTTGGGAATTATTAGAAAGGGAATGGTGAATAAAACAGAAAATGTCATAATGCCTCTGTATCACTCCATGGTGAGACCACACCTTGAATACTGTGTACAATTCTGGTCGCCGCATCTCAAAAAAAGATATAATTGCGATGGAGAAGGTACAGAGAAGGGCTACCAAAATGATAAGGGGAATGGAACAGCTCCCCTATGAGGAAAGACTAAAGAGGTTAGGACTTTTCAGCTTGGAGAAGAGACGACTGAGGGGGGATATGATAGAGATGTTTAAAATCATGAGAGGTCTAGAACGGGTAGATGTGAATCGGTTATTTACTCTTTCAGATAATAGAAAGACTAGGGGACACTCCATGAAGTTAGCATGGGGCACATTTAAAACTAATCGGAGAAAGTTCTTTTTTACTCAACGCACAATTAAACTCTGGAATTTGTTGCCAGAGAATGTGGTTCGTGCAGTTAGTGTAGCTGTGTTTAAAAAAGGATTGGATAAGTTCTTGGAGGAGAAGTCCATTACCTGCTATTAAGTTCACTTAGAGAATAGCCACTGCCATTAGCAATGGTTACATGGAATAGACTTAGTTTTTGGGTACTTGCCAGGTTCTTATGGCCTGGATTGGCCACTGTTGGAAACAGGATGCTGGGCTTGATGGACCCTTGGTCTGACCCAGTATGGCATTTTCTTATGTTCTTATGTTAATGAGGGCTCTGGGTGCAGGTCCCTTGCTGAGCACCTAGGAGGCCTGCGGTTTACCACCACTACCATTTATCATTTCTAAAGAGCTACGAAGCCTGCGCAGCACTGTACAGGTAAACATAAGAGACAGTCCCTGCTCCATAGAGCTTACCAATCTAATGAAGTCAAACATAAACGACGGATGAATCTATGGGAAGTGTATTTATTGTGGAGAAGTGGTTAGGGCTGGCTTCGAGTATGGCCAGAGAGGAAGCTTACAAACGTGGGAGTCTGTCAGATCCTTCCCCCCGCGCTCTGAATGGTGCTCCAAGCTTTGCTGACATGAAACTTTTTCAGTTGTGACAGACTGGCAGACAGCACATTTCCTTGGCGGTGAATCTGCTTTTTCCATCACCGTGGTCAAAATCCACACCCGCCGGATCCCCTTTGCTTTTCTATTGCAGGGATCTGGTGATGGGCAAGCTTTGGGGAGCCCCTGTGAATCTCAGGGCTCCCCTTGGGTACCTCACATCCAGTGGCTCGGCTCTGCTCCTTAGCAGGGCAGCCTCCTCCCTGCTTCCTTTACTGTGAGTGCCACCTGGGTAGTGACTTCTCTTCTTCCGGATGATGCAGCACTTTTCTGGCACTAAAGTTCGCACTTGCTGGAAGAGTCTGAATGAAGTCTCCTTGTCCCTTGAAGAATATCGCACACAGACAGCTGCTGTGTGAGCTCCGTAATCTGGACTTCTCTCAGTCCGTGCTTGGTGTCAGGTTCTGAGCCTCTACTGCTGCAGTGCTCACTGTTACAGAGTTCAAGCTTGGTTTTACCAGGACAGGAGATGTCTGAAGGCTTACAAAAAATAAAAAAATATATACAAAGTTTATTTAAAAAGCTTCATAAAGATGTGAAAATACCCAACATAATATGTCTAATACATAGTCTAATACAAAATGGACTATAACACTATATCACAATATACAATAACCCTCTCACACAATGGTTTCTCATCTATGAGCCGGCTAAAAACCAAACCTCACTCAAACTATAGCTTACCCGATCATACTAAACCACATTCATATGGATAAAACCTTAAAGGTTCCCTGCACTCTTTGAAAGCCAAAAAACAAATTCCCCCCAATGCTTTAGAAAAATCTCCCACTAATTTCTCAATACTTTCTCAAAAAATTGTCTCTATTATGTTCTCACTATCCATTAAGCCCGTAACAACGGGCTACATTAAAAAAATGTTTTCTGTCCATTTCCTTCTCCCTCCCACCTCCCTCCTCTAGTCTCCCTCCTCTCACTCTCTCCTCCCTCCCCTTTCAGCTCATCCACAACCCCTTCCCTCGGATGGCGCAGACGGAAGATCTCTGGGGGGGTGGTCCATCCCTCACGCACGCCTCGCCGCCGCTCCTCCCAGCGCCCTACTGCTCCTCCCAGCGCCATTTTTTTCAGGCACGCTACGCTCTGACAGACGTGCTCGCCCGCGCATGCACGGTAGAGCTGCTCTCTACTGCGCATTTGCGGCACGTCGGTCAGGGCTCCCTTTAGCAGATTAGTGTTACACTAGTTCAATGCTAATCTCATATGTTGTTGTTAAGAGTGTTCCATGTAAACCGATGTGATATGCAAATGAACGTCGGTATAAAAAAAAACTTTAAAATAAATAAATAAATACATCCCGCTAATGGGAATATTTTTCTGGAGAAATTAGTGCATATGTCGAAACAGATCTCCCCCCCGAAGGTTCAAAAAGATTTTTTGATCTTCCCCCAAAATACAAAAGAATTTTCCGAACAAGTTAGGTGTTTTCACATCTTTATGAAGCTGCTGTAATGAAATGTGTTTGTTTTTTTATTTTTTGTAAGCATTCAGACATCTCTCATTCGTGTTATATGGATGTGCTTTGCTTTTGAGAGGGACGTGTAATGTCGCCTACTCAGTTTTTATCAGGATGGGAACATAACAGCGGCAACCTGGCTTACAGTTAGCAGGCATAGAGACAGGGAGGTCAATATTCAGTAATGCAGCGAGCGGCAAATTGATCCAGGGAAAGTTATGTATGTAACTTGTGCCGGATATTCAGCGAGACTTAAGCGCACATCTCCTACTGAATCTGCGCAGATAAAGTTACATGTGTAGCCCCCTTGCTTCAGAGTCAGAGCTGAAATAGTGCAGGGGTCACACTCGGTCCCCAGGCTAAATTCCTCACACAATCTCACAACATCCCCGGGGCCTGGATTCTCCGAATGAGGGGGGGGGGAAGGATGAACCTCCAGGACCCAAGGAGTAGAGGGAATGGAATTTCTCTCTCTGAATGGATTTATAGTTGCTGAATAATCTTCAGCATGGCTTTACCCAAGGCAAATCTTGCCTCACAAATCTGCTTCACTTTTTTTGAAGAAGTTAATAAACATGTGGATAAAGGTGAACAGGTAGATGTAGTGTACTTGGATTTTCAGAAGGCGTTTGACAAAGTTCCTCATGCGAGGCTTCTAGGAAAAGTAAAAAGTCATGGGATAGGAGGCGATGTCCTTTCATGGATTGCAAACTGGCTAAAAGACAGGAAACAGAGAGTAGGATTAAATGGGCAATTTTCTCAGTGGAAGGGAGTGGGCAGTGGAGTGCCTCAGGGATCTGTATTGGAACCCTTACTGTTCAATATATTTATAAATGATCTGGAAAGAAATATGACGAGTGAGGTAATCAAATTTGTAGATGATACAAAATTGTTCAGAGTAGTTAAATCACAAGCAGATTGTGATACATTGCAGGAGGAACTTGTGAGACTGGAAAATTGGGCATCCAAATGGCAGATGAAATTTAATGTGGATAAGTGCAAGGAGATGCATATAGGGAAAAATAACCCATCCTATAGTTACACAATGTTAGGTTCCATATTAGGTGTTACAACCCAAGAAAGAGATCTAGGTGTCATAGTGGATAACACATTGAAATTGTCGGCTCAGTGTGCTGCGGCAGTCAAAAAAGCAAACAGAATGTTGGGAATTATTAGAAAAGGAATGATGAATAAAACGGAAAATGTCATAATGCCTCTGTATCGCTCCATGGTGAGACCGCACCTTGAATACTGTGTACAATTCTGGTCACCGCATCTCAAAAAAGATATAATTGCGATGGAGAAGGTACAGAGAAGGGCTACCAAAATGATAAGGGGAATGGAACAACTCCCCTATGAGGAAAGGCTGAAGAGGTTAGGACTTTTCAGCTTGGAGAAGAGACGACTGAGGGGGGATATGACAGAGGTGTTTAAAATCATGAGAGGTCTAGAATGGGTAGATGTGAATCGGTTATTTACTCTTTCAGATAATAGAAAGACTAGGGGGCACTCCATGAAGTTAGCATGGGGCACATTTAAAACTAATCGGAGAAAGTTCTTTTTTACTCAACGCACAATTAAACTCTGGAATTTGTTGCCAGAGGATGTGGTTAGTGCAGTTAGTATAGCTGTGTTTAAAAAAAGGATTGGATAAGTTCTTGGAGGAGAAGTCCATTACCTGCTATTAAGTTGACTTAGAGAATAGCCACTGCCATTAGCAATGGTTACATGGAATAGACTTAGTTTTTGGGTACTTGCCAGGTTCTTGTGGCCTGGATTGGCCACTGTTGGAAACAGGATGCTAGGCTTGATGGACCCTTGGTCTGACCCAGTATGGCAATTTCTTATGTTCTTCACAGTCTCTACACCGGTACCAATATCTCCCTGGATACTGGAGTGGGCAGTCCGAAAATATAAACTTTACTGCAAGCAATCTTTAAAGTGAGTCATGTGGCAGCCACTATTTCATCTTCAAATCAATCCAAGTTTTCACCCCACTCTTAGTCAGAGCATTTCTGAGACCGTGCTTAATACGTGGATTGATTTGAAGATGAAATAGTGGCTGCCACGAGATTCATTTTGAAGACTGGCGCGAGTGTCCCTCAAGGTGGCTGCACACTAGGGAACACTTTTCCTTCCAGGTGGTGGGGGGCCGGGATATCCTCTTCTCTTCTGGTGTTCAAAATGGATCTCTCGGGTGGAAAAGTCCAAAAAAAAAAAGGAACAAACTGATGGAAATCCTAAACGCCTTTTCCCAGGCGGCCATGGTAGCCACTGGTTCCTCCTGAATAAAAAAAAGAACAGAAATCTCCTCCAAAACCCAGAAAATCTTCTTTCGTGGCAGGAGACTGCTGTCCCTCCGTGTTCTGTAGGATAGGAGCTACAGCTCCAAAAATCATTCTCCCCAAAACGTTTCATGCCACCTGGCAACAAAGCCTGCCAGACCGGTTCGGCAATGGAGCAGCAATGAGCCTCTCCCCTGCTTCCAGGTATCTGACTGCAGAACCTGAAAATGGGAGGCTCCAAAAATCAACTCAAAATGCCAAACGCTGCTATGCCCCCTCCTGCACCTTTGCAGGTGGCAGACCCCGCCCCCCCCCCCCCCCCCCCGATCATTAATGGTATGCTCCCTCCTCATTCCCTACCCAAAGCCTGAGCTAGGGACATCCAGTGGAGACCTGACGGGGGGGGTGTCTCTCACACCCGCTCTTTTTTTAGCCAGACTCACACGTGTAACCTTACCCAGACAGCGCTGAATACGTGTGGCTCGCCGGGTAAAGTTAGGCCTCGCCCCTAGAATGCCTCCACCCATGTATTTATTTATTTGAAATGTTTATATTCTGCTTATAAGAACATAAGAAAATGCCATACTGGGTCAGACCAAGGGTCCATCAAGCCCAGCATCCTGTTTCCAACAGTGGCCAATCCAGGTCATAGGAACCTGGCAAGTATCCAAAAACTAAGTCTATTCCATGTAACCATTGCTAATGGCAGTGGCTATTCTCTAAGTGAACTTAATAGCAGGTAATGGACTTCTCCTCCAAGAACTTATCCAATCCTTTTTTAAACACAGCTACACTAACTGCACTAACCACATCCTCTGGCAACAAATTCCAGAGTTTAATTGTGCGTTGAGTAAAAAAGAACTTTCGCCGATTAGTTTTAAATGTGCCCCATGCTAACTTCATGGAGTGCCCCCTAGTCTTTCTACCATCCGAAAGAGTAAATAACCGATTCACATCTACCCGTTCTAGACCTCTCATGATTTTAAACACCTCTATCATATCCCCCCTCAGTCGTCTCTTCTCCAAGCTGAAAAGTCCTAACCTCTTTAGTCTTTCCTCATAGGGGAGCTGTTCCATTCCCCTTATCATTTTGGTAGCCCTTCTCTGTACCTTCTCCATCGCAATTATATCTTTTTTGAGATGCGGTGACCAGAATTGTACACAGTATTCAAGGTGCAGTCTCACCATGGAGCGATACAGAGGCATTATGACATTTTCCGTTTTCTTCATCATTCCTTTTCTAATAATTCCCAACATTCTGTTTGCTTTTTTGACTGCCGCAGCACACTGAACCCACGATTTCAATGTGTTATCCACTATGACACCTAGATCTCTTTCTTGGGTTGTAGCACCTAATATGGAACCCAACATTGTGTAACTGTAGCATGGGTTATTTTTCCCTATATGCATCACCTTGCACTTATCCACATTAAATTTCATCTGCCATTTGGATGCCCAATTTTCCAGTCTCACAAGGTCTTCCTGCAATTTATCACAATCTGCTTGTGCTTTAACTACTCTGAACAATTTTGTGTCATCTGCAAATTTGATTATCTCACTCGTCGTATTTCTTTCCAGATCATTATAACAATAATATGTGCTACGCGGATTACAGTGCATAATTATACACGCTTAAGGCAATACAAAACAATATAATCTATGAAATAACAACGCAATACATAAAAACAAAAGCACAATATATAAGACTGTTCAAGCTGCCACAGCACTGCGGTCAATATCGATTATTCCAGTTTATCAGCTTGCCGAAATAATACTAAATTCACCTGTTTTCTGAAGTGTCTGAGATCATTTAGCTTACGTAGAGCAGGTGGCAACAATATGGGTCCTATAACAAAAAAATGAACTAGGGCGTGTCTCGTTCAACCGGGCCATTGTAACTGGGGGGACCGCGGGGTCCTTAAAGGGACAGATAAACTTTGCATGCACGCTGGGGAGAGGGGAATACTCAAAGCTCAGTTTCTGTTAGAGAGATCCCGTTAGATCCTCTAGCAGTAACCACGAGGAATATTCCACTGTTACGAGGGGAAACAGAGGAGAGGTTAATGCGGGGACCGATCTCGGGTAACCTGCTAGTCTCGGGGGGGGGAGAGGAGAATAGGCGGAAGGCTGAGGAGTGATCATCAGTGCTTCTTACAATTGACTTTAAATTGGAATTTGAGTAAATGCAATGCACAGGCCCTAGAAGGGAATTCTCCCCCCCCCCCCCCCCTCCCAAACACACACTCAGGGGATTAGGGACACTCACATGGCAAAGCTTAACTTTAGGAGACGGTGCCTGAGCTCTGGCTCCCGGGCCCTCACTATCAGCCCGGGGTGTACCCACGAGGCCGAGTATCGCAGCTCAGTGAACCCCTCCGGGAAAAATCCCACAGCGCAGTAAACATGCTCCTTAGACTGTGAGCCCCCACCAGTGCCGGGAAACCCCTTCAGTACCTGAGCTCGGGCTTGGAAAGGCGCGTGGTGGGATCCACGCCATGTTGCACGTGACCTGGGGCCCAGCTCGCCGCGGGAGCTCCCTCAGACTCTTTCGTTTACTGCAGTATAAATGCAGCGCATCATCCCACAAAGCTGCCTTTAAGTTCGTCGTTGAGATGTCAGACTCTGAGCTAACTTTCAGGTCAATCCAGTAAGGAGCGGTAGGAAGAGCTGCGTTAGTGCCCGGCGCACCCGCGGTTGCCGCACGCACAGTGCGGCTCACCTACCGCTCGATCCTGTATGTAAACAACTGCAGCTTCCTTTTCGTCGCACGGCGCTTGTTAAACGACTGGAAACAGCTTTGCTGGGGGAAGTGGGGACGGTGCTGGCCCGGCGGTCCTAACACGGGGGTTTCACGTCGGGCACCCCCAGTCACTGACCGTTCAGCAGCGGCTGACTGGTGCCACTAACACAATGATTCATCTACGCCACGCAGCGCCCCACAGTCCCTGCTCCATGGAGCTTACACACCAAGGCCTGCGGGCAAGATGAGGAAGAGATTCAGGGGAGGTCTGTTTACTTTCAAAATCCTTAACATCAAGCCCGCGCTGGTCCGGGAGAAGCAGGGCTTCCATTTTAAAAGCAGCCCCACCGAGGTGAGTTTTCCGCCAGGCATTCAGGTCGGGAGGGCTGAGGAGGGGGGGGGGGCCTGCGCTGCTGGGCGCTAGCCCCGACATCTCGTAGGGTAAACCTGGGCTGCAGCGCAGGTGGCTCTGGCAGCTGAGGGGGCGGGCACAGGACAGGAAACGCAGCCAATGAGAGGAGAGGAGGACCTGACCGGGGGGGGGGTGACACTGAGAATTTCAGGATGGTACAGGGGAACCTGGAAATGCGATTAATAAACTTGCTGAGTTATTAGCCATTTATCTATGTGAGCCGGATAGACATATCTAACTGGTTTAGATGGGATAATCGGCAGCACGGTTCTGTGCTGAATATCCCTGTATTAGGCGCTAATTAGACAGATGAATCTTATCTGTCTAAGTTTAGATCTGCTTTTGAGCAAGTCTAACTAAGCCACATAAGTAGTGATATTCAGCCTTAGCTGGATAACTTATGTGGCTAAGTAGCACTGCCAGATCCACCTATTGCCCACCCACATCTTAGCCGGTTAACTAGATAACCAGATAAGTACTACTTATCCCCCTTCTACCCCTATACAATCAGGCTAGTAATACCCGAGCCAGCCTCCTACCCAGATTCCTTCTTAAGGGTTCTGCTTACGTCTTGACACCTGAGCAGGGACACCAGTGGCAGCTGTGACATCTATGGATTTTTATTTGTTTTACCACATTCTGTGCAAAAGGAATCAGCACGGCACTGCCAATTCCTGCATTCCCTGAAGCTGTTACACAGAAACAGATGCAAAACGAGAACGACAGAGCAGCACATGGACACTGCAGGAGGAGAGCAGGACTGGAAGCAGTAGTGACGGACGGTGGAACCAGCAAGGAGTCTCAGGCCCCTTCCTTTGCTGCTTGGTTTAGCAGAGCTCATTCCACTCTGCCCATCATCTGTATTAAGCCTCGGGCTTATTTTGTGGTGGTTGTGCTTCTGTGCTACCCTCGGCAGTAGATACTGGAGCCCCTTCTGGGTTGCAGAAATGCCAATCACATTCTGCAGTCAAAACCTTCTGGTCTTGCCCTGGAAACAGAGGGCTAAGCCAGTACCTCTGCCATGGATACGAACCTCCGTCCCCTGATGAGGCAGGCAGGAGAGATGTGGTCTGTGTGTAGACAAAGCGTGAGTCTGCTATGTGCATGCATTAAACTCTTCAGGTTTAAATAATCCAAGAAAGAAATTATTGAAGCCTATACAGTAGAAGAGGACCGGAAGGCTCATCTGCATACTGCTCCCAGCATCCCCCGGGAGAGGAGTCCAGAGGTCACCGCAAGCGATCCAGGGATTGAATACCACAGCTCCAGCTTCCAGAGGCCCCGCACCCTTTGCAGTAGAAGAGGTGTTTATTATTTACAACAAAGAGATTGCTGCCTAAACCTTCTTCATGGATTTGTATTGGAATTTAAGGTCCATTGAGACTTTTAATGAAAATGATAAAAAATTAAGACAAAAAAACATTTTTTATTTACTAATAAAAATATTTTGATGGTGATGGTGAATGATTAAAAGACTGGTTGGGTTCTTGTTGAGAAATCACAACGTCAGGCTTGCTGACACCGTCACTTAGGCTATTTTTAAAATACAATTGGTTTCCCTCATTGTTTACAGTTTCCAAATGGGTTACTGTATTGACTCACTCTGATTATAATTTTTTAGATTTCAGTTACCCCAATTGTGCTGGCTCATTGACTGGGTAAATATATCATCAAGACATGCTAGAGACATAAAGTTCCTGCATGTAATAAATGACTGCTTCATGGAGCAATTGGTTCAGGAACCAACAAGAGAGGGAGCTATTTTAGATTTAATTCTTAGTGGAACGCAGGATTTGGTGAGAGAGGTAACGGTGGTAGGGCCACTTGGCAACAGTGATCATAACATGATCAAATTTAAACTAATAACTGGAAGGGGGACAATAAGTAAATCTACAACTCTAAAGGGAAACTTTGATAAAATGAGGAAAATAGTTAGAAAAAGCTGAAAGGTGCAGCTGCAAAGGTTAAAAGTGTTCAACAGGCTTGGACATTGTTTAAAAATACAATCCTAGAGGCGCAGTCCATATGTATTCCGCACATTAAGAAAGGTGGAAGAAAGGCAAAACAATTACCGTCATGGTTAACAGGCGAGGTGAAGGAGGCTATTTTAGCCAAAAAAAATCCTTCAAAAATTGGAAGAAGGATCCATCTGAAGAAAATAGGATAAAGCATAAGCATTGTCAAGGTAAGTGTAAAACATTGATAAGACAGGTGAAGAGAGAATTTGAAATGAAGTTGGCCATAGAGGCAAAACCTCATAATAAAAACTTTTTAAAATATATCCAAAGCAAGAAACCTGTGAGGGAGTCGGTTGGACCATTAGATGTCAGAGGGGTTAAAGGGGCTCTTAGGGAAGATAAAGCCTTTGCAGAAAGACTAAATGAATTCTTTGCTTCCGTGTTTACTAATGAGGATGTTGGGGAGATACCAGTTCCTGAGATGGTTTTCAGGGATGATGAGTCAGACGAACTGAACGAAATCACTGTGAACATGGAAGATGTAGTAGGTCAGATTGACAAACTAAAGAGTGGCAAATCACCTGGACCGGATGGTATGCATCCTAGGGTACTGAAGGAGCTAAAAAATGAAATTTCTGATCTATTAGTTAACATTTGTAACCTATCATTAAAATCATTCATTGTTCCTGTTACGGTCCCGGGCCGAGCCCGGGTCCTCCCACTCACCTCTAGGCCGGCCCGGGCCGCTGAGCCTCCTCCCCAGGCGGCAAGGCCCGATCCTGGCCCTGCCACGGCTCTCCCTCCTTGAGGGAGACGCCACCGGCCCGACGCGTCTGGCCCCGCCCCGTAGGCGCGCACACACGCGGGGGCTCCAGATTTAAAGGGGCCAGCGCGGGAGAAGTCAAGACAGCCCTCCGATGATGTCAGATGCTGCAGGGGTATTTAAACCCTGCAGCTAGGCCTGTCCAATGCCTTGCAATGAGGTTCACGCTGGTTAGAGTTGCTAGTTGCTGCTTCGGATCCCTGATCTTGGCTTCGGCTTCTGACTTCTGGTTTTTGACTCCAGGTTCCGTCCCTGGACTTCCGATTCTGCTTCCGTCCTTGGCTTTGACTTTGGCTTTGGCTTCTGACTCCTGGCCTCCGACCTTGGCTCGTCCACTGACTTCTGGCTTCAGATTCCGTCCCTGGCTGGACTCCAGCTTCTGGCTTCTCTTCATCCACAGGTATCCGGTTCTTCGCCCACCTGGGGCCTTGCCTAAGTCCCAGCGGCTCGGGTCCTCAAGGGCTCCTCCAGGGCCATCTCCTCAGCGCCGCCTCCCGGCTGCAATGTCCATTGTGGGTTCCCACAGTGCATCACCATCCGTCTCAGCTGACTCAAGGGTCCACGTTCCTAACAGTACCTGAAGACTGGAGGGTGGCCAATGTAACCCCAATATTTAAAAAGAGCTCCAAAGGCGATCTGAGTAACTATAGACCAGTGAGCCTGACTTCAATCTGGGAAAAATAGTGGAAAACATTCTAAAAATCAAAATCGTAGAGCAAATAGAAAGACATAGTTTAATGGAACACAGTCAACATGGATTTACTCAAGGGAAGTCTTGCTTAACAAATCTGCTTCATTTTTTTGAAGGAGTTAATAAACATGTGGATAAAGGTGAACCGGTAGATATAGTGTATTTGGATTTTCAGAAGGCGTTTGATAAAGTTCCTCATGAGAGGCTTCTAAGAAAACTAAAAAGTCATGGGATAGTAGGCGATGTCCTTTTGTGGATTACAAACTGGTTAAAAGACAGGAAACAGAGGGTAGGATTAAATGGTCAATTTTCTCAGTGGAAAAGGGTAAACAGTGGAGTGCCTCAGGGATCTGTACTTGGACCGGTGCTTTTCAATATATATATATATAAATGATCTGGAAAGGAATACTACGAGTGAGGTTATCAAATTTGCGGACGATACAAAATTATTCAGAGTAGTTAAATCACAGGCAGACTGTGATACATTACAGGAGGACCTTGCAAGACTGGAAGATTGGGCATCCAAATGGCAGATGAAATTTAATGTGGACAACTGCAAGGTGTTGCACATAGGGAACAATAACCCTTGTTGTAGTTACACAATGTTAGGTTCCATATTAGGAGCTACCACCCAGGAAAAAGATCTAGGCATCATAGTGGATAATACTTTAAAATCGTCGGCTCAGTGTGCTGCAGCAGTCAAAAAAGCAAACAGAATGTTAGGAATTATTAGGAAGGGAATGGTTAATAAAACGGAAAATGTCGTAATGACTCTATATCACTCCATGGTGAGACCGCACCTTGAATACTGTGTACAATTCTGGTCACCGCATCTCAAAAAAGATATAGTTGCGATGGAGAAGGTACAGAGAAGGGCAACCAAAATGATAAAGGGGACGGAACAGCTCCCCTATGAGGAAAGGCTGAAGAGGTTATGGCTGTTCATCTTGGAGAAGAGACGGCTGAGGGGGGATATGATAGAGGTCTTGAAAATCATGAGAGGTCTACAGCGGGTAGATGTGAATCGCTTATTTACACTTTCAGATAATAGAAAGACTAGGGGGCACTCCACAAAGTTAGCAAATAGCACATTTAAAACTAATCTGAGAAAGTTCTTTTTTACTCAACGCACAATAAAGCTCTGGAATTTGTTGCCAGAGGATGTGGTTAGTGCAGTTAGTGTATCTGGGTTCAAAAAAGGTTTGGATAAGTTCTTGGAGGAGAAGTCCATTAACGGCTATTAATCAAGTTTACTTAGGGAATAGCAACTGCTATTAATTGCATCAATAGCATGGGATATACTTAGTTTTTGGGTACTTGCCAGGTTCTTGTAGCCTGGATTGACCACTGTTGGAAACAGGATGCCGGGCTTGATGGATGGACCCTCAGTCTGACCCAGTATGGCAACTTCTTAAGTTCTTATTCCTGGCAGTGGAGGGAGTTTATGCTTGCAGTTTCTAGTTTCTATCTTTTCTTGGCTCTGGTAACAATTGTACATGCTGAGTGAAGTTTGTTTGCATTATAACTGTTTTTTTTTATTATTGTAACTCGCTATGATTGTTGGAGTAGCCAGTAATAAATCCTTTTAAATAAAATCAAATAAATATTGCAACACACTTGTACTGGGCCTACCTACCGGTGCCATACGACTGTTGCAGCTCCTATAGAATTCTGCCGCCAGATTGTTGATTAACACAAAGAAATTTGACCATATCACTCCCGTACTAAAAGAGCTTCATTGGCTCCCTATTGGTTTCAGATCACAGTACAAAGCACTTTCTCTAATTCAGAAATCCCTTTCAAATGAGAAGGTTGAATGGCTCAATGCAGCCCTACATTTTCATGTACCAACACGAACAACGAGATCAGCTAATACTGGGCTACTACCAATCCCGACAATAAAATCCACCCCTATGAACACCGTTAGAGAAAGAGCATTATCCATTGCCGGACCCAACTCTCTACCTTCACAATTGAGAATGGAAACCAACATCAAAGTCTTTAAGAAAGGAGTCAAAACATGTTTTTTTAACAAAGCATTTAATAACAATGGATGACTTTGATAGTGTTTATTTTATTTTTCTTGTTATAGTTTTTATGATTTTACGATTTTATTTTCAGATGTATTAGTTGTTTTTAGTTCTATTTTATATATTTTTAGGCAAAATGGATAATATGTAATTAGATTTTAAATGTTTATTTTACTATGCAAATATGATTATTAATGCCTGACTTGAGATGTAAACCGACATGATATGTTTTTACATGAATGCCGGTATGCAAAAACGAATAAATAGAAAACAAAAGGCTCTTAGTGCAGCCCTTGCCAAAGGAAGGAGAGAGATGGAATGCAATGACCTCCCTCTAGTGTCCAAAAGTGAGAAGTGCAGTTAATAATTCCTGCTTGATTGATTCTGTTCTCCAAATGGGACTTTCAGCCTATTCGTGATGAATATTCATGAGATCTTCAGACGGATTTCCATGCATTTGATCTTAGGATAGTTGCTTTTTCCCAGATTCCAGAAAACAGGTGGCTCAGTCCTGGATTTTTTCTTTTTGTTTATAAGCAGGGGTGATTCTATAATGAGGAAGAGTGAGGTGGCCGCTTCAGGTGGCAAGATTTAGAGGTGGCAGAATTGCCCCCTGAAACCTTTTCTCTTATTTATATATATATATATATATATATATATATATATATATATATATATATATATAACCAAAAATTTGGCAAATGGATGGGATGTAAAGACATCTAAAGGACATACACCACTAGTAGTTGATCAATGTGTGAATCAAGGAATGCGATTGAAGACACGAGATTTAAGATAGTTGAAGTACTAAGTGGTGTATTTCTTTAACATAGACCTGTTATAACGTCAATGAGAGGAGGGAATATTTAGTTGATCAGGGTCAGATTGAGGGTTATATTAGAAGAGGATGGAGGGTCAATATTAAGGTGTTTGGTGAGGATTTTAGTAAGTTATATTTCATGGTTTGTAATATATTTATTCATACACATCATTGGTGATTTGGTTGAAGCCATTAATAAATTTTAGATTTTCAAAAATAACCACATCTTTTGAAATGCTTTATTACATATTATAATAGTGCTTTTAACCCTGACAGGAGTCTGTTGGGGAGTTTGTTGGTATATATATATATATATATATATAATATAATAGACACTATAAAGTCAAAATAAATTGCAACAAAGAATCCTACAGCATCAAATCGTCCCTAGGAGTACCTCAAGGCCCA
Source organism: Rhinatrema bivittatum (assembly GCF_901001135.1). Taxonomy (NCBI): domain Eukaryota; kingdom Metazoa; phylum Chordata; class Amphibia; order Gymnophiona; family Rhinatrematidae; genus Rhinatrema; species Rhinatrema bivittatum. Next base: position 14,728,872 of record NC_042619.1, on the reverse strand, counting down.
TCACTTTCTCCCACCCTCTTTAATGACCACCTTCTTCCCCTCTGCCAGCTACTATCCAGCCTAAAATTAAAGCATTTCCTATACGCAGATGACGTGCAGATTCTGATCCCTATAATAGAATCCCTACCCAAAACACTCAAGTTCTGGGAAAGCTGCCTCCACTCTATCGACCTCCTTCTCACCAGCCTAAATCTAGTCCTCAACTCAGCCAAGACCGAACTCCTCCTCATCTCCCCCGATCACAATGATCTTTCACTGCCGACCCCTTCCACCACCGATGTGGTCACCCAAGTAGGAGACCTCGGAGTGATACTAGACAAGCGTCTGGACCTAAAGAAATTCATCAACAACACAACCAAGGACTGTTTCTACAAATTACAATTTCTAAAAAGACTCAAACTCCACTCCTCCACTTCCATGACTTCAGGACGGTCCTCCAGGCCACCCTATTTTCCAAGATAGACTACTGCAACGCCCTCCTATTGGGCCTCCACCACCAAACCCCTTCAGATGCTCCAGAACGCGGCCGCCAGAATTCTGACGAACACCAGCCGAGGAGATCACATCACACCCATCCTCAGGAAGCTACACTGGCTCCCCATAAGCTTCAGAGTCCTACATAAGTCCCTCACCATCATTCACAAGACCATTCACAATCAGCACCCACTCGACCTTCATATCCCGCTGTCTGCACACTTCCATAAGACCTATAAGAGAGGCTTATAAAAGAACCCTGCACGCCCCCACCACCAAATCCACCCTTCATACATCCACCAGAGAACGGGCCTTCTCCACAGCGGGGCCAGCCATCTGGAATTCCATGCCGCCGGACCGCAGACAGGAACCCTGCCTGGTGACCTTTAGAAAAAAACTCAAGACCTGGCTGTTCCAACAAGCCTTCCCATAACCCTTTTCCCTTCTCTCCCTTCTCCTCCCCCGCCTCCTAATCTCCTCGATCCTAGAAAGTCACCCCTCACCCCTCTGCTAATTCCCCCCCCCCCCCCCCCCCCAGCATTGACTCTGCTCCGCAATGTTTGCCAGACTCCTGGTTGTATACTGTTTCTAAATATTTAGAGTGCCCTATATCTGACCCAGTACATCCTTGTTAAGTTTATAACGTTATACTTCTGTCTCTCGCACTTTCAGGTCCTAGTTTACATATCCTTGTATTATTGTAACTTTGTCTTCTTCCTCAGTATCAATGTTACGACACCCCTGTTCCATGTGAACCCATATATGATTTGTATCATGAATGTCGGTATAGAAAAGAGTTAGTTAGTTAGTTAGTTAGTTAGTTAAATAAATATAAATATATATATATATATATATATTTTTTTTTTTTTAATTTTAGGCAACAAACACCAAATTGTAGGTGCCCAGCTGACTTAGCTCCCAGGCGTTTTTCAGCCTCGGGGCAGGGGATGAAAGTTCAGGTACAAGATAGAGGGGGAGGTGAGAGCCGATTGGGCTGAGTAGGGGAGCATGCGTGCACACTTGTCCGAAGTGGAAGAGCGGCAGCCGGGCAGTCTGCAATGGGCCAAGCTGGACTTATGCTGCTGTCCCTCACTGCGTTACTATTCCCACTCCACCCCCTCCTGCCCCCTGGCTCTGTGCTGGGTACGAGTTCCATTGCATTATTATTATTATTTTTTTTTTGTATTTTCTCATTTTTTTCTAGATGTCGGGAGCCCATCTTGGTTCTCGCAATGTGCAGGCGGCACGTGACCTGCTTGGGAGAATGCAACAATCCTGTCTGAAGAGGCATTTCCTTCGGGAAGCTTATGATTATTCTTACCGCAAATAATAATAAATGTTTGCTTGTGCAGCGCTCTCGATACGAACAGCACTGTACAAGAGAATGAACGCGGTTGCTAGCCCCTGTGCTGCACGCTGTAATTGCCCCTTCCCCAAAGGGCTTTTACCATCAGTGTTGGCGCAGGAGGATGAAGTGATGTCCTCGGAGTGGCGGAGAAGGTCTATAAGCTCTGTACTGTACCCATAACGGACAACAATGTGTAATATGTGCTTTATCTTTGCAGGGTATAGCGTTGGACTTTAGTGCAGGATATCTGACAGCCGGTTTTAATTATTTACAGCCCTTCGTGATTGTATCACACTGGGAGGACCCACAGACACCATCAGAACACACGGTGGCAGGAATGTGTTATGAAAGAGAGAGACTGCCAGGGCCGTGTTATGCTGAGAGCCAAGTTATCAGACTTTTAGGCCTCGGCTCCGTAATGCCAGGTGCCAGGAATCCTCTTGCAGAGAATCCCCATGTGATGGGTTCAATAAAAAGCATAAGAACCTAAGAACATGCCATACTGGGTCAGACCAAGGGTCCATCAAGCCCAGCATCCTGTTTCCAACAGTGGCCAATCCAGGCCATAAGAACCTGGCAAGTACCCAAAAACTAAGTCTATCCCATGTTACTGTTGCTAGTAATAGCAGTGGCTATTCTCTAAGTCAGCTTAATTAATAGAAAGTAATGGACTTATCCAATCCTTTTTTAAACCCAGCTATACTAACTGCACAGAGCACATCCTGTAAAGAGTCCAGTTCTTCCAGGACCAATCCAGCCGATGTGTGATTCTAAAGTCCCGGACTGGGGGAGGCTGTGATTGGCACCCGGGTGGGACTTCACCATTACCTTCAACTGCCATGCCAGTACCTTCTTAAAAATCTGGTTGTAGCTGATTGTGCAACTTATTATTTGGTAGCACTCAGCTGCACAGTAATAACTTGCAAAGGGGACCTTCAAACTGCTGTGCTTGTCGAAAAGGGGCTGGCCAACAGGATGTGCAGCTTTTAACGGTTTACAGTGGCAGAGGCTCTGCTCTTTCTGTTTGTGTTTCTATTTGTGCCATTTAGCAGCCTTGGCAGAGAAGTAAATCCCATAACAAAGCCAAACCAAGAGGCATCCTTGGCGAGGATGAAAAGCTGCAGGAGCTGTTTCTCAGTGTGGCGCCTACTGCCAGCGAAGCTTCGAAAATGTCACTCTCATCTCCCTCTGTGCCTTTCATGAATATTTCACCTGTTTTCCTGCCGGAGGTGCAGGTCCCACAACCTCTGCCAAGGGTCAAGCCCAAAATCCTACAGGGAGCTAAGGAAAGAGCCAGGCCTCTTTGTCTGTTTTTCGGTTACAGCTGAGGGATTCAGCGCACTGAACCGAATCGCTGTGCGTGCAGGCAGGAGATAACGCAGATTGTAGATTACTGGAGGACGGCTCATTTCAGGCGTGTCCATATTGTAATCATTATTAGGGGTTGGCACGGTGGAAGGGCCGCGCGCTGTCATGCTGGTGGTCACAGTTAAATTCCCTGGTGTAGCGGGGGGGGGGGGGGGGGCGCAGGTGGGGAGGGAGTCCCAGCCATTGCACAACAGTGACACCTAATGGTCAGTCTCAGGGTGCACATGTACTTGGGTTCTGGACAAGGCCAGTTTCAGTGGGGGGGGAGGGGGGAGGAGGAAGGCAAACGAGGTGATTGTCCAGGAGCCCCATCACCACAGGGCCTCTCCCCCCCCCTAGCAAAGCAGAGTAACATCATTAAGGCAGATCTTCAGAGTGTCTGGCACCTGCTGAGCCTACTCCTTAGTTTCTGCCCTGGGCCTGGTTCCAGATGTCCGAGATCTATCTCTGTGGTACCTGGGCTAGATGGGGGGGGGAGGGAAACCCATCAATAGCTGTGTAGGAGGTCTCATGGCACCGTAACCTAACAAAAGTCTGCTCTGATTGAGCTGGCAGCCCAAAGGAGTAGGAACAAACTGCTGCCTCCCCTCCTCCCTCCAAAAGACATGATCCCGTATGGAATAGCGCATGCCTGAACACACGTGTATGTGTGCCCGCCGGGGTCAAGGACTCGCCATCCCTCCTCACGCTGATCCGACCGTCCTCGATCGCACCAACGGCCCAGCACAGCTCCCAGCAAACGGCAGTAGGACCCGCCCACCACCCTCGACATCGGCAGCGCGTGTCACGAGCCCTTTAAAGGACCGACACCGAACCCAGGCCACCCCTCTTCGGCCTCGCGCAGACCTGCCGGGGTCAAGGGCTCGCCATCCCTCCTCACGCCGATCCGACCATCCTCTACCACGCCGACGGCCCAGCACAGCTCCCAGCAAACGGCAGTAGGACCCGCCCACCACCCTCAACGTCGGTAGTGCGTGTCCCGAGCCCTTTAAAGGGCCGACGCCGAACCCAGGCGTCGCGCGCCTAAGGAGCACGACAAAGGGGCCTGCCCCTTAGAGGGCCCCTTTGTGTCTCCCCTTTGTGCTCCCCCAACAGTGCTCCCCCACCAAGAATTTTCTATCCTCCCTGACCCACCAGACCCTCCATCCCACCCATCCCAACCAACTTTATTACCTGTACCCAAGGCGCCCATAGACACCACACTGCACCCCCCCCACACAACAAACCCCTCCCCCCCCCACACACACACACACACCATGGACACCTTCTACCAACCTCTACCAGCATGCTACAACTCCCTCCTCAACATGAAACCCCACATATACCAGCACCTACAACCAGCAAACTACAACCACTGCACCAACAAAAAGCAACACTCACACCAACGGCCAAGATGCCTCACAACCATCCCCATAAACCCAAATGTCCACATGGCATCTCTATCCCTCCTATCACTATTCTTGATCAATGCCTAATCTGTCTCCAAGAAAATCCCCATACTACACGATCTCCCAACGGTCACCCACCCCGACATCCTCTGCATCACCGAATCTTGGCTCAAAAAAACATATACAGCAATAATCAACCAACTACCCCAGTCAGCATACAACATCTTCTCAATACCTAGACCAAAAAAAAAAAGGAGGTGGACGACTCTTCCTAGCCTCAAAGAAAATCAAGTTCATACATCACCCCATCAGCCAACCACCTCCTCTCAAAATTAGCCTCTTCAAAGCAAAAACCTACAAATCATGTTTCTATATGCCCCGCTGAAATGCCTTGATCTCCACCTATCATCTCTCATAGAAGCCATCCCCTCCCACATCAACATGGACATACCTGCAATCATCCTGGGAGACTTCAACCTCCACATAGATACAACCCCCCAGTCACCCACATGCAAACTCCTGCTCAACACAATGACAACCATCGGATTCAAACAAATAGTCAACACACCAACTCAGACATCTGGACACACCCTCGACCTCATATTCATCAACAACAAAGCATCACTCACCAACAACTCCCTTACAACAACTAACATCCCATGGTCTGATCACAAGCTCATCCATGCCACTCTAGAGCTGCAAACCAACAACAACAAAAAATATATCAAATTCCCCAAACCATGCTCCAGCGAAGACCTCACAGAAGCCCTCCCCACAGCCTTAAAATCTCTTGACCTCAACACAGCAAACACAGTCATCAACTCATGGCTCACCATCAACACAAATCAATAGCAAAAACGAAACGTCCAATCATCACAAAAGAAATCAGAACTGAGAACTCCCACAAAGCGTCCTGGCACAAACATGAACTAAAAAACATCAAGCGATTACTCAGGCAAGCCGAAATAAAATGGAGAAAAGACCTGACCCCACCCTACCTGGACAAATACAGAACACTACTCCAAATCTACAAAATGGACACAGACAAGGCCAAACACGAATACTATGCAAAAAAAATCCATGACCATCAATACAACCCCATAGCACTCTTCAATTTCGTCTCCAAATTGACACAACCAATCCAAGCCCCACCCTCAACAGAAAACACCCCAAACACATGCGATAAACTAGCCCAGTACTTCTCGGAGAAAATCAACAAACTAATAACCTCTACCCCCTAAGAAACCAAGGATACACCGAACCCACAGCCCAAGACAGTCCCCACACGGACCTTCAAACTCACCGCCTCAACTGAGGTAAAAAACATCATACAAAAAATAAACCCAGCCGCCCACCCCCTTGACCCCATACCAATTAAAATCTTGAAGCTAATTCCAGAAATCATTGCCAAACCCATAGCAGATATAATCAACACATCCCTCGAACAAGGCAACTTCCCTGAAGCCCTGAAATGCACTGTCATCAAGCCCATACTCAAGAAACTACACCTTGACGCCACTGACCCCACCAACTTTAGACCCATATCTAACCTCCCTTTCATATCGAAAATTATAGAAAAAATTATAAACCTTCAACTTTCCGAACACCTGGAAACCCAGAAAATACTATACCCATCACAACATGGATTCAGAAAAACACTCAGTACCGAGACACTCCTCCTAACCTTCGCCGACACAGCACTCAGAGGTCTAGACGCCGGCCAATCCTACCTACTGATACTACTGGACATATCCGCTGCATTCGATACCATCAACCACAACCTCCTTCTAACCAGACTAAGTGAAATTGGCCTAGGCGACACCACCATACAATGGTTCGGCTCTTACCTATCAAACAGATCCTACAAAGTAACACTCAACAACAATGAATCAAAGCAATTCCCCCTCTCACATGGCGTCCCACAAGGATCATCACTCTCCTCCACCCTCTTCAACATATACCTGCTCCCACTTTGCAAACTCCTCACCGACCTGGGCCTCCACTACTACGTCTACGTGGATGATGTCCAGATCCTCCTCCCCACAAAAGAAAACATACATAACACCCTACTACAATGGAATTCCATCACATCTCAAATACAAAACTCCTAACTCAGATATTGCTCACCCTCAACCACATGAAAACAGAAATATTATACATATCAAAGAACCCCCTATCAAAGAACATCCAAAACCTCTCACTCTCACAACCCAAGATCCAACTCGTCACAACTGTAAGAGACCTAGGAGTCACCTTAGATGCCGAGATCAACCTGAAATCACACATCAATGCAATAATAAAAGAAGGCTTCTTCAAACTACAAGTCCTCAAAAAAATCAAACCGCTGCTACTCAACCAAGACTACCGGTCAGTTCTCCAGGCCCTCTTATTCTCCAGACTAGTTTATTGTAATTCCCTTCTCCTTGGCCTCCCAATCTCCACCCTCAAGCCCCTCCAACTGCTGCAAAATGCAGCAGCAAGATCCCTCACTAACAGCAAACGCTCCACCCACATCACCCCCATACTGAAAGACCTCCACTAGCTCCCCATAACCCACAGAATTCAATACAAAGCCCTAACCCTCCTACACAAATCCATCTACAATGAAAAGACTGACTGGCTAAAGGACACCCTCCACCCATACAACTCACAAAGAAACCTTCGATCCAAAAACACTGGACTACTAATCATTCCCTCCACGAAACTGGCTCACCTCACCTCAACAAGAGAACGCGCAATCTCTATAGCAGGCCCCGTATTGTCGAATAAACTGCCCATAAAACTCAGAACGGAACCCTCAACACAGTTCTTCAAAAAATCATTAAAAACCCTGCTATTCCAGAAAGCCTTCCAACCGACAAGTAAACCCCACGCCCCCGCAAAGCAACCAGAAAACCATCCCTGCCCATAACATACTAGGAGACCATCCCATCAAGTCTCCTACTCACTCCCAACCCAATCTCCGAAATGATCAAATCAACTTGCCCTACCCATCAGAATTTCTGTAAACCTCAAACTCAGAAATTTTATAATCCCCAACGATTCATCATTGCTACGATTCACCATAAAATTCAAACAAGCTTCCACTTGTTTAAAAAAAAAAAAAATTTGTACTCCTTTATACTGTTAAGATAACAAGACTTCGTTATTATTAATATTATACTGTTAAGATAATAAGACGTTAGTATTGTTGAGATGTAAAGATAACTGGACCCTGTTGTTGCACCATAAAATTTTATGATACACCATAAAACTCAAAAGAACTTCCACTTGTTAAAAATTTTTTTTATCCTTTATACTGTTAGATAACAAGATATCGTTATTGTTAATATTATACCGTTAAGATAATAAGACTTTATTATTGTTGTGATGTAAAGATAATTGGACCCTGTTACTGTTGTCAAATTATCCTTCGAGTTACTATGTAAACCGATGTGATATTCTTTATCGAATGTCGGTATAGAAAAACAAATAAATAAATGAGGCCTCTGGGGTCTCTGCTGCAACTCTTCTCAGAGGCAACACCGGTTGCTTTCACCTCACAGCTCCTCAAGGTAACTGAAGACATCGGAAGGTCGTAAAGCTGCTCCTATAAACCTAACTCGCTGTTAAACAAATTATTTGCGGGAGCAGTCTGCTCGCTCAGGGAGGTAAAGTGCTGGGAGCTGCCACGTGGAAGGTCTCCGCTTCAAACCCTGGACTGGCCAGGCCTGGGGGTGCTGCGGAGGTAGCGTTCGCATCCCTCGGTGGTGGGGGGAGGGAGTCATGGTCACTGTCTGAGGGTGACAGCCAGTAGTCAGATTCAGAGCCCATGATTCCAGGGGTGCTGGACGGGTTCCCGGCCTCCTGCTCTCTTCGCTCTAAGCAGGTTTATTCCCCTAGCACTCGCTTCCTGCTCCTTTGGGATTTCAGCTCAGTCAAAGCCGGAGCTGGGGTCCAGCACCCAGGGACGGCTCAAGGCAATCTGTGGCCTGAGGCGAAGGATGAAATCTCCAAGGGCCAGGGCAGGGGGCAGGTAATGGAGGAGGAAGTGACTTGCCCAAGGTCACAAGGAATGGCAATAGGATTTGAGCCCTGGCTTCCCTTGTTTGCAGCGACTGCTCTGACCACTCAGTTTATGTCCCTGTTATTTTTCTGTTCTCAGTCTTCGGCGACTGCACTAGGGGGTAACAGAGAAATGTTTAATGTGGCAGGACAGCCTATGGTCGCCCCACCTCCTGGGTCTAGAAATTGGACGCCTCCATTCCCTAATACCTACCTCCCACCCTTCTCCAAGATCTGCCCCCTGGGGGTGTGAGAGGTTGGTGAATGGTGGGAGTCTGTGTGTATGTGTGTGTGTGTGTGTGTGTGTGTGAGACACACTCTCTCTTAGGGCTGGTACAAGGGTATTAGATGCCCTAGACAAACCTTACAGCCTTTCATTCCCCCTTCCCTCCCCTCCCCACATAATTAAAACTTATGCATTCTTTTCCATTTTAAAATTCATTAAACTTCCCCAACGTAAAAAGGCAGATTGCATATGGAGAACAGACATTCACAGTACAATCTTCTGAAGCAAAAATATCACTTACAACAACATATATATTATATGGGCATACACTGCAAACACACACACTTCCAATAATAATAGTTTAATAGACTTAATAAACTTCCTTTCTCATAGTAATCAAGGCAGATTACTGGATCCCATATGGTATTAGGCCTATGGTAAAGTGCACTGGGGGTGGACTTGGCCCACAGAAAGCCAGGAATAAACTGAACTACAATCCCAGTATAGTAAGCCTTCCATATCATAACTACCAGCACTCAACCTATAAAAAAGCCACACTGCAAATATTACATCAGGCCCTAAACACCAATACACCTCCTATTAGGAAATCATATTAAAGCCAGGTTGTTGTAAATCACTACACAGAGACTACACAGCAGTGCAGAATACCTAAAGCCTCAGTCACACAAGCAGAACACAGATAGACTCTCACCAAATACAGAATAAAGGGATCACAAAATATAAATTGAAACGGGCAGACAAAAACTGAACTGGAAATCACAAGACGCCAAACTCTGTAAGCAATGCAAACACAATCCAGAAATATAAAACATTAAACATACCAATAAAAATAATGTCAAATCTGCTGATAAATTCAGCCAATAAAAAACACGTATAAAAATTTATTTTATTTTATTTTGCACTTTTATATACCGATTTTCCAATAACAGAGCTACTGATCAATTCGGTTTACATTCTGAACAGGACAATGACAAGTTAATGTCTTACAATGAACAGGTAAAAGTAACTTGGATACAGCTATATGGGGTAATAACATAACATAACGTAAATGCTACAGAGCCTAATGTAGGCTAAAACAAAGAAGCAAGGTATCAATCTGGGAATGGATTTAAGTCTGTTGAGGATTCAAAGAAGGCCTGAGAGTTCTGGATATGATCTATATAGTTCTCTGGGGGGTTACTAAAGAAGGGTCCTTGGCATGAATAGTTCGGCAGGCTGTTGCTTATGAGAACGCTTGATTGTGAATAACCAAGTCTTAAGTCTTTTTTTAAATATAGTGGGGCATTGCACTAATCTGAGGTCTGACGGGAGAGTGTTCCAGAGTTTGGGGCCGGCTGTAGAGAAGGCTCTTTTACTTAATGATGATCTTATCGGTGGAATTTGAAGGTTGTTTTTGTAGGCTTGTCTCACTGGCCTGGTAGAGGTGTGTAGTTTGAGAGGGATTTTGAGCTCGAGTGGGGCAAAGTTATGTAGTGCCTTGTGGATTGATGAAAGCACTTTGAAGTGTATTCTGAATTTAACGGGAAGCCAGTGTAGGTCTTTTAAGATAGGAGAGATGTGTTCTCTTTTGTTAGTCTTGGTTAGGATCCTTGCAGCCGCATTTTGCAACATCTGAAGTGGTTTTATGGCGTTAGCAGGGAGGCCCAATAGAAGTGCATTGCAGTAATCTATTTTTGTGAGAATGATTGCTTGTAGAACTAGAAACATAGAAATGACGGCAGAAGAAGACCAAATGGCCCATCAAGTCTGCCCAGCAAGCTTCACACATTTTTTTCTCTCATACTTATCTTTTTCTCTTAACTCTTGGTTTTATTTCCCTTCCACCCCCACCATTAATGTAAATCGGAAGTCTTGAAAGTGGAGGAGTGGTCTCAGTCTTTTTAAGACTTGTAATTTGAAGAATCCATCCTTTACGATGTTCTTGATGAGAGATCTGTAATTCATTTGGTTATCTAGTATTACTCCTAGATTTCTGACTTGTGGTGAGAGAGTTGGTTGTGAGGACAGGTTGTTAATTGATTGTGTGTAGGTTCCGTCTTGGGAGATGAGGAGGTATTCTGTTTTGTTCTGATTAAGGATCAAATTGAGGCTAGAGAGCAAGTTGTTGATGGCATGTTGGCATGAGTTCCAGAAGTCCAGGGTTTTTTGGAGAGATTTGGTAATTGGAATCAGAATCTGAACATCGTCTGCGTATAAATAGTATATGAGATTTAGATTGAGGAGGAGCTAGCAGAGTGGGAGGAGGTATATATTGAATAAGATTGGAGAGAGTGAGGATCCTTGTGGGACTCCCAAGTTGCAGTTGACTGGTTGAGATTCATCCTTGTTGACTTTGACCTTATACTGTCTGTTCTGTAAAAATGATATAAACCAGTTTAGTGCCACATCTCTAATTCCAATGTCTGACAGACGATCTATTAAAGTGTTATGGTTTACCATGTCAAACGCTGCGGTTAGGTCTAGGAGGATGAGAAGACAGGGCTGTCTTTTTTCCAGAGTCAGTAAGATGGAGTCCGTTAATGAGATTAGGAGGGTTTTCCTGTGCTTTGAGATTTGCGGAAGCCGTACTGCAACGGGGAGAGGATGTTGTTATCGTTTAGGTATTCTGTTAATTGTTTATTTACAACTCGTTCCAAAATTTTTGCGATGAAGGGTAGATTAGCTATTGGGCGAAAATTGGCCGGGTTATCTGGAGTCAGATTAGGTTTTTTTAGGCGTGGTTTTATGATTGCCATTTTGAGAGGGTCAGGTACTAACCCTTGAGCTAATGTGCAGTTGATGATTTGTGCAATGGGTTTGGAGATGATTTTAGCACAAGTGATGAGTAGATTGGTTGGGATGGTATCCTGAGGATGTGAAGAAGGTTTGAGCTTTTTTATGATGTTTTCGATCTCTAGAGATGAAGTCGGTTCGAATTCCCCAAATCTTGCCTTTTGTGAAGGAGAGGCAACTGGTGGTGTAACTGTGGTAGGGTTTTTGTTATTCTTTGATTGAGTTAGTAGATTTGGGATCTTGTTTTTGAAATAGGTTGCAAGTTCTTCTGCTTTGCTTGCCGCTTTCTCATCTGGTATGGATGTCAATGGGGGTTGAGTGGTATGGATGTCAGTGGGGGTTTAAAAATGTTTAAAATATTACCAAACACTAATAAAATATTTCAAAACAGCAGATACATCGCATCCAATAATTAAAACTAATAAGGATAAAAAAAAAATCTCCCACTCTCCATACTTACGAACTTTAGATTTCCAGTCCTCCTGAGATTGTTGTAGATTGGAGGAGGATGAACAAACTTTAGCCTCTCTCACACACACACATATATATACAGGTACTCTCACACATGCACACACATACACATACATACATACAAAAACAACCTCTCATATATACACACACCCCACCACCTCCCTCTCATACACACACACACACACACAATCACCCATTCATACACACTCCTCTCACCCACACACACATACACACACACACCCGTACATTCACACAATCTTACCCATCTACCCTCTCATATACACACACACACAATCACCCATTCATACACACTCCTCTCACCCACACACACACACACACCCGTACATTCACACAATCTTACCCATCTACCCTCTCATATACACACACACACAATCACCCATTCATACACACTCCTCTCACACACACACACACACACACACACCTGTACATTCACACAATCTTACCCATCTACCCTCTCATATACACACACACACAATCACCCATTCATACACACTCCTCTCACCCACACACACACACACACACCCGTACATTCACATAATCTTACCCATCTACCCTCTCATATACACACACATGCTCTCAACCCCCTCCAACACACACAAGCAGTCACCCATCTACCCAGGCGGGGAGTCACCCACCCGCACACACACAGGCAGTCACCCACACACACACCCTTAGGGCCTAGGCCTTTTTTTCAGCCTCCTATAGGATGGGGTCTGTTGTCAGCCACCGCATGCTCCTCCTCTCTTAGGTTGCCAGTTGTGGAGTGGGAGGCAGCACGAGTCGCATTTATCCCGGAATAAACGTGACTCCTGCTGCCTGGGGTTAGGGACGTGGGTTGCCACTGAGCAGATCGGGCAGGGGTTGGGTTTATCCCTGCCCGATCCGATGTTTGACTCTGCGGTAGAGGTGTTTTGGAGGGGCATGTTTTGCCGCTTCAAAATTCTGCCGCCTGAGGCCGCCGCCTCACCCTGCCTCGTGGTAGAACCTCCCCTGCCAGCACCACGAGCCTCCTTTTGCAATTGCCTAGAGTCCATTTCACTGCTATTTTATAACCTCCCACCCGGCCCGGTCATTGCATCGACAGTCCAGAGCCAGGAGCCACGCAGACTGTGGCTCCTTCAGGAACGTGGTAACACAGACCTCGAGTGTGGCCACAAGAAGTTACTGTGATGTGATGACTGGGAACTGAAGGGAAGCAGCCACAGGCAACCTGCGGAGCTGGGAATGAAAGCCAGGTTCCTCCACAATGCTGCCACTGAGTCACCAGGACACGCCAAATCCTTTGCGTTTTACACAAATAATCTTATTTCTTTTTCTGCTACGTGGCAGGAGAGATAGACTTAATTACTCGGGATTTTATTAACGATAATGAAGAACTTGGAAGGATTTGAAGAGAAGGAGAAATGAAAGCAAACTCAATAAACGACTCCCCCTCCCCCTTTTATCCCCAGTGCCTCCCATTATTCCAGGGACAAACTCCTAGAGTAGGAACTAATTCAAGCCACTGGTTCTGCCTTGTACAAAGCCGGAGGAAGCTCCTGGTTATAAAACTTGCTCGCAGGCCAAACTGGCCAGCAGGAGAAGGAAAATAAATAGCCCCGCAGGGATCTTCCCATGCTCCAGCGTCTTACCAGAGATGGATGCAGCATGCCACCTTATTATGCCTTTCTGGATATGGCATGGCACACCCAGTGACGCGACATGGAGCCGTTTCCACTTCTGTTTTACAGAATCTGCATTTATCTATTTTACTAGTTTCTTACCTTTCTGGATACGGCCCGTCACACCCAGCGACGCGACATGGAGCCGTTTCCACTTCTCTTTTACAGAATCTGCATTTATCTATTTTACTAGTTTCTTACCTTTCTGGATACGGCACGTCACACCCAGCGACGCGACGTGGAGCCGTTTCCACTTCTCTTTTACAGAATCTGCATTTATCTACTTTACTAGTTGCTTACCTTTCTGGATATGGCACGTCACACCCAGCGACGCGACGTGGAGCCATTTCCACTTCTGTTTTACAGAATCGGCATTTATCTACTTTACTAGTTTCTTACCTTTCTGGATACGGCACGTCACACCCAGCGACACGACGTGGAGCCATTTCCACTTCTCTTTTACAGAATCTGCATTTATCTACTTTACTACTTTGTAACCTTTCTGTATACGGCATATCACATCCAGCGACGCGACGTGGAGCCATTTCCACTTCTGTTTTACAGAAGAATCGGCATTTATGGCACATCACACCCAGCGACGCGACGTAGAGCCGTTTCCACTTCTGTTTTACAGAATCGGCATTTATCAACTTTACTAGTTTCTTACCTTTCTGGATACGGCACGTCACACCCAGCGACGCGACGTGGAGCCGTTTCCACTTATCTTTTACAGAATCTGCATCTATCTACTTTACTAGTTTCTTACCTTTCTGGATACGGCACGTCACACCCAGCGACGCAACTTGGAGCCGTTTCCACTTCTGTTTTACAGAATCGGCATTTACCTACTTTACTAGTTTCTTACCTTTCTGGATACGGCACGTCACACCCAGCGATGCGACGTGGAGCCGTTTCCACTTCTCTTTTACAGAATCTGCAATTATCTAATTTACTAGTTTCTTGCCTTTCTGGATATGGCACGTCACACCCAGCGATGCGACGTGGAGCCGTTTCCACTTCTGTTTTACAGAATCAGCATTTATCTACTTTACTAGTTTCTTACCTTTCTGGATACGGCACGTCACACCCAGCGACGCGACGTGGAGCCATTTCCACTTCTGTTTTACAGAATCTGCATTTATCTAATTTACTAGTTTCTTGCCTTTCTGGATATGGCACGTCACACCCAGCGATGCGACGTGGAGCCGTTTCCACTTCTGTTTTACAGAATCAGCATTTATCTACTTTACTAGTTTCTTACCTTTCTGGATACGGCACGTCACACCCAGCGACGCGACGTGGAGCCATTTCCACTTCTGTTTTACAGAATCTGCATTTATCTAATTTACTAGTTTCTTACCTTTCTGGATACGGCACGTCACACCCAGCGAAGCGACGTGGAGCCGTTTCCACTTCTGTTTTACAGAATCTGCATTTATCTACTTTACTAGTTTCTTACCTTTCTGGATATGGCACGTCACACTCAGCGACACGTCGTGGAGCCGTTTCCACTTCTGTTTTACAGAATCTGCATTTATCTAATTTACTAGTTTCTTACCTTTCTGGATATGGCACGTCACACCCAGCGACACGACGTGGAGCCGTTTCCACTTCTGTTTTACAGAATCTGCATTTATCTAATTTACTAGTTTCTTACCTTTCTGGATATGGCACGTCACACCCAGCGACACGTCGTGGAGCCGTTTCCACTTCTGTTTTACAGAATCAGCATTTATCTACTTTACTAGTTTCTTACCTTTCTGGATACAGTACATCACACCCAGCCATTTCCACTTCTGCCTTTATCTGCTTTACTGTTTTTTTTTTCCTGTGCTGGCTCTGAACCATTTTGTCGGTTGTCCACTATCCTACCTGTCTCTCATCTCTAGGTTTAAGTTCACCTCTCTTTACCCATTCCTGTGCGGTTCCTGATGTAACTCTGCGTTTGCCAGTTGTTTTTCCTTGGTTTCCAGTTTGATTCTTTAAAGAGTTTTTTCTCTTGCTTTCAGATTCTGTTGCTTTGGTAGATTCTCACTCATTCTTTCTGCTCATCAAACTCGTTGACCAAGTTTAAGGATGCAGACTGATTTTGGCCATTCACTTTTGTACTTCAGCACTTTTTGAGAATTTGGATCTGTTGATGATTTTAGGAAAGCTGCAAGGCCTATAACAGCTTCATGGATGTAAGGCCCCTACCACCTTCATCTCTTCTAATGTACCATCTCAACATACACTGATTCTTATAGATCACTTGATAAGCATGGAGGAATTTTCTTCTTCTTACATCCAAATGTTTGAGATAATTACTGGGCAGTTTACAATTTCAAAACTGCAGGGATTGCAGGTTAATTGATAGCTTGCATCTTAATCTGTGCTGTTAAAGCACTTTTCAATATCAATTTGGTCTCCTGTAGTATTCTTTGCTGCTCTTTTCTCTCAGTAGCTTGTGTTTAGACTGTTGCACCTTCTTCTATGCTTACATATTTATAAATGCCTTCCGGCTCAAGTTGTTTTATGTTTTGTTCTTCAGTCAGCAATGTTCTCACTTGTTGCTTTAAGGAAGGTTTCCTAATCACATTTGTCAAGGCCAAATGTCATCCTGATAGTTTCTGAAAACCTCTTCTCTACTTGGTGCTTTTCCACCAAATGGCAATGACAGGGGCCATAAATCTTCAAATCTGCAAACAGTAGGTGCGATGTTATCTACAGTTTATTAGGGTCTTTGGGATTTTATTTTTTATTTTTTTATTTTTTATTTGATTCTTTTTTATACCGACATTCATGACAGGTCATATCACATTGGTTTACATCAAACATTAGAAGATAAGAAAATTACATTTAACAGGGAGTAATAACTTGGCCGGAAACACGGGAGAGTACCCTGTTGAGAGCAGCCACGGGGAGGTGGCAAGTAACCGAACTAGGGTAAAAGAGGAAACGATATTAAACCAGAACAACTTATATCTAATGTTACTCATGCTATGGCATCAAGGGGTAAGGGAGAAAGGGAAGCTGGGAGGGAAGGGATGGGTGGGGGGAGGAGTAACCAAAAGGGTAACATAGGAGCAGTTGAGTCAGTGAAAACCTACAGTTTTTTTAAGGAAACGCTTGTTTAAAAAGCCAAGTCTTAAGTTTTTTCTTGAGGGTCAGCGGGCATTGTTCTTGGCGTAGATCTGGGGGTAAGGCGCTCCATTGATAGGGTCCAGCTGTGGACAAGGCACGTTTCCTAATGGTAGCGTGTAGGGAGGAATTGGTAGGAGGGGCGAGAAGGGTGTCTTTGTACGCTGCTCTAACCGGTCTGGTGGAGGTGAAGAGGGATGGCCAGTTCAAGTGAGGACTGCTTGTAGATAGTCTTGTGTGTAATGGGGAGGGCTTTGTGAAGGATTCTGAAGTTCATGGGAAGCCAGTGTAGATTCTTTAGATTGAGGCTAAATGCATAGCCCAAGGAGTTAATAAGCGTATTCAGTGGATTTAGTGTCAGACCAAACAGGAATAGTGACAGGGATCTTGATGTTAAGAACGACATGTAATCCATTTTCATAACTGAGATAACGTGTAGTCTGCTGCGTTTTCATGGGTTCCCACTGTACCTTGAGCTGCCAATGGAAAGCTGTTGATGCCATATTGCCTTTCAAGACTTCTTTGTTGCTCACGGCATGGGTCAGGGCATCCACCTTTCCCTGAAATCCATCTGGAATCAATCACTACCTCGATCTTCTTGTAGTTAGCAGGCATCTTGACTCTACAACTCGCTTCCAGTGGATATTCGTGCTGAACGTGGTTACTTGCAATTTAGAAAACTAGTTAAAGCTTGGTTATTCCATTTCAATTTTAAATTGAGTGGTTTCCTAAATTTCTGCTCTGCGTGCTGAATAACATGATATTTTCCTTGTTTTTTATGTTTTATATTAAGATTTAATTGTTTAAGTTGCATAATTTTGTTTTAACTTTTGCCTGTATATGCATATGTTTTGTAAACTGCAATGATCCATAAAGTATACAGTATATCAAATGCATTAAAAACAAACCAACATAACTAAATAAATAACATTGCAAGGACATTTATTATCTAAGAGAGTGGGATGATATCAAAAGCTTCTTTAGAATCGATCGATGCCATCCTGGGATTTTCACCTTTTATTACGTATGGCCACGATGGCTTTATTCAGCATCAATTGGTGATATTCAGAAAGCCGGCAAGTGGACAAATTGTCTGGCTACAGTGAGCCAGATTATTTTATCCCACTGAACGTCTGGGACAACATCTCACTGCATATCCCCGAGTAAAGTTATCCAGCTACCTGGATTCGTAGAACTTTAAACCTAACCGGATATCTTTTGAATATCGCCGCTTAGGTTTAAAGCTACGCGGCTGGATAACTTTAGCCTTAACCGGCTACATTCAAAAGAATATAAGCCGGTTAAACGGAACTGCAGGTTAAAAAAAAACCCACAGAAGAACAACTTGGGTGTAGCGGCCGCATCCAAGGTCAAACTCCTGGGTCGAGCCGGCAACCCCACCCTTCCCTTCCGAACCTCTCGAATTCATTTTAAAGGGCCGATGCCAGCCTGCCGCTCCCCGGTCCTGCTGCAATTTCCCTTCCTGGGCCCACCACCACCACCACTATGGCAAGCCGAGCCTGGCACCTGCAGCGTTGCCGCCGACGCTACCAGGGTAAGTTCTCCTAGCAGTGCGGGCAGCACCAGGACCGGGTCGCAGAAGCCCCTTACTGCCATCCGGGCTGAAGAGGTGCAGTTGAAAGTTTAACGGGTGGGGAGCCCGGGAAGGAAAAATGTTGGCAGGACCAGGCAATCGGAAAGGGGGAGAGGGGAGCCTGGCACCTACCCTTTAAAATAAGATTTTTAAAGATGAGTTTGAGAGGTTTGGCACAGGAGTTTGAGTTCGATTGCGAGGGGTAAGAGATAGGGCCACTAGGACTGCAGCCTTTTCGTGTTTTTTTTTTTTAAGCAAGCTGCAGGTCTACTTAAAGCTTTATTCTTTTGAATAGATCCGGTTAGGTCTAAGGTTATCTGATGGGAACGTGTTCCCATATAACTTTACACCTGCACTCAGGCACGTCTAGAGACAGCCGAATAACTTATTCCGAATGTCAGATTTAGCTGGGTAAAAGTATTCAGCTAACTTGTCACCGCCCTGGAACATCCTCAGTGTGCCCCAGTCAATAGTGATATATCCCATTCATTTTTTGCCGGATAAGCAAGGAGGATATTCAAAATCTGCCATTTAGCTGGATAACTTGTAACGTATCTAGCAAACAGCTTTGAATATGGATCCCTATGTAATTACATAGTCTAACTTCATCCATAGCAGTGAACAGTTTGTGGATTCCAGATAGGCACGCTATTGCTCTGTAATTTTTGGGGAGGAGGATTATTGGTATTCTAGGGCCCGGTGTGACATTTGCTGTGCTGCCTTATTAAGGTTAAAAATCTTTCTTGGCCCAGCTGACAAAGTTCCACAACACAGCACGTCAAAGCATTGCTAGCCACTGTATAATTTTATCCCATCCCCCACCACCCCAATAATTACCAACCCTCCAACAAAAATCATTACAATGCAATCGAGGGTGTGATCTGCTCCAGAGAGGCAACCTGGCTACCTCTGAGTATGATGTGCTCCATCCCCTTGAAGCCTTGGCTGATTCCACCATCAGCTGTAATCCTTTCCATGATCTGGCAAGAGCCGTGCGATACTCCATACAAGCCGTGTCTCTCGTAGGAGCATGCCAATCAGGAAAGGAAGGAGGAACGCCTTTTAGCCAGTTATAAAGGACACATTTTGTTTTCACCAATAAATAAGCTTTACTCGGGAACGGTCTATGAAATCGCCCAATAAACATGTGCTTCCCTGAGTACTGTGACACACAAAATTCAAAGGGAAAACAATGAGCCCTGCTTTACCGGTGCTGAAGCTTCAATGTCAAATCGTCCTTTGCCAAAGGAATTGTGGCAGGGGGCAATCCCACAGGCGATGAAGCAAGGCGCCCTTTGCTTTACATTTCAGGCATTCATCTGTGGCCATGAGCTTGCTTGGCTTCGCTCTAGCAGACGGAGATGATGATCCTGTGCAAGATTCAGCGCTGAAGGTCGCGCAGGTCAACATTTAACGATGTGCTCGCATTGCACAGAGACAAAGCCATATCCTTAGCCACGCAGGAGTCCTCCTTCCCCACAGCAGCAGCAAGCACCGCCAGGACTGAAGGATTTTCAAAAAGTATGTCAAGAACTTACAGGACTTAGATGTGGAAACCACTCCTTGGTCAGCTCATAGTGCGAAGGATTCAGATTTGGCCGAGTTATAGGGAGGATTGGAAGGCACAAGGGCGGAGGTGAGATGATGCCTCAGGTGCAAACACATGGGGAAAAAAAATCAGCCTTGTCAAATCCTTTTGCTCTAGCACAAACTTGAAAGGAATCCATTGCAGTAGTATTAGGAATCCTCACGTCTGAAGCAGTTTCTTACAGCAGGAATGCAGTGAAGCAGGGGGAAAATGGAGGCGTCATAAAAACAGGTAGAGATTGGCCATCGTCCCAGGTGCCTGCAGCAAAAACGTCCAAGCTTTCCCGAGACCGGACCCCCAATACATGAGATATAAGAGAGCAAGGCACCCTCCAATCCAACGCAAGCTGCTGAAGCTCAATGTTCACAAAACGATGAGCTCCTATCAACCAGTCAGACAGAGAGCCAAGCGTTGCCTCCCTATTACATTTAAAATTAGGGAAATTTAATCCACTATCCAAAACAGGAAAGAGTAATCTTTTGCTACCGAGCCTGGGCTCCTTATTCTTCCAGCGAGAGTGAGAACACATTTTGTTCAGGGAAATAATGTCCTCGGGACAAGGCTTGGTGATTCCTCTTTATCAAAGGCGCTCTTGCTATTTGAGTCTGGGAATTAGTGCTGTTTTAGTATGGCAGGTTTGGCTTCCGAGCGCCTTTCTTTTGAAGAGCTTTCGGTCGCTTCACAACACGGCCGATAATGTTACTGGGGTAAAGACAAAATCCGAAGTTTTTGTGTATGGCCAGCAATATAGGGAATCCCAAAGCAAATGATATATTGAAAACTTTAAATCCAAAATTAATAAATCTTTATTCAGAAACAGTGTACCCACCAAATACATAAACCACCATCTATTCTTAATAAAACCTAGTAAAATACATCAAACATTTAAAGACAAGCCGTTAAGCCCGTTAAAACGGACTACATTAAATTTTTTTTTCAGTCCATTTTCGAACACAGCACCTTCTACACTTTTTCTCCCTCACTCCCCCTTCCCCTCGTTCACTCACCCTCTTCCCTCCACTCTGTCTTACTCACCCTCTGTCTCCCATTGCCTCCCTCCCCTCACTCTCACCTCCCTTCCCTCAGTCACTCCCCACCCTCTCTCAATCCCATCCCCTCTCCCTCAGCCCTCCTCCACTCCCTTTTTTCTCTGCTCCACAACTTCTTACCCTTCCACTTACTCACATCCCTCTGTCTCTCACCTCCCCCTCATTCTCCCTCTCCCCTCCCACCCTCTCTCTCCTTCCTCGCTACTGGCCGCCACTCGACGCTGCTGCCGCCTCTACCGCTCAACGCCGCCATGTTGATATCCAGCTGACGCTTGCCGAGACTGACGTGCTTGCCCGCACATGCGCAGTAGAGCTGCTCTCTACTGCGCATGTGCGGCACGTCGGTCAAGCTTCGTTTATTAGGTTGATATCGCACAACCACTATATCACATTCATACACACAAAGAATGGACATCCACAAAAAAACAGGTCACACACAATCCTTAAAACATCTTCATTCCCAACCAGCTCATTTGCATTAATAATGATTGTGGTTTTCCAAAACTTGATTTGGAACATGTATGATTCCAAATGTGTTGAAGTACGGAAGATTTGATTTAGGATATCCTCACTTCCATTATCCGGAGACATTTTTTTGCGAGTATTGGAGTATGTGAGACTCCTGCCAGTGCAATGAACTGAGTATACTTTCTGGGGTGGTTTGCAATCGTACTCGCCTGTTTCCAGTTAGTGAATGATTTATGATATTGAGTATTGACTTTTTTAATTTCACAGACTTACTAAACGTATATGTAATTTAATAATTGTAATTTTCCCATGTATAAGCTTTAACAAGTGACACATGCCGGGCATGATGATGTTTTAAGGATTGTGTGTGACCAGTTTTTTCGTGGATGTCCATTCTTTGTATGTATGAATGTGATGTGGTGGTTGTGTGATATTTGTGAATGTGTGATGTATTTTACTATGTTTTATTGAGAACAGATGGTGGCTCATGTAATTGGTGGATATACATTGTTTTTTTAATAAAGATTTGTTAATCTTTGATTCAAAGTTTTCAATGTATCATTTGCTTTGGGATGTGTTATTTTGTTGGTATGTTATTTTTTGCCTTTTTGTGTTTATCAGCATCATAGGAAAGCATCCTGTTTCATACCAGCCAGCTACGTCAGAGATAACCTTCGGGCAGTGCAGCCTGGATTTCTTTCAATTTATCAACGTATGTGCATCTGCCTCCAAGAATCACAGATGGCATATTTGTCAAACACTAAGACATGAGTCCTGAAACACATTTGTAAACAGTATATAATGAAGCAAAGTTTAATATTTAAGCATGATATCCAATTATGTGTTTTTACAGAGTGCTTCTGGAAGGAGTGCTGGTGAGGTCATCATGATGGAGAATAATTATGGGCCTGATAGTAAATTGCAGGGGGGGGGAGGGGGTTAGGTAAGGCTACCTTGCTATCTGCCCCGGTGACCGTGGCAGGTGTTACGCCTGGGCTGAGTTCAGGGGTAGTGAACACCACCCAAAGGGGTGGCTCCAGGTGGAGAGAGACAGGGATGGCTGGAAACCGTGGCTGGGTCAGGGCAGACAGCAAGAAGCAGTGTCTGGGTCTAGGCTGGGTCAGGGCAGGCGGCAGAGCAAGGCAGGTCAGAAGGCCCGTAGGCCACACACACACAGACGGCCCGTAGGCCAGACACCGTAAGCGGGGCAAGGCAGGTCAGAAGGCCCGTAGGCCACACACACACCCAGAAGGCCCGTAGGCCACACACCGTAAGCGGGGCAAGGCAGGTCAGTAGGCCCGTAGGCCACACACACACACAGAAGGCCCGTAGGCCACACACCGTAAGCGGGTCAAGGCAGGTCAGTAGGCCCGTAGGCCACACACACACACAGAAGGCCACACACACACAGACAATAGAGCAGAGGGCCCGTAGGACCGCATGCACAGTAAGCAAGGCAGGGCAGGGCAGAAGGTCCGAAGACCATACACAGCACAAGATAGAAGGCCCGAAGGCCGCGCAGGGCAAGACAAGACAAGGTAGAAGGCCCGAAGGCCGCGCAAGGCAAGGCAAGACAGAAGGCCCGAAGGCCGCGCAAGGCAAGGCAAGACAGAAGGCCCAAAGGCCACGCAAGGCAAGGCAAGACAGAAGGCCAAGGCAAGACAAGACAGAAGGCCCAAAGGCCACGCAAGGCAAGGCAAGACAGAAGGCCCGAAGGCCGCGCAAGGCAAGACAGAAGGCCCAAAGGCCACACAAGGCAAGGCAAGACAGAAGGCCCGGAGGCCGCGCAAGGCAAGACAGAAGGCCCAAAGGCCACACAAGGCAAGGCAAGACAGAAGGCCCGGAGGCCGCGCCAGGCAAGGCAAGACAGAAGGCCCAAAGGCCACACAAGGCAAGGCAAGACAGAAGGCCCGAAGGCCGCGCAAGGCAAGGCAAGGAAAGGAAAGGCCCGAAGGCAGGGCAAGGCAAGACAGAAGGCCCGAAGACAAGGTAGAAGGCCCGAAGGCCACGCAAGGCAGGCTAGAGCAGGGAGCCCAGGTGAGCTCGATGCCGAAGCACTGAGGCAACTGTCAGGCAGGGTTATAAGGGCACACCCAGAGCATAGAGTGAACAGAGGAGATGGACTGGGCCTGTCAGGAAAGCCAGCTCTAGAGGGACCCCTAGTGGTGAGGCGGTTGCACAGCAGCCACAGCCGTAACAGTACCCCCCCCTCAAGGCCTCCCCCTCCTCCAGGGTCCCATTTTTGCAGGGGGTACTCAATAATAAAGTCAGACCCCTCCGGGGGCGATGCAGCAGGTTCAACTCCTTTCTGAGGCAGCAAGGCAGTCCATAACCCCTCCTGGGGTGATAAGGCAGACACAACCCCAACCTGGGGCAGCAAAATCATCCATAACCCCTCCTGGGACAAGGCGGCAGAGTTAGACCTCTTCTGGGGCAAGGTGGCAGGTTCCATTCCTTCCTGAGGCAACAAAACAGTCCATAACCCCTTCTGGGGTGACAAGGGGAACACAAACCCCACCTGGGGCAGTGAAATAGTCCATAACCCCTCTTGAGACGACAAGGCAGGTGCTAACCCCTCCTGTGACGACAGCAGGGACGGTCCGGACCCTTCCAGGGTCGGCATCAGGGCCGGCACAGACTCCTCCCGAGTCGGCAGCTGGATCGGTACAGCAGGCTCAGATGGTTGAATAACAAAGTCTGTTGGCAGGACCGGTTCGGACCCCTCCGGGGACTGCCACAGGGCCGGTTCAGTAGGCTCGGATGGCTGAGTCAGAAAGTCTGTCAGTAGGACCGGTTCGGACCCCTCCGGGGACTGCCACAGGGCCGGTTCAGTAGGCTCGGATGGCTGAGTCAGAAAGTCTGTCAGTAGGACCGGTTCGGACCCCTCCGGGGACTGCAACAGGGCCAGTTCAGTAGGCTCGGATGGCTGAGTCAGAAAGTCTGTCAGTAGGACCGGTTCGGACCCCTCCGGGGACGGCAGCAGGACCGGTTCAGTAGGCTCAGATGGCTGAATCAAAAAGTCTGTTGGCAGGACCGGTTCGGACCCCTCCGGGGACTGCAACAGGGCCGGTTTGGACCCCTCCGGGGACTGCAACAGGGCCAGTTCAGTAGGCTCGGATGGCTGAGTCAGAAAGTCTGTCAGTAGGACCGGTTCGGACCCCTCCGGGGACTGCAACAGGGCCGGTTCAGACCCCTCCGGGGGTGAAGCAGCGGGCTCGGACTCCACTCGAGGCGATGAAGCAGGCTCGAACACCTCTCCGGGCGTTGTAGCAGGTTCGGACCCCTCTCGGGGGCGATGAAGCAGGCTCGGCGCCTTCTCGGGGCGATGAAGCAGGCTCGGCGCCTTCTCGGGGCGATGGAAGCAGGCTCGGCGCCTTCTCGGGGCGATGAAGCAGGCTCGAACACCTCTCCGGGCGTTGTAGCAGGTTCGGACCCCTCTCGGGGCGATGAAGCAGGCTTGGCCCCCTCTTGGGGTGAGACAGCAGGCTTGGATCCCTCTTGGGGCGATGAAACAGGTTCAGGCCCCTCTCGGGGTGATGAAACAGACTTGGAACCCTCTCGGGGTGATGAAACAGGTTCAGACCCCTCGCGGGGTGATGAAACAGGCTTGGACCCCTTGCGGGGAGATGCAGCAGAGTTGGACCCCTCTTGGGGTGATGAAACAGGTTCAGACCCCTCGCGGGGTGATGAAACAAGCTTGGACCCCTTGCGGGGAGATGCCGCAGACTTGGACCCCTCTTGGGGTGATGAAACAGGTTCAGGCCTCTCATGGGGTAATGCAGCACGCTTGGAAGGCAGAGCAACAAGGTTAGAATTAAGGCGCAGGGAGGACAAAGATTGTACTGCCGTGGGCTTGATACTTTGAGCCAGAAGCTCCTGCTTTTGTTTCTGGAGGAGCTGCTTAGAGAGGGCACAGGCAGTTCTAGGACGTCTAGGGAAGGTGCTCGTTAGTGTCTTAAGTGCAGCTGTGGGAAGCAGAGCTCTGCTAGAGTTAATTACTTCTCTCAGCTTTCGTTTCTGAGGCTCTAGCGTGGAAGTTATAGAAGGCTTCTTAACCCGGTGAGTTCTAAGATTTTCAGAATTAATACTTGTTTCCTGGTAGCAAGTTTTTTCAAAAGTGTCCAGAGATGAAGTGCTAGAATGCTTAATCCACAAACTGCTACATGAAATAATGTTGCTAACTGGGCCAGAAGCTGAACGCCCGGTAGTAGAACTAGCTGAGCTTTTGGGAGAAACAGATGGCCCGTTAGCTTTGCAGCGGGGGCAGGGTTCGCCTGGAGGCAAAAGGCACGGAAGACAGGAACATTTCCACCATCCTGGCTGTGGAGTAGAACAGTTTAAACACTCTTGATAAACAGAGACATTTCTCTTATTGCAGTTACTGCACAACCAGTGTTCCTGACCAGCAAGTTGACAGGCTAGACAGTTCTGATAGCTTAGGTAATTCAAGGTCTGACAGGAATTGCAGGTATAAAACTTTGAAGGAGGCATCTTGTAATAGGGAAAAAAAAAAGGTTGACTCACCGGTTTAGCACACAGAGCTATCTCTTCCCCTGGAAATTTATGGCTTCGGCATACTGTTACGCCTGGGCTGAGTTCAGGGGTAGTGAACACCACCCAAAGGGGTGGCTCCAGGTGGAGAGAGACAGGGATGGCTGGAAACCGTGGCTGGGTCAGGGCAGACAGCAAGAAGCAGTGTCTGGGTCTAGGCTGGGTCAGGGCAGGCGGCAGAGCAAGGCAGGTCAGAAGGCCCGTAGGCCACACACACACAGACGGCCCGTAGGCCAGACACCGTAAGCGGGGCAAGGCAGGTCAGAAGGCCCGTAGGCCACACACACACCCAGAAGGCCCGTAGGCCACACACCGTAAGCGGGGCAAGGCAGGTCAGTAGGCCCGTAGGCCACACACACACACAGAAGGCCCGTAGGCCACACACCGTAAGCGGGTCAAGGCAGGTCAGTAGGCCCGTAGGCCACACACACACACAGAAGGCCACACACACACAGACAATAGAGCAGAGGGCCCGTAGGACCGCATGCACAGTAAGCAAGGCAGGGCAGGGCAGAAGGTCCGAAGACCATACACAGCACAAGATAGAAGGCCCGAAGGCCGCGCAGGGGCAAGACAAGACAAGGTAGAAGGCCCGAAGGCCGCGCAAGGCAAGGCAAGACAGAAGGCCCGAAGGCCGCGCAAGGCAAGGCAAGACAGAAGGCCCAAAGGCCACGCAAGGCAAGGCAAGACAGAAGGCCAAGGCAAGACAAGACAGAAGGCCCAAAGGCCACGCAAGGCAAGGCAAGACAGAAGGCCCGAAGGCCCGCGCAAGGCAAGACAGAAGGCCCAAAGGCCACACAAGGCAAGGCAAGACAGAAGGCCCGGAGGCCGCGCAAGGCAAGACAGAAGGCCCAAAGGCCACACAAGGCAAGGCAAGACAGAAGGCCCGGAGGCCGCGCCAGGCAAGGCAAGACAGAAGGCCCAAAGGCCACACAAGGCAAGGCAAGACAGAAGGCCCGAAGGCCGCGCAAGGCAAGGAAAGGAAAGGCCCGAAGGCAGGGCAAGGCAAGACAGAAGGCCCGAAGACAAGGTAGAAGGCCCGAAGGCCACGCAAGGCAGGCTAGAGCAGGGAGCCCAGGTGAGCTCGATGCCGAAGCACTGAGGCAACTGTCAGGCAGGGTTATAAGGGCACACCCAGAGCATAGAGTGAACAGAGGAGATGGACTGGGCCTGTCAGGAAAGCCAGCTCTAGAGGGACCCCTAGTGGTGAGGCGGTTGCACAGCAGCCACAGCCGTAACAGCAGGGGCAGAACAGGCAGCTGCTTGGGACCTGCAGCAGAGACAGGAGGCAGGAAGGTGGGTCTGGACCATTTCAGATGATTGTGCAGCATTAGCCCAGTATGGCATGTTCTTATGTTCTACTTACGATCGTACATTTAAGACTAAGCGGAGAAAATTCTTTTTCACTCAATGCACAATAAAGCTCTGGAATTTGTGGCCAGAGGATGTGGTTAGTGCAGTTAGTGTAGCTGGGTTTAAAAAAAGGTTTGGATGAGTTCTTGGAGGAGAAGTCCATTTCCTGCTATTAATCAAGTTTACTAAGGGAATAGCCACCACTATTAATTGCATCAGGAGCATGGGATCTTCTTAGTGTTTGGGTAATTGCCAGGTTCTTGTGGCCTGGATTGGCCACTGTTGGAAACAGGATGCTGGGCTTGATGGACCCTTGGTCTGACCCAGCATGGCATGTTCTTATGTTCTTAGTCAAAAGGCCGTTCGCATGCCCACAAGTTAAAAAAAAAACAAAACCTCCAGAGCTGAGGAGCCTAACCATTACTTCATAGAACTATAAAGTGACTTGCCCAGGGTCACAGTGTCAGTACTGGGATTAGAGCAGGCAACTTCCCATGGTCACTCAGAGTCAGTGACAGACATAATTTCATGGAGGCCCCACCTCCACTGCTACTAAAATATTAATTATACTATAAATTAACACCGTAATCACAACCAATGCAAAACTATAACCCCCTCTATAAACCTATACCTAGGGAATATACTCCAACTGTTTCTGCTCCTTTAAACCTAAAATACATTTTTAAAGTGAAAATATGGTAGTTTCATAGTGTTAGCCATTTTATATGGTCTTATATTAGCAAATAATCATTAACTTACCACCTTCCACCATATAAAAAGTGAACAAAAAACCCCCGCTATTACATCTTATATTCTTTTTTTTTTCTTTTTATGTCTTTTATGCTTTACTTAAAAACTGCTTCTTAAAGTCCAACTCATTTGAAGCCCACAAATCCCTTATATCTTATGGCACCGAACAAATCACTCAATAAGTGTTGATACTTAGCTTATGTGTTTGTTTAAATTTGAATCGTTCATAAATCTTGAAGCACCTCCCAACACAGCCGCGTTTCGAAAATATTCTTTCCTTCGTCAGGGGAACTGATAATCAAACTTTTCTCCCAGCTTTATCCGACTTCCCGATTCGTTTAGTGTGGGTGGAAAACTCTTGTATATGGCCAACAGTATTTATACTCAACATCATACTTAAAACGAACCAATAGGGTGGAAGCATTACCCCTTCATCAAAGAAGACCAATCCAATTCTTCATTCAGACCTTGAAGGCATCACCGTACTTAATTGATAAATCCAAAATCGTTCCCTATAAAATTTAATCTAGCAGCATCATCACCTCCTCTAATAGTGCCTTGACTTAAATTTGTGTCCATTCTCAATGCACGTCCCTTTAAAAAAGTATATTAGGTTTAAAGGAGCGAAAACAGTTGGAGAATAGAGAGGGGGTTACTAAAATATTAATGGCATGTGATTAAGGTACTAATCAGACAATTTCATTATGGGGTAAATCTCAGCACCTTACATGGGCACAGATGAGAATCTCCTTCTGATGCAGCACGGAGGTCTGGGCTCACACAGTGTGCACACAAATTATCACTCCCCCATCAAAAGCCCATGTTCACGAAGGCATCAGGGCCGGTGCTGCCATTAAGCAAACTAGGTAGTTGCCTGTAGTGCCAAAATGTTGAGGGGCGGCAAAATCCTGCCCGCACAACACCCAGGGAGCTGCTGGGGCCAGGCCAAGATCACCGAAGGAGGAGGCGCCGCGCTGGAGACACTGCCGCCGGGTAGGAACACTGTGCTGGAGCTGCGGCCAAAAAGCTAAGGGGGGGAGACTGAGGTGCATGGACCGAACGTTCGCCTAGGGTGCCAGTAACTCTTGCAGCAGCCCTGGAAGGCAGCAGCCGTTCCTCTCCGCTGCAGAGAAATGCACAGGCTTAACTCGGGTTTCTTCATGCTGGGCAGAGCTGAATCCAACATTCATGGTTGATGGCGGGGGCGGGGCTATACTCGGCCTTGGAGTTGTGCACAGATGAAGTTTTATGCACAAAGGACACTATTTGTGTGCAGAAAACAAGGTTTACGCACATATTTTAGGTGCACGTTTTCGGGTTTGCGTGCTTTTATCTATAACTTCAGATGCATCAGCACACGATTAGTATGACGCATCAGGAGTTAACTCACCTTTTACTGACCAAGTTAAGAAGATTTGAGCTCAGATTTAGCTGACATTACCTCAGCCCCACTGTCTTGAGTACCACTACCTCCTTTTAGTGCACATACACGACAGTCCCTGCTCCATGGAGCTTACAATCTACATGAGACACAGACAAGACATATAGTATCTAATAAGCCCTCGAAAACCTGTTTAACGTCAAGAGGGCTAAGATCTGAAAGAGGCAGAGTTTTTGGATTTATAAGCAATCTCATACAGCGGGATCTGAACAGGGCCAGAGCTGGAGCAAGGCGCAGCACCTCAGTAAGGGCCGTTCCAGGCACACGATGCCCCAAGGCAGAAAGCACAGGAGTCTGGAGCCAGGGATGGAGGAGGACACAGATCGGAGCAGATTCACCTGAAGATTGCACTCCTTTATTCAGCCTTTCCCTGCGCAGTGTGCACATTTATCCCTCCCCTGAAGCGTTATCAGTGCCGTGTCCCTCTCCCCACTGCAGCTATCAGTGCTGTGTACGTGTCTTTCTCCCTTCTGTTATCCATAGTATTATTAGTGCAATGTGCACACCCCCTTACCTGCTGCCCTTCTTACGGGATCAGTGTTCGGCCACTCCCTTGTAGTCCGGTGCCCGTGTAATCTGGGAGTGGTGAATCCTACCCTCCTACCGTGGCTCTGAGCCCGGGACACCACCTGTCTCGCTTGGATCCAGATCAGCCTCCTCCAAACCCCAGCCCTCCTCTGCAGCTTTGGCAACGTGGCTTCTCCCCTCCCTGCCTCCCACCCACATTCAAGAAGTTTCTGCAAGGCGACATGACGCTCAGCCACGCTCGGAAACTTTTATACCATTTATTGGTTTAACACGTCAGTTGTGACTTTTTTTTTTTTTGAATGAAAACCTTGATTAAACAATCAAACTACGAAATCAGACAACAGCACATAAAAGGGAAAACATCAGGCAGTGTTTTAACTCGCAAAAATGATAAGCGGGTAGAGGCCAGCCCTGGTACCCTCCCCCCATCCACAGCCGACAGCCCTCACCTCTTCTACAGCGAACCAAGGCGAGAGACTGCCAAGCTCTCAGTAATGCTTTCTACTACTGAAACGGAGGAAAGCACCCAAGGGGGAAGGGCTTCAGATCACAGGGCGCCAAACCGTTGGCCATAAAACAGCGCGGTCGCCCGCCCGCCCGCCCGTTCACTGCTTCTGGGCCAGAACATGACGACTCCCCTCAGCCCCTGCTACCTCTCCCTCCCTCCAGCAGCCACCCCCAGAGGCCGCCGGCTGACCCTCCTCGGCCTTTCTAGGGACACAAGGGGTCCAAGATGAGCCCTTGTCAGCAGATCCTGGTTCTTTCCCTTCCATATGTGAAAGACGTTGGGATCCGCTGAAGGGTGAACCTAAATGCTATGGACGGTTAAAAATAAAAAGTTAAAAACAAAAAAACTAGATTCATGATCAGCAATGGCAGCCTGGTAAGAGTCAAAAACACAGCGGCTCCCATCCTCCTCCAGGCCAATACACTGCAGCTCTGGGGCTGAAGGCTTAGAGCCAGTCTGGAAAGCAGCTCGTGAGCACACTTGGGGATTTCGAGCCCGCTGTACTAAAGGGTCCCGTCCCCCCCCCCACTGCGTCTCGATGGCCTCCTGAACCGAACGCACCCGAGCCTGCTTTGAAAAACTGGCGGCAAACGTTATTGAACAGAGCACCGAGCGAGGAGAGCACAGAAGATCCGTGTGCTGGGGCGAGTGGCACTGCCCATAGCAATAAAAACAGGACACCCACCCCCTGCTCTTTGAACGAGCAAAATCAAACTGGAGAGGATAAAGAGAAGCAGCAAGCCAAAAACGTGGCACTGCCGAGGCGCCGGCCCCCGTGGAGAGGTTGCAGCGGAGCCTGGAGGAGGAGGACACGGGCCGTTCGGCAGTGCGGTGTCGGCGTGATGCCGGTGCTGAGCGGAGAGTGCAGGACCGTGCAGGTAAGGGGGATCATCCCCGCTCATGGCACTGGAGTCATGGTCCCGGCAGAATGCAGGGAAGCTCGTCTTGTTCTAGAGCAAGGACCTCTTCTAAAAAGGGCAGAAATGTTCTCCCACCTGGCTCAGGCCACAGAAGCTTTGCACAGTCTTCGGACGTCTCCATGGAGGCCACCACTGCCTACCCCTCAGCTCGTCACTACGCATCGCTATTAAGAGTTATTCAAAATGAACCAGGTCCAAGCTGTGCGAAAGACCAATTCTACAACACTAAGCTACTATTCCTGGATGACTCTGGAGGAGAACGATTGCTGGGTCACGGAGGAAGGCACACGCACACACACGACGAGATCGCACCATCTCTTCCTGCAGAGGTGCAAGGTTCCTAAGCAGCACCTAGCACAGACAGACAACGTACAGAGACAGGCGGACACCCGCTTTCACAAAACGTCTGAACACGGCCAACGCACAGGAGAACAAAGTAGCCCACAGGAAAAAAAAAAGGACAAAACGAGACGAAGAACACTGCTTTCCCTCAGCTCAACGTGGAAGGATGATAATCACCCAGCGCCCGATGGTGGGCTGAGCACGCAACGCTTCCGCTCATCCAGCACGCCGGTTCGGCTTCCGATCAGATCCACGCAACACGGAGCTAAGCACGGTCGTGTCCACCTATCCAGTGCCCAGTCCCGGGCCTGTAAGAACGGCGGCTGGAAGGGCCGGTGCGCCTACGAGGTGGGAGTTAGTGTCCCCGTCTTACCGTAGCGTCATGCCCAACCCTCCACGCAGAGGGACTCGGGTCGGTTCTTAGAACGTCGTCAACTACCCTCAAAAGGTGAGCGTCAAAGTTTCAGACTCCCACTGAATAGCACTTCACATTCTGGGGAGAAGCCATGATGATCCCTGCCGCTTAGTCCGAGCCAAAACCTTCTCACCTCATCCTATGGCAAGATCACAGCAAAATGAAAAGGCGGGAATGCTCCACATCGCTACACCGTGGGAGTCTGAACACTTTCACTCGCGGCAAAATTTCACTTACTAGGACTTTGAGGGGGGAAAAAAAAAAAAAAAGGATTACTCTCTCTGCTCCTTCTTCCTAATGGATAGGGCAAGGACATCCCACACCCAAGGACGTGGATCACCCCCGTTCCCAGGAGTGTAATTCCACACCAGAGGACTCTGCGACTGGCGCTCCCCTGCTGGCATCATACCAACCCTCCACCCTCAAGGAGCTGAAGGCACCTACTTCCCTCCCTCCCTCCCTCCCCACCGCTACAATGCCAACGGCCTCACAACCAAGGACTGGCACTCCCCCCCCTCCTCCTCTGCACGAGTTTGAGAGAACGTCGTGTGTTGCGGCCGTTGGCGCCACCCACAGGGGACACACAAGAGACACTACATGGATGGGAAGTGCACCCGGGGCCGCTCCGCTGCCGTCAGTTGACGCTGTCCTCGTCGCTCGCTTCCCCCCGGGTCGTCCTTCGTCTCGGACACGCTGCTCTCGTCGATGTTCTCCAGCGAGTCGGCGTGCTGGATGGAGAGCTCGGCCAGGGAGATGCTGGGCAGGGTGCTCTGCTCGGGGTACAGCCAGGGCTTGTGCTGGGGGCTGTGCTTGCGTTTCCACTCCGGGTACTTCAGGCAGGCCTTGTACATCTTCTTCATGGCCTGGGGGAAAGAGAGAGAAAATAACACAACAACACAAAATCAACAACCGTAGCCCTCAGCAAGAAGAGGTCAGCCAGGGCAGCAAGCTTCTTGTGGAGATTTCGCTCAGGATTCGAGACATCCTCCTCCTCTGCTTTCCTTGACCCCTGCATGGGGCACACATCTCGTTATCTGTCTGCATTGGCGGCCCTGGACTCTTATTATCAGATAACTGCCCACAGCACATGCTCGGGATGCTCCGGCCTCTGCTTTCTGAAACTCTGAACAATATTATTTTTCTTTGTTAGGCCTAACGTTGCGTGACAACTCGAGTGAGAAAACTAGGGTGGGTGGGGGGAGGTTAGATGTAATAACCCAAGAGGGCAAGTAACCCATAATATTCACTGTCAAGGGGGAAAAAAAGGAAGCATAAACTTAAATCCCCCTCCCCCTTCTGCTTGCTTGACCATAGGGCCAGAGAGGGGCTAAACAATTGTCATGATAAGCTCCGCCTCCAATCCCATGGGAGGAGCCATGGAATCACCAGGGTCAATCCCATTGGCGCTATGATAAGCTCCGCCTCCAATCCCGTGGGAGGAGTCATGGAATCACCAGGGTCGATCCCATTGGTGCTATGATAAGCTCCGCCTCCAATCCTGTGGGAGGAGTCATGGAATCACCAGGCGCAAGTCTGAAATCAGCCATTTTATTTAGGTTGCACTATGGCAGCTCAGTGCGGGCTCCCAACGACCGCCGTCTGCTTCTACCCGCACAGGACGCTGCGATTGGGCTCCGCTTTCACGCGAGCCCTCGGCGACGCCCGCTTTATACACATTTAGGTGACTGACACGGCCAGCACAAGACTCCCCAAACATTGTACCCACACAAAGTTGTAGAGGAGGCCTTTTTATTGCACTCGTGCCAAGACGTCCAGAGACCGCGGCGCCTCGCTGGGTTTCAATAGCACAGGCAGCCAGGCAGGAGGTGGGCGGCAGGGACTGAGGGGCTCGACGGAGCCGACCCTGTACTCTTTAAACCCGGCGCAGCGGCGCTGTCCCGTCACGGAGCAGACGAGGCGAGCAGAGCGCCGGAGACAGGCCTCCCCCACCTCTCGTCCCTTCCCCCACTTTCTTACAATTTCTGAAAGCTTTAAGGTGGTAGCGTTTGGGGAAAAAGAGGACTCCAGGTGTTCAGAAGTGGCCTTGGGCCAGCCCCCTCCTGCCAGACGCGGTTGTGCCGAGGGGGGGGGGGGGCTTCTCCGCTGGCGGGCTGGCCTTGACCCTGTGCCCTGTCGTCCAGGCTCCCCCCCCCCGAGGCTCCACCCTGCTGCCAGCCGACTGGAGAAGCAGACGCCGGTGCCGATTGCCTGTGGGATCTTAACTTCCCCTTTCCCCCTTCCATTTCCTGCTGCTCAGGGAAGGCCCAAGAAGGCTGGGGGGAGCTGGGGGCTTGAGGGCCACAACTGCCACCGCAGGGCAGGCCGGGACAATGATGGCCTCTGAAGGGCCTGGGGATGCTCGTCCCATTTGCCCCGGGTTCTCAGTGAAGACGAAAACAATACTGATAAGAGTTCAAAAGGGTGAGCGGCAGCGACAGAAGGGCCCCGGGAGGCACGAGGCTGGAAGTGAAGCACTGGGGTAACCTGGGGGGATGGGATGGGTCTGGAAAAAAGGAAACTCTGGGGCAGGATTCTGGGAGGGAGAGAGCAGGCAGCAGCCTCTTGGGTGGAGACACTGGGGCACAGCAGAAGGGGCAGTACATGGAATGGCCACCAGGTGGCATCTTGTCTGACAGCACCGCACTGGGCATTGGCTGGGCGTAAAGATTTGGGGGGAAAGCAGTTACGTGGACCTTCAGGGAGGGGTTTCCTCCCTTACGAAGGATGAGAGAGAAGTCCTGGAAAGCCGGTCCCTCGAGGCCGCAAACCAATTGGATCTCCAGGATCTCCTTAATGAATATGCATGAGAGAGACATTTGCATGCCACTGAGACAGACTGCATGCAAATCTCTCTCATGCATATTCCACTGGGGAGATCCTGGAAAGCAGACGGGTTTGCGGCCCTCAAGGGCCGGCACTGCCCACCCTTGCTGGACAGGTGGGATTTGGGGGGGAGGGGGGGGGGGAAGTTGTAGAGAGCGCGCTGCTGGGGACAGGTTTAACCCTGGGCGTCCTCTCTCGGGAGAGGGCACTGGAAGGGAAGGCCCACGGCAGAGAGCAGGCGGGGGGAGAGCTGCATGCCTAACAGTCAAGCGGGGAAGGCTTTGGGAGCGAGGAGTCCTTTGAACGGCGACAGCAGGGTCTCCGAGATGGTCCCTTGCGATTTCCTGGAGGGGGAGGGAGGCGGAAGAGAGCAGCTGCTAAGGAGGCGACGAGGGGTCCCCCCTTGGGAAGGGGAGAGAATTACCGTCGCTCCAGCCCGTGAGCCCTGAGGACTGTGGTGTAGGCTTGAGAGAGAGGAGAATCGGTGGCTGGCGGGAGAGGAGGAGTGCAGCTTCTGCTGCCTGCATCCTGTAATGGGGAGGTGGCTACGCTCATTAAGGAGCCTGTCCGTGCATGCGTTCCCGTTTCTCTAGCTGGGGCAGCCCAGGTACCCGATTCAGGCGCTGCTTTCCCCTCCACGCTGCGCACTCTGACTGCCGGTAGCGGCACTAAATAGACAAGTTTTACGGCTGGGATATCTCGGTAGAGTGAGTCCCTGCCTTCTGGTACGGCGAGGTCTGGAGAAGGGAGGAGAAAGCAGTCAGAAGGGGGGGGGTCACAGAGCGGGGCTACTCGTAAAGCTGAGATCCCTTTCCAGCTCGGCCAGCCTACAGCCTCTGGCTCCACCCCCCTCCCGAGAGACGCGCACTCGGCTCACGCAGGGGGCCGGGTCCTCTCCTGTTTTACGTGCCTCTGCCGGGAGGCGGGGTTACGGGAGTAACCTGCGCAGAGCGGCAGTCACGACCCTGAATACCTTGCTGGGCAGACCTGAATGGAGCACGTCGACGTTTATTATCTGCCGCGTTGGTGGGTTAGGGTTGTGTCCGCCTGCTGCTTCGCCGCCCCTTCTCTCTTTCAGCATTTGCTTCTTGCCGACGGATCCATTTCCCGGTGCCTGCTCCGGCCCGGGAGTGTGCTTAGGCTGCCCTGCTCTCCTGTGGCTTCAGAGATGCGCCTCGGCTCTCTCGCTTTCCTTTCACGCCCCTTACCTGTCAAAGGCGGCTCCCGCTCCTAGCGGCCGCAGGGGGTCACGGCCTGAGACTCTGTATCCCACCAGAGAAAGGCAGGCTCCCGCCATCACAGCAAGTGGACAGAGGCCAAGGGAGAAAGCGGCAGACAGAGCTAGGTTAGCCCAGGGACAAGCCGGGGAGAGAGAGAGAGAGAGAGAAAAAGCAGACAAAGGCAGTCCCGGGGGGGGGACTCGGACTCCAACCCATTTGAGGCAACCGAAAGGAAGTAAGGGGGACCAGCCACTGGGGATATGGGGGACAAGTCTCTGTGGAAAGGAGAAGAGAGGAGCAGTGGAGCCGTGAAGACCTTCAGACAGCTTTGGGTTAGGGAGAGAGTCGGACCCCTGACCTGCCTTAAGGCTCCCAGCCAGAAACGCAGGACGAACTCGGTCAGAGCTGTGTTTGGCTTTGTTTGCACTGAGTGCCAGATACCACCCCCCCCCCCCCCCCAAAAGAGAGTAATCTGTAACCATGGGACGCAGGCTCTCTTAATCGTGGAGGAAACAGAGCAGCTGCAAGTATCCCCAGAGCAGG